>NW_023665574.1:941683-1255578 GCF_014743375.2 Drosophila subpulchrella
AAAATGTTATTTCCAATCGTAGGAGGTTATATGTTTAAGAACACCGAAGCTATAATTTGTTTCATATTATTTTCCCACCAATTTTACGATCGTTCCTATAGCAGCTATATGATATTGTCGTCCGATTTTCATAAAATTAAATCCAAAATTCAGAACTAATCAAAAAATGTTATTTCCAAGCGTGGGAGGTTATATGTTAAAAAACACCGAAGCTATAATTTGTTTCATATTATTTTCCCACCAATTTTTCGATCGTCCCTATGGCAGCTATATGATATAGTCGTCCGATTTTGATAAAATTAAATTCGAAACTCAAAACTAATTAAAAAATGTTATTTCCGAACGTAGGAGGTTATATGTTAAGAAACACCGAAGCTATAATTTGTTTCATATTATTTTCCCACCAATTTTCCGATCGTTCCTATGGCAGCTATATGATATAGTCATCCGATTTTAATAATATTAAATTCAAAACTCAGAATTAATTAAAAAATGTTATTTCCAAGCTTTGGAGGTTATATGTTAAAAAACACCGAAGCTTCATATTATTTTCCCACCGATTTTACGATCGTTCCTATGGCAGCTATATGATATTGTCGTCCGATTTTGATAAAATTAAATTTGAAACTCTGAACTAATTAAAAAATGTTATTTCCAATCGTAGGAGGTTATATGTTTAAGAACACCGAAGCTATAATTTGTTTCACATTATTTTCCCACCAATTTTACGATCGTTCCTATAGCAGCTATATAATATTGTCGTCCGATTTTCATAAAATTAAATCCAAAATTCAGAACTAATCAAAAAATGTTATTTCCAAGCGTGGGAGGTTATATGTTAAAAAACACCGAAGCTATAATTTGTTTCATATTATTTTCCCACCAATTTTCCGATCGTCCCTATGGCAGCTATATGATATAGTCGTCCGATTTTGATAAAATTAAATTCGAAACTCAAAACTAATTAAAAAATGTTATTTCCGAGCGTAGGAGGTTATATGTTAAGAAACACCGAAGCTATAATTTGTTTCATATTATTTTCCCACCAATTTTCCGATCGTTCCTATGGCAGCTATATGATATAGTCATCCGATTTTAATAATATTAAATTCAAAACTCAGAATTAATTAAAAAATGTTATTTCCAAGCTTTGGAGGTTATATGTTAAAAAACACCGAAGCTTCATATTATTTTCCCACCGATTTTACGATCGTTCCTATGGCAGCTATATGATATTGTCGTCCGATTTTGATAAAATTTAATTTGAAATTCAGAACTAATTAAAAAATGTTATTTCCAATCGTAGGAGGTTATATGTTTAAGAACACCGAGGCTATAATTAGTTTCATATTATTTTCCCACCAATTTTACGATCGTTCCTATAGCAGCTATATGATATAGTCTTCCCATTTTGATAAAATTTAATTCGAAATTCAGAACTAATTAAAAAATGTTATTTCTAAGCGTAGGAGGTTATATGTTAAGAAACACTGAAGCTATAATTGGTTTCATATTATTTTCCCACCGATTTTACGATCGTTCCTATAGCAGCTATATGATATTGTCGTCCGATTTTGATAAAATTAAATTTGAAATTCAGAACTAATTAAAAAATGTTATTTCCAATCGTAGGAGGTTATATGTTTAAGAACACCGAAGCTATAATTTGTTTCATATTATTTTCCCACCGATTTTACGATCGTTCCTATGGCAGCTATATGATATTGTCGTCCGATGCTGATAAAGTTAAATCCAAGATACAGATTTAATTAAAAAATTTTATTTCCAAGCGTAGGAGGTTATATGTTAAAACACCGAAGCTATTATTGTTTCATATTATTTTCCCACCGATTTTCCGATCGTCCGATCGTTCTTATGGCAGCTATATGATATAGTCGTCCGATTTTGATAAAATTAAATTCAAGACTCAGAATTAATTAAAAAATGTTATTTCCAAGCTTAGGAGGTTATTTGTTAAAAAACACCGAAGCTACAATTTGTTTGAAATTATTTTCCCACCGATTTTACGATCGTTCCTATGGCAGCTATATGATATTGTCGTCCGATTTTGATAAAATTAAATTTGAAATTCAGAACTAATTAAAAAATGTTATTTCCAATCGTAGGAGGTTATATGTTTAAGAACACCGAAGCTATAATTTGTTTCATATTATTTTCCCACCGATTTTACGATCGTTCCTATGGCAGCTATATGATATTGTCGTCCGATTTTTATAAAATTAAATTTGAAATTCGGAACTTATTAAAAATTGTTATTTCCAAGCGTAGGAGGTTATATGTTAAGAAACACCGAAGCTATAATTTGTTTCATATTATTTTCCCACCAATTTTACGATCGTTCCTATAGCAGCTATATGATATAGTCTTCCGATTTTGAGAAAATTTAATTCGAAATTCAGAACTAATTAAAAAATGTTATTTCTAAGCGTAGGAGGTTATATGTTAAGAAACACCGAAGCTATAATTTGTTTCATTTTATTTTCCCACCAATTTTCCGATCATTCCTATGGCAGCTATATGATATAGTCATCCGATTTTGATAAAATTAAATTTGAAATTCAGAACTAATTAAAAAATGTTATTTCCAATCGTAGGAGGTTATATGTTTAAGAACACCGAAGCTATAATTTGTTTCATATTATTTTCCCACCGATTTTACGATCGTTCCTATGGCAGCTATATGATATTGTCGTCCGATGCTGATAAAGTTAAATCCAAGATACAGATTTAATTAAAAAATTTTATTTCCAAGCGTAGGAGGTTATATGTTAAAACACCGAAGCTATTATTGTTTCATATTATTTTCCCACCGATTTTCCGATCGTCCGATCGTTCTTATGGCAGCTATATGATATAGTCGTCCGATTTTGATAAAATTAAATTCAAGACTCAGAATTAATTAAAAAATGTTATTTCCAAGCTTAGGAGGTTATTTGTTAAAAAACACCGAAGCTATAATTTGTTTCATATTATTTTCCCACCGATTTTACGATCGTTCCTATGGCAGCTATATGATATTGTCGTCCGATTTTCATAAAATTAAATTTGAAATTCAGAACTAATTAAAAAATGTTATTTCCAATCGTAGGAGGTTATATGTTAAGAAACACCGAAGCTATAATTTGTTTCATATTATTTTCCCACCAATTTTACGATCGTTCCTATAGCAGCTATATGATATAGTCTTCCGATTTTGAGAAAATTTAATTCGAAATTCAGAACTAATTAAAAAATGTTATTTCTAAGCGTAGGAGGTTATATGTTAAGAAACACTGAAGCTATAATTGGTTTCATATTATTTTCCCACCGATTTTACGATCGTTCCTATAGCAGCTATATGATATTGTCGTCCGATTTTGATAAAATTAAATTTGAAATTCAGAACTAATTAAAAAATGTTATTTCCAATCGTAGGAGGTTATATGTTTAAGAACACCGAAGCTATAATTTGTTTCATATTATTTTCCCACCGATTTTACGATCGTTCCTATGGCAGCTATATGATATTGTCGTCCGATGCTGATAAAGTTAAATCCAAGATACAGATTTAATTAAAAAATTTTATTTCCAAGCGTAGGAGGTTATATGTTAAAACACCGAAGCTATTATTGTTTCATATTATTTTCCCACCGATTTTCCGATCGTCCGATCGTTCTTATGGCAGCTATATGATATAGTCGTCCGATTTTGATAAAATTAAATTCAAGACTCAGAATTAATTAAAAAATGTTATTTCCAAGCTTAGGAGGTTATTTGTTAAAAAACACCGAAGCTACAATTTGTTTGAAATTATTTTCCCACCGATTTTACGATCGTTCCTATGGCAGCTATATGATATTGTCGTCCGATTTTGATAAAATTAAATTTGAAATTCAGAACTAATTAAAAAATGTTATTTCCAATCGTAGGAGGTTATATGTTTAAGAACACCGAAGCTATAATTTGTTTCATATTATTTTCCCACCGATTTTACGATCGTTCCTATGGCAGCTATATGATATTGTCGTCCGATTTTTATAAAATTAAATTTGAAATTCGGAACTTATTAAAAATTGTTATTTCCAAGCGTAGGAGGTTATATGTTAAGAAACACCGAAGCTATAATTTGTTTCATATTATTTTCCCACCAATTTTACGATCGTTCCTATAGCAGCTATATGATATAGTCTTCCGATTTTGAGAAAATTTAATTCGAAATTCAGAACTAATTAAAAAATGTTATTTCTAAGCGTAGGAGGTTATATGTTAAGAAACACCGAAGCTATAATTTGTTTCATTTTATTTTCCCACCAATTTTCCGATCATTCCTATGGCAGCTATATGATATAGTCATCCGATTTTGATAAAATTAAATTTGAAATTCAGAACTAATTAAAAAATGTTATTTCCAATCGTAGGAGGTTATATGTTTAAGAACACCGAAGCTATAATTTGTTTCATATTATTTTCCCACCGATTTTACGATCGTTCCTATGGCAGCTATATGATATTGTCGTCCGATGCTGATAAAGTTAAATCCAAGATACAGATTTAATTAAAAAATTTTATTTCCAAGCGTAGGAGGTTATATGTTAAAACACCGAAGCTATTATTGTTTCATATTATTTTCCCACCGATTTTCCGATCGTCCGATCGTTCTTATGGCAGCTATATGATATAGTCGTCCGATTTTGATAAAATTAAATTCAAGACTCAGAATTAATTAAAAAATGTTATTTCCAAGCTTAGGAGGTTATTTGTTAAAAAACACCGAAGCTATAATTTGTTTCATATTATTTTCCCACCGATTTTACGATCGTTCCTATGGCAGCTATATGATATTGTCGTCCGATTTTCATAAAATTAAATTTGAAATTCAGAACTAATTAAAAAATGTTATTTCCAATCGTAGGAGGTTATATGTTAAGAAACACCGAAGCTATAATTTGTTTCATATTATTTTCCCACCAATTTTACGATCGTTCCTATAGCAGCTATATGATATAGTCTTCCGATTTTGAGAAAATTTAATTCGAAATTCAGAACTAATTAAAAAATGTTATTTCTAAGCGTAGGAGGTTATATGTTAAGAAACACTGAAGCTATAATTGGTTTCATATTATTTTCCCACCGATTTTACGATCGTTCCTATGGCAGCTATATGATATTGTCGTCCGATTTTGATAAAATTAAATTTGAAATTCAGAACTAATTAAAAAATGTTATTTCCAATCGTAGGAGGTTATATGTTTAAGAACACCGAAGCTATAATTTGTTTCATATTATTTTCCCACCGATTTTACGATCGTTCCTATGGCAGCTATATGATATTGTCGTCCGATGCTGATAAAGTTAAATCCAAGATACAGATTTAATTAAAAAATTTTATTTCCAAGCGTAGGAGGTTATATGTTAAAACACCGAAGCTATTATTGTTTCATATTATTTTCCCACCGATTTTCCGATCGTCCGATCGTTCTTATGGCAGCTATATGATATAGTCGTCCGATTTTGATAAAATTAAATTCAAGACTCAGAATTAATTAAAAAATGTTATTTCCAAGCTTAGGAGGTTATTTGTGAAAAAACACCGAAGCTACAATTTGTTTGAAATTATTTTCCCACCGATTTTACGATCGTTCCTATGGCAGCTATATGATATTGTCGTCCGATTTTGATAAAATTAAATTTGAAATTCAGAACTAATTAAAAAATGTTATTTCCAATCGTGGGAGGTTATATGTTTAAGAACACCGAAGCTATAATTTGTTTCATATTATTTTCCCACCGATTTTACGATCGTTCCTATGGCAGCTATATGATATTGTCGTCCGATTTTTATAAAATTAAATTTGAAATTCGGAACTTATTAAAAATTGTTATTTCCAAGCGTAGGAGGTTATATGTTAAGAAACACCGAAGCTATAATTTGTTTCATATTATTTTCCCACCAATTTTACGATCGTTCCTATAGCAGCTATATGATATAGTCTTCCGATTTTGAGAAAATTTAATTCGAAATTCAGAACTAATTAAAAAATGTTATTTCTAAGCGTAGGAGGTTATATGTTAAGAAACACCGAAGCTATAATTTGTTTCATTTTATTTTCCCACCAATTTTCCGATCATTCCTATGGCAGCTATATGATATAGTCATCCGATTTTGATAAAATTAAATTTGAAATTCAGAACTAATTAAAAAATGTTATTACCAATCGTAGGAGGTTATATGTTTAAGAACACCAAAGCTATAATTTGTTTCATATTATTTTCCCACCGATTTTACGATCGTTCCTATGGCAGCTATATGATATTGTCGTCCGATGCTGATAAAGTTAAATCCAAGATACAGATTTAATTAAAAAATTTTATTTCCAAGCGTAGGAGGTTATATGTTAAAACACCGAAGCTATTATTGTTTCATATTATTTTCCCACCAATTATCCGATCGTCCGATCGTTCTTATGGCAGCTATATGATATAGTCGTCCGATTTTGATAAAATTAAATTCAAGACTCAGAATTAATTAAAAAATGTTATTTCCAAGCTTAGGAGGTTATTTGTTAAAAAACACCGAAGCTATAATTTGTTTCATATTATTTTCCCACCGATTTTACGATCGTTCCTATGGCAGCTATATGATATTGTCGTCCGATTTTCATAAAATTAAATTTGAAATTCAGAACTAATTAAAAAATGTTATTTCCAATCGTAGGAGGTTATAAGTTTAAGAACACCGAAGCTATAATTTGTTTCATATTATTTTCTCACCAATTTTACGATCGTTCCTATAGCAGCTATATGATATAGTCGTCCGATTTTGATAAAATTTAATTCGAAATTCAGAACTAATTAAAAAATGTTATTTCTAAGCGTAGGAGGTTATATGTTAAGAAACACCGAAGCTATAATTTGTTTCATATTATTTTCCCACCGATTTTACGATCGTTCCTATGGCAGCTATATGATATTGTCGTCCGATTTTCATAAAATTAAATTTGAAATTCAGAACTTATTAAAAAATGTTATTTCCAAGCGTAGGAGGTTATATGTTAAGAAACACCGAAGCTATAATTTGTTTCATTTTATTTTCCCACCAATTTTCCGATCATTCCTATGGCAGCTATATGATATAGTCATCCGATTTTGATAAAATTAAATTTGAAATTCAGAACTAATTAAAAAATGTTATTTCCAATCGTAGGAGGTTATATGTTTAAGAACACCGAAGCTATAATTTGTTTCATATTATTTTCCCACCAATTTTACGATCGTTCCTATAGCAGCTATATGATATAGTCTTCCGATTTTGATAAAATTGAATTCGATATTCAGAACTAATTAAAAAATGTTTTATCCAAGCGTAGGAGGTTATATGTTAAGAAACACCGAAGCTATAATATGTTTATTATTATTTTTCCACCGATTTTACCATCGTTCCAATGGCAGCTATATGATATAGTCATCCGATTTTGATAAAATTTAATTCGAAACTCAGAACTAATTAAAAAGTGTTATTTCCAAGCGTAGGAGTTTATATGTTAAAGAACACTGAAGCTATAGTTTGTTTCATATTATTTTCCCACCAATTTTATGATCGTTCCTATGGCAGCTATATGATATAGTCTTCCGATTTTGATATTATTTTCATATTATTTTCCCACCGATTTTCCGATCGTTCTTATGGCAGCTATATGATATAGTCGTCCGATTTTGATAAAATTTAATTCGAAATTCAGAACTAATTAAAAAATGTTATTTCTAAGAGTAGGAGGTTATATGTTAAGAAACACCGAAGCTATAATTTGTTTCATATTATTTTCCCACCGATTTTACGATCGTTCCTATGGCAGCTATATGATATTGTCGTCCGATTTTCTTAAAATTAAATTTGAAATTCAGAACTTATTAAAAAATGTTATTTCCAAGCGTAGGAGGTTATATGTTAAGAAACACCGAAGCTATAATTTGTTTCATATTATTTTCCCACCAATTTTACGATCGTTCCTATAGCAGCTATATGATATTGTCTTCCGATTTTGAGAAAATTTAATTCGAAATTCAGAACTAATTAAAAAATGTTATTTCTAAGCGTAGGAGGTTATATGTTAAGAAACACCGAAGCTATAATTTGTTTCATATTATTTTCCCACCAATTTTCCGATCATTCCTATGGCAGCTATATGATATAGTCATCCGATTTTAATAATATTAAATTCAAAACTCAGAATTAATTTAAAAATGTTATTTCCAAGCTTTGGAGGTTATATGTTAAAAAACACCGAAGCTTCATATTATTTTCCCACCGATTTTACGATCGTTCCTATGGCAGCTATATGATATTGTCGTCCGATTTTGATAAAATTTAATTCGAAATTCAGAACTAATTAAAAAATGTTATTTCTAAGCGAAGGAGGTTATATGTTAAGAAACACCGAAGCTATAATTTGTTTCATATTATTTTCCCACCAATTTTCCGATCGCTCCTATGGCAGCTATATGATATAGTCGTCCGATTTTGATAAAATTAAATTCGAAACTCAAAACTAATTAAAAAATGTTATTTCCAAGCGTAGGAGGTTATATGTTAAGAAACACCGAAGCTATAATTTGTTTCATATTATTTTCCCACCAATTTTCCGATCATTCATATGGCAGCTATATGATATAGTCATCCGATTTTAATAATATTAAATTCAAAACTCAGAATTTATTTAAAAATCTTATTTCCAAGCTTTGGAGGTTATATGTTAAAAAACACCGAAGCTTCATATTATTTTCCAACCGATTTTACGATCGTTCCTATGGCAGCTATATGATATTGTCGTCCGATTTTGATAAAATTAAATTTGAAATTCAGAACTAATTAAAAAATGTTATTTCCAATCGTAGGAGGTTATATAATTAAGAACACCGAAGCTATAATTAGTTTCATATTATTTTCCCACCAATTTTACGATCGTTCCTATAGCAGCTATATGATATAGTCTTCCGATCTTGATAAAATTTAATTCGAAATTCAGAACTAATTAAAAAATTTTATTTCTAAGCGTAGGAGGTTATATGTTAAGAAACACGGAAGCTATAATTTGTTTCATATTATTTTCACACCGATTTTACGATCGTTCCTATGGCAGCTATATGATATTGTTGTCCGATTTTGATAAAATTAAATTTGAAATTCAGAACTAATTAAAAAATGTTATTTCCAATCGTAGGAGGTTATATGTTTAAGAACACCATAGCTATAATTAGTTTCATATTATTGTCCCACCAATTTTACGATCGTTCCTATAGCAGCTATATGATATAGTCCTCCGATTTTGATAAAATTTAATTCGAAATTCAGAACTAATTAAAAAATGTTATATCCAAGCGTAGGAGGTTATATGTTAAGAAACACCGAAGCTATAATTTGTTTCATATTATTTTCCCACCGATTTTCCGATCGTTCCTATGGCAGCTATATGATATAGTCGTCCGATTTTGATAAAATTAAATTCAAAACTCAGAATTATTAAAAAAATGTTATTTCCAAGCTAAGGAGGTTATATGTTAAAAAATCCGAAGCTATAATTTGTTTCATATTATTTTCCCACCGATTTTACGATCGTTCAGAAATTAAATTCAGAACTAATTAAAAAATTTTATTTCCAATCATAGGAGGTTATATGTTTAAGAACACCGAAGCTATAATTAGTTTCATATTATTTTCCCACCAATTTTACGATCGTTCCTATAGCAGCTATATTATATAGTCTTCCGATTTTGATAAAATTTAACTCGAAATTCAGAACTAATTAAAAAATGTTATTTCTAAGCGTAGGAGGTTATATGTTAAGAAACACCGAAGCTATAATTTGTTTCATATTATTTTCCCACCGATTTTACGATCGTTCCTATGGCAGCTATATGATATTGTCGTCCGATTTTGATAAAATTAAATTTGAAATTCAGAACTAATTAAAAAATGTTATTTCCAATTGTAGGAGGTTATATGTTTAAGAACACCGAAGCTATAATTTGTTTCATATTATTTTCCCACCACTTTTACGATTGTTCCTATGGCAGCTATATGATATAGTCTTCCGATGCTGATAAAGTTAAATCCAAGATACAGATTTAATTAAAAAATGTTATTTGCAAGCGTAGGAGGTTATATGTTAAAACACCGAGGCTATTATTGTTTCATATTATTTTCCCACCGATTTTCCGATCGTTTTTATGGCAGCTATATGATATAGTCGTCCGATTTTGATAAAATTAAATTCAAAACTCAGAATTAATTAAAAAATGTTATTTCCAAGCTTAGGAGGTTATTTGTTAAAAAAGACCGAAGCTATAATTTGTTTCAAATTATTTTCCCACCGATTTTACGATCGTTCCTATGGCAGCTATATGATATTGTCGTCCGATTTTGATAAAATTAAATTTGAAATTCAGAACTTATTAAAAAATGTTATTTCCAATCGTAGGAGGTTATATGCTTAAGAACACCGAAGCTATAATTTGTTTCATATTATTTTCCCACCAATTTTACGATCGTTCCTATAGCAGCTATATGATATAGTCTTCCGATTTTGATAAAAAATAATTCGAAATTCAGAACTAATTAAAAAATGTTATATCCAAGCGTAGGAGGTTATATGTTAAGAAACACCGAAGCTATAATATGATTCATATTATTTTCCCACCGATTTTACCATCGTTCCAATGGCAGCTATATGATATAGTCATCCGATTTTGATAAAATTTAATTCGAAACTCAGAACTAATTAAAAAGTGTTATTTCCAAGCGTAGGAGTTTATATGTTAAAGAACACTGAAGCTATAGTTTGTTTCATATTATTTTCCCACCAATTTTATGATCGTTCCTATGGCAGCTATATGATATAGTCTTCCGATTTTGATATTATTTTCATATTATTTTCCCACCGATTTTCCGATCGTTCTTATGGCAGCTATATGATATAGTCGTCCGATTTTGATAAAATTTAATTCGAAATTCAGAACTAATTAAAAAATGTTATATCCAAGCGTAGGAGGTTATATGTTAAGAAACACCGAAGCTATAATATGTTTCATATTATTTTCCCACCGATTTTACCATCGTTCCAATGGCAGCTATATGATATAGTCATCCGATTTTGATAAAATTTAATTCGAAACTCAGAACTAATTAAAAAATGTTATTTCCAAGCGTAGGAGTTTATATGTTAAAGAACACTGAAGCTATAGTTTGTTTCATATTATTTTCCCACCAATTTTATGATCGTTCCTATGGCAGCTATATGATATAGTCTTCCGATTTTGATATTATTTTCATATTATTTTCCCACCGATTTTACGATCGTTCCTATAGCAGCTATATGATATTGTCGTCCGATTTTCATAAAATTAAATTTGAAATTCAGATCTAATTAAAAAATGTTATTTCCAAGCGTAGGAGGTTATATGTTAAGAAACACCGAAGCTATATTATGTTTCATATTATTTTCCCACCGATTTTACGATCGTTCCTATGGCAGCTATATGATATTGTCGTCCGATTTTGATAAAATTAAATTCGAAACTCAGAACTATTTAAAAAATGTAATTTCCAAACGTAGGAGGTTATATGTTAAGAAACAGCGAAGCTACAATTTGTTTCATATTATTTTGCCACCAATTTTTCGATCGTTCCTATAGCAGCTATACGATAAAATTTAATTCGAAACTCAGAACTAATTAAAAAATGTTATTTCCAAGCGTAGGAGTTTATATGTTAAAGAACACTGAAGCTATAGTTTGTTTCATATTATTTTCCCACCAATTTTATGATCGTTCCTATGGCAGCTATATGATATAGTCTTCCGATTTTGATATTATTTTCATATTATTTTCCCACCGATTTTACGATCGTTCCTATAGCAGCTATATGATATTGTCGTCCGATTTTCATAAAATTAAATTTGAAATTCAGATCTAATTAAAAAATGTTATTTCCAAGCGTAGGAGGTTATATGTTAAGAAACACCGAAGCTATAATATGTTTCATATTATTTTCCCACCGATTTTCCGATCGTTCCTATGGCAGCTATATGATATAGTCATCCGATTTTGATAATATTAAATTCAAAACTCAGAATTAATTAAAAAATGTTATTTCCAAGCTTTGGAGGTTATATGTTAAAAAACACCGAAGCTTCATATTATTTTCCCACCGATTTTACGATCGTTCCTATGGCAGCTATATGATATTGTGGTCCGATTTTGATAAAATTAAATTTTAAATTCAGAACTAATTAAAAAATGTTATTTCCAATCGTAGGAGGTTATATGTTTAAGAACACCGAAGCTATAATTTGTTTCATATTATTTTCCCACCAATTTTAAGATCGTTCCTATAGCAGCTATGTGATATAGCCTTCCGATTTTGATAAAATTTAATTCGAAATTAAGAACTAATTAAAAAATGTTATTTCCAAGCGTAGGAGGTTATATGTTAAAAAACACCGAAGCTTCATATTATTTTCCCACCGATTTTACGATTGTTCCTATGGTAGCTTTATGATATTGTCGTCCGATTTTGATAAAATTAAATTTAAAATTCAGAACTAATTAAAAAATGTTATTTCCAATCGTAGGAGGTGGTTATATGTTTAAGAACACCTTAGCTATAATTTGTTTCATATTATTTTGCCACCAATTTTTCGATCGTTCCTATAGCAGCTATACGATATAGTCTTCCGATTTTGATAAAATTTAATTCGAAATTCAGAATTAAATAAAAAATGTTATATCCAAGCGTAGGAGGTTATATGTTAAGAAACACCGAAGCTATAATTTGTTTCATATTATTTTCCCACCGATTTTCCGATCGTTCCTATGGCAGCTATATGATATAGTCGTCCGATTTTGATAAAATTAAATTCAAAACTCAGAATTAATAAAAAAATGTTATTTCCAAGCTAAGGAGGTTATATGTTAAAAAAACCGAAGCTATAATTTGTTTCATATTATTTTCCCACCGATTTTACGATCGTTCAGAAATTAAATTCAGAACTAATTAAAAAATTTTATTTCCAATCGTAGGAGGTTATATGTTTAAGAACACCGAAGCTATAATTAGTTTCATATTATTTTCCCACCAATTTTACGATCGTTCCTATAGCAGCTATATGATATAGTCGTCCGATTTTGATAAAATTTAATTCGAAATTCAGAACTAATTAAAAAATGTTATTTCTAAGCGTAGGAGTTTATATGTTAAGAAACACCGAAGCTATAATTTGTTTCATATTATTTTCCCACCGATTTTACGATCGTTCCTATGGCAGCTATATGATATTGTCGTCCGATTTTCATAAAATAAAATTTGAAATTCAGATCTAATTAAAAAATGTTATTTCCAATTGTAGGAGGTTATATGTTTAAGAACACCGAAGCTATAATTTGTTTCATATTATTTTCCCACCACTTTTACGATCGTTCCTATGGCAGCTATATGATATAGTCTTCCGATGCTGATAAAGTTAAATCCAAGATACAGATTTAATTACAAATTGTTATTTCCAAGCGTAGGAGGTTATATGTTAAAACACCGAGGCTATTATTGTTTCATATTATTTTCCCACCGATTTTCCGATCGTTCTTATGGCATCTATATGATATAGTCGTCCGATTTTGATACAATTAAATTCAAAACTCAGAATTAATTAAAAAATGTTATTTCCAAGCTTAGGAGGTTATTTGTTAAAAAAGACGGAAGCTATAATTTCTTTCAAATTATTTTCCCACCGATTTTACGATCGTTCCTTTGGCAGCTATATGATATTGTCGTCCGATTTTGATAAAATTAAATTTGAAATTCAGAACTAATTAAAAAATGTTATTTCCAATCGTAGGAGGTTATATGTATAAGAACACCGAAGATATAATTTGTTTCATATTATTTTCCCACCAATTTTACGATCGTTCCTATAGCAGCTATATGATATAGTCTTCCGATTTTGATAAAATTTAATTCAAAATTCAGAACTAATTAAAAAATGTTATATCCAAGCGTAGGAGGTTATATGTTAAGAAACACCGAAGCTATAATATGTTTCATATTATTTTCCCACCGATTTTACCATCGTTCCAATGGCAGCTATATGATATAGTCATCCGATTTTGATAATATTTAATTCGAAACTCAGAACTAATTAAAAAATGTTATTTCCAAGCGTAGGAGTTTATATGTTAAAGAACACTGAAGCTATAGTTTGTTTCATATTATTTTCCCACCAATTTTCTGATCGTTCCTATTGCAGCTATATGATATAGTCTTCCGATTTTGATATTATTTTCATATTATTTTCCCACCGATTTTCCGATCGTTCTTATGGCAGCTATATGATATAGTCGTCCGATTTTGATAAAATTTAATTCGAAATTCAGAACTAATTAAAAAATGTTATTTCTAAGAGTAGGAGGTTATATGTTAAGAAACACCGAAGCTATAATTTGTTTCATATTATTTTCCCACCGATTTTACGATCGTTCCTATGGCAGCTATATGATATTGTCGTCCGATTTTCATAAAATAAAATTTGAAATTCAGATCTAATTAAAAAATGTTATTTCCAAGCGTAGGAGGTTATATGTTAAGAAACACCGAAGCTATAATATGTTTCATATTATTTTCCCACCGATTTTACGATCGTTCCTATGGCAGCTATATGATATTGTCGTCCGATTTTGATAAAATTAAATTCGAAACTCAGAACTAATTAAAAAATGTTATTTCCAATCGTAGGAGGTTATATGTTTAAGAACACCGAAGCTATAATTAGTTTCATATTATTTTACCACCGATTTAACGATCGTTCCAATGGCAGCTATATGATATTGTCGTCCGATTTTGATAAAATTAAATTCGAAACTCAGAACTAATTAAAATATGTAATTTCCAAGCGTAGGAGGTTATATGTTAAGAAACACCGAAGCTATAATTTGTTTCATATTATTGCCCCAACAATTTTCCGATCGTTCCTAGGGCAGCTTTATGATATAGTCATCCGATTTTGATAATATTAAACTCAAAACTCAGAATTAATTAAAAAATGTTATTTCCAAGCTTTGGAGGTTATATGTTAAAAAACACCGAAGCTTCATATTATTTTCCCACCGATTTTACGATCGTTCCTATGGCAGCTATATGATATTGTGGTCCGATTTTGATAAAATTAAATTCGAAATTCAGAAATAATTAAAAAATTTTATTTCCAATCGTAGGAGGTTATATGTTTAAGAACACCGAAGCTATAATTTGTTTCATATTATTTTCCCACCAATTTTACGATCGTTCCTATGGCAGCTATATGATATTGTCGTCCGATTTTCATAAAATTAAATTTGAAATTCAGAACTAAATAAAAAATGTTATTTCCAAGCGTAGGAGGTTATATGTTAAGAAACACCGAAGCTATAATTTGTTTCATATTATTTTCCCACCGATTTTACGATCGTTCCTATGGCAGCTATATGATATTGTTGTCCGATTTTGATAAAATTAAATTCGAAACTCAGAACTAATTAAAAAATGTTATTTCCAATCGTAGGAGGTTATAAGTTTAAGAACACCGAAGCTATAATTAGTTTCATATTATTTTCCCACCGATTTTACGATCGTTCCAATGGCAGCTATATGATATTGTCGTCCGATTTTGATAAAATTAAATTCGAAACTCAGAACTAATTAAAAAATGTAATTTCCAAGCGTAGGAGGTTATATGTTAAGAAACACCGAAGCTATAATTTGTTTCATATTATTTCCCCACCAATTTTCCGATCGTTCCTATGGCAGCTATATGATATAGTCATCCGATTTTGATAATATTAAATTCAAAAATCAGAATTAATTAAAAAATGTTATTTCCAAGCTTTGGAGGTTATATGTTAAAAAACACCGAAGCTTCATATTATTTTCCCACCGATTTTACGATCGTTCCTATGGCAGCTATATGATATTGTCGTCCGATTTTGATAAAATTTAAATCGAAATTCAGAACTAATTAAAAAATGTTATTTCTAAGCGTAGGAGGTTATATGTTAAGAAACACTGAAGCTATAATTTGTTTCATATTATTTTCCCACCGATTTTACGATCGTTCCTATGGCAGCTATATGATATAGTCGTCCGATTTTCATAAAATTAAATTTGAAATTCAGAACTAATTAAAAAATGTTATTTCCAAGCTTTGGAGGTTATATGTTAAGAAACACCGAAGCTATAATTTGTTTCATATTATTTTCCCACCAATTTTCCAAACGTTCCTATGGCAGCTATATGATATAGTCGTCCGATTTTGATAAAATTAAATTCGAAACTCAAAACTAATTAATAAATGTTATTTCCAAGCGTAGGAGGTTATATGTTAAGAAACACCGAAGCTATAATTTTTTTCATATTATTTTCCCACCAATTTTCCGATCGTTCCTATGGCAGCTATATTATATAGCCATCCGATTTTAATAATATTAAATTCAAAACTCATAATTAATTAGAAAATGTTATTTCCAAGCTTTGGAGGTTATATGTTAAACAAGGAAGAACGCTATAGTCGAGTACCTCGACTATCAGATACCCGTTACTCAGCTAAAGGGACCAAAGGAAAATGGAGATATGCAAGCAGCAAAGCGAGATTGAAATGCGCCACCTACCGGCGGTAGACAGATTTAAGCGTTGTGGGCGTTAGAGTGGGCGTGGCAAAGTTTTTTTTGGATTAATCGATGGGTATTGACAAGACCAATACATTTCAGTTAAAATTTTTGATCTAGCGTGAAAATTGTGGGCGCCACAGGTTTGGGCGGTTTGTAGGCGTTCTAGTGGGCGTGGCATATTCGCGTGACAAAATTGCGCTGCGCTTAAGCCTAAGGAATCTAAATCTGAAATCCCATTTCTCAATCTTTGATATTTTCCAAGATATCCGCGTTCATATTTACGATTTTTTGAAGTTTGTGGGCGGTTTGTGGGCGTTCAAGTGGGCGTGGCAAACTTTTTTTTGGGTCAATCGATAGGTATTGATGAGAACAAGACATTTCAGTTAAAATTTTTATTCTAGCATGAAAACTGTAGGAGCCACAGTTTTGGGCGGTTTGTGGGCGTTATAGTGGGCGTGGCACTCTGCTGAAACAAACTTGCGCTGCGTAAGAAGCTCAGGAATCTGCAGGCCTAATCTCAATAGCCTAGCTCTTATAGTTTCCGAGATCTCAGCGTTCATCCGGACGGACAGACAGACGGACAGACGGACAGACGGACAGACGGACAGACGGACAGACGGACATGGCTAGATCGACTCGGCTAGTGATCCTGATCAAGAATATATATACTTTATGGGGTCGGAAACGCTTCCTTCTGCCTGTTACATACTTTCCGACGAATCTAGTATACCCTTTTACTCTACGAGTAACGGGTATAAAAACACCGAAGCTTCATATTATTTTCCCACCGATTTTACGATCGTTCCTATGGCAGCTATATGATATTGTCGTCCGATTTTGATAAAATTAAATTTGAAATTCAGAACTAATTAAAAAATGTTATTTCCAATCGTTGGAGGTTATATGTTTAAGAACACCGAAGCTATAATTTGTTTCATATTATTTTCCCACCAATTTTACGATCGTTCCTATAGCAGCTATATGATATAGTCTTCCGATTTTGATAAAATTTAATACGAAATTCAGAACTAAGTAAAAAATGTTATTTCAAAGCGTAGGAGGGTATATGTTAAGAAACACCGAAGCTATAATTTGTTTCATATTATTTTCCCACCGATTTTACGATCGTTCTTATGGCAGCTATACAAGGGTGGTCAAAAGTATTTTCACAAAAAAAAGTTAAATATATTCATAATTTGAACTTACATCTTGTTAACTTTGGCATCAATGGAAAGGTAATTTAAATGCCGTTTGAATGATACAATACATTTCTTAACACATTCAGTACTTATTGAAAAGGACGAATTTGTGTGAAAATGTCCTTTTTGAACTTTTTTCCTCGACTTGAAAACTTAAATTTTTTGATGCAAAAAGTTTCTTCAAAAAAAAATAATAGTAACTGCAAAATGAATTTTTCAAAAATCATTTTGTTTATATTTTTTATGATTTTTTAAAGGTGACACTGTCGGAAAAAATTTGTATGAAAAAGAGAAAAATATGGCTAAAATGCATGTTTCTAAGCATTTTCAAAAAATCATAAAAAATATAAGCAAAATGATTTTTGAAAAATTCTTTTTGCAGTTACTATTATTTTTGTTTGAAGAAACTTTTTGCATCAAAAAATTTAAGTTTTCAAGTCGAGGAAAAAAGTTCAAAAAGGACATTTTCACACAAATTCGTCCTTTTCAATAAGTACTGAATGTGTTAAGAAATGTATTGTATCATTCAAACGGCATTTAAATTACCTTTCCATTGATGCCAAAGTTAACAAGATGTAAGTTCAAATTATGAATATATTTCACTTTTTTTTTGTGAAAATACTTTTGACCACCCTTGTATGATATTGTCGTCCGATTTTGATAAAATTAAATTTGAAATTCAGAACTAATTAAAAAATGTTATTTCCAAGCGTAGGAGTTTATATGTTAAAGAACACTGAAGATATAATTTGTTTCATATTATTTTCCCACCAATTTTATGATCGTTCCTATGGCAGCTATATGATATAGTCTTCCGATTTTGATAAAGTTCAATCCAAAATTCAGATTTAATTAAAAAATGTTATTTCCAAGCGTAGGAGGCTATATGTTAAAAAACACCGAAGCTATTATTGTTTCATATTATTTTCCCACCGATTTTCCGATCGTTCTTAAGGCAGCTATATGATATATTCGTCCGATTTTGATAAAATTTAATTCGAAATTCAGAACTAATTAAAAAATGTTATTTCTAAGCGTAGGAGCTTATATGTTAGGAACCACCGAAGCTGTAATTTGTTTCATATTATTTTCCCACCGATTTTACGATCGTTCCTATGGCAGCTATATGATATTGTAGTCCGATTTTGATAAAATTAAATTTGAAATTCAAAACTAATTAAAAAATGTTATTTCCAATCGTAGGAGGTTATATGTTTAAGAACACCGATGCTATAATTTGTTTCATATTATTTTTCCACCAATTTTACGATCGTTCCTATAGCAGCAATATGATATAGTCGTCCGATTTTGATAAAATTTAATTAGAAATTCAGAACTAATTAAAAAATGTTATATCCAAGCGTAGGAGGTTATATGTTAAGAAACACCGAAGCTATAATTTGTTTCATATTATTTTCCCACCGATTTTCCGATCGTTCCTATGGCAGCTATATGATATAGTCGTCCGATTTTGATAAAATTAAATTCAAAACTCAGAATTAATAAAAAAATGTTATTTCCAAGCTAAGGAGGTTATATGTAAAAAAACCACCGAAGCTATAATATGTTTCATATTATTTTCCCACCGATTTTATGATCGTTCCTATGGCAGCTATATGATATTGTCGTCCGATTTTGATAAAATTAAATTCGAAACTCAGAACTAATTAAAAAATGTTATTTCCAAGCGTAGGAGGTTATATGTAAAGAAACACCGAAGCTATAATTTGTTTCATATTATTTCCCCACCAATTTTCCGATCGTTCCTATGGCAGCTATATGATATAGTCATCCGATTTTGATAATATTAAATTCAAAACTCAGATTTAATTAAAAAATGTTATTTCCAAGCGTAGGAGGTTATATGTTAAGAAACACCGAAGCTATAATTTGTTTCATTTTATTTTCCCACCGATTTTCCGATCGTTCCTATGGCAGCTATATGATATAGTCATCCGATTTTAATAATATTAAATTCAAAACTCATAATTAATTAAAAAATGTTATTTCGAAGCTCTGGAGGTTATATGTTAAAAAACACCGAAGCTTCATATCATTTTCCCACCGATTTTACGATCGTTCCTATGGCAGCTATATGATATTGTCGTCCGATTTTGATAAAATTAAATTTGAAATTCAGAACTAATTAAAAAATGTTATTTCCAATCGTAGGAGGTTATATGTTTAAGAACACCGAAGCTATAATTAGTTTCATATTATTTTCCCACCAATTTTACGATCGTTCCTATAGCAGCTATACGATATAGTCTTCCGATTTTGATAAAATTTAATTCGAAATTCAGAACTAATTAAAAAATGTTATTTCCAAGCGTAGGAGGTTATATGTTAAGAAAGACCGAAGCTATAATTTGTATCATATTATTCTCCCACCAATTTTCCAAACGTTCCTATGGCAGCTATATGATATAGTCGTCCGATTTTGATAAAATTAAATTCGAAACTCAAAACTAATTAAAAAATGTTATTTCCAAGCGTAGGAGGTTATATGTTAAGAAACACGGAAGCTATAATTTGTTTCATATTATTTTCACACCGATTTTACGATCGTTCCTATGGCAGCTATATGATATTTTCGTCCGATTTTGATAAAATTAAATTTGAAGTTCAGAACTAATTTAAAAATTTTATTTCCAATTGTAGGAGGTTATATGTTTAAGAGCACCGACGCTATAATTTGTTTCATATTATTTTCCCACCAATTTTACGATCGTTCCTATAGCAGCTATATGATATAGTCTTTCGATTTTGATAAAATTTAATTGGAAATTCAGAACTAATTAAAAAATTTTATATCCAAGCGTAGGAGGTTATATGTTAAGAAACACCGAAGCTATAATTTGTTTCATATTATTTTCCCACCGATTTTACCATCGTTCCAATGGCAGCTATATGATATAGTCGTCCGATTTTAATAAAATGTAATTCGAAACTCACAACTAATTAAAAAATGTTATTTCCAAGCGTAGGAGTTTATATGTTAAAGAACACTGAAGCTATAATTTGTTTCACATTATTTTCCCACCAATTTAATGATCGTTCCTATGGCAGCTATATGATATAGTCTTCCGATTTTGATAAAGTTAAATCCAAAATTCAGATTTAATTAAAAAATGTTATTTCCAAGCGTAGGAGGCTATATGTGAAAAAACACCGAAGCTATTATTTTGTCATATTATTTTCCCACCGATTTTCCGATCGTTCTTAAGGCAGCTATATGATATAGTCGTCCGATTTTGATAAAATTTAATTCGAAATTCAGAACTAATTAAAAAATGTTATTTCTAAGCGTAGGAGGTTATATGTTAAGAAACACCGAAGCTATAATTTGTTTCATATTATTTTCCCACCGATTTTACGATCGTTCCTATGGCAGCTATATGATATTGTCGTCCGATTTTGATAAAATTAAATTTGAAATTCAAAACTAATTAAAAACTGTTATTTCCAATCGTAGGAGGTTATATGTTTAAGAACACCGATGCTATAATTTATTTCATATTATTTTCCCACCAATTTTACGATCGTTCCTATAGCAGCTATATGATATAGTCTTCCGATTTTGAAAAAATTTAATTAGAAATTAACAACTAATTAAAAAATGTTATTTCCAAGCGTAGGAGGTTACATGTTAAGAAACACCGAAGCTATAATATGTTTCATATTATTTACCCACCGATTTTACGATCGTTTCAATAGCAGCTATATGATATAGTCGTCCGATTTTGATAAAATTTAATTCGAAACTCAGAAGTAATTAAAAAATGTTATTTCCAAGCGTAGAGTTTATATGTTAAAGAACACTGAAGCTATAATTTGTTTCATATTATTTTCCCACCAATTTTACGCTCGTTCCTATGGCAGCTATATATGATATAGTCTTCCGATTTTGATAAAGTTAAATCCAAGATACAGATTTAATTAAAAAATGCTATTTCCAAGCGTAGAAGGTTATATGTAAAAACACCGAAGCTATTATTGTTTTATATTATTTTCCAACCGATTTTCCGATCGTTCTTATGGCAGCTATATGATATAGTCGTCCGATTTTGATAAAATAAAATTCAAAACTCAGAATTAATTAAAAAATGTTATTTCCAAGCGTAGGAGGTTATACGTTAAGAAACACCGAGGCTATAATTTGTTTCATATTATTTTGCCACCAATTTTCCGATCGTTCCTATGGCAGCTATATGATATAGTCATCCTATTTTGATAATATTAAATTCAAAACTCAGAATTAATTAAAAAATGTTATTTCCAAGCTTTGGAGGTTATATGTAAAAAAACACCGAAGCTTCATATTATTTTCCCACAGATTTTACGATCGTTCCTATGGCAGCTATATGATATTGTCGTCCGATCTTGATAAAATTAAATTTGAAATTCAGAACTAGTTAAAAAATGTTATTTCCAATCGAAGGAGGTTATGTGTTGAAGAACACCGAAGCTATAATTAGTTTCATATTATTTTCCCACCAATTTTACGACCGTTCCTATAGCAGCTATATGATATAGTCTTCCGATTTTGATAAAATTTAATTCGAAATTCAGAACTAATTAAAAAATGTTATATCCAAGCGTAGGAGGTTATATGTAAAGAAACACCTAAGCTATAATTTGTTTCATATTATTTTCCCACCGATTTTACGATCGTTCCTATGGCAGCTATATGATATAGTCATCCGATTTTGATCATAATAAATTTAAAACTCAGAATTAATTAAAAAATGTTATTTCCAAGCTTTGGAGGTTATATGTAAAATAAAACACCGAAGCTTCATATTATTTTCCCACAGATTTTACGATCGTTCCTATGGCAGCTATATGATATTGTCGTCCGATTTTGATAAAATTAAATTTGAAATTCAGAACTAATTAAAAAATGTTATTTCCAATCGTAGGAGGTTATGTGTTGAAGAACACCGAAGCTATAATTAGTTTCATATTATTTTCCCACCAATTTTACGACCGTTCCTATAGCAGCTATATGATATAGTCTTCCGATTTTGATAAAATTTAATGCGAAATTCAGAACTAATTAAAAAATGTTATATCCAAGCGTAGGAGGTTATATGTTAAGAAACACCGAAGCTATAATTTGTTTCATATTATTTTCCCACCGATTTTCCGATCGTTCCTATGGCAGCTATATGATATAGTCGTCCGATTTTGATAAAATTAAATTCAAAACTCAGAATTAATAAAAAAATGTTATTTCCAAGCTTAGGAGGTTATATGTTAAAAAACACCGAAGCTATAATTTGTTTCATATTATTTTCGCTTCAATTTTCCGATCGTTCCTATGGCAGCTATATGATATAGTCATCCGATTTTAATAATATTAAATTCAAAACTCAGAATTAATTAAAAATGTTATTTCCAAGCGTAGGAGGTTATATGTAAAGAAACACCGAAGCTATAATTTGTTTCATATTATTTTCCCACCGATTTTACGATCGTTCCTATGGCAGCTATATGATATAGTCATCCGATTTTGATAATAATAAATTTAAAACTCAGAATTAATTAAAAAATGTTATTTCCAAGCTTTGGAGGTTATATGTTAAAAGACACCGAAGCATTAATTGTTTCATATTATTTTCCCACCGATTTTACGATCGTTCCTATGGCAGCTATATGATATAGTCGTCCGATCTTAATAAAATTAAATTTAAAATTCAGAACTAATTAAAAAATGTTATTTCCAATCGTAGGAGGTTATGTGTTGAAGAACACCGAAGCTATAATTAGTTTCATATTATTTTCCCACAAATTTTACGACCGTTCCTATAGCAGCTTTATGATATAGTCTTCCGATTTTGATAAAATTTAATTCGAAATTCAGAACTAATTAAAAAATGTTATATCCAAGCGTAGGAGGTTATATGTTAAGAAACACCGAAGCTATAATTTGTTTCATATTATTTTTCCACCGATTTTACGATCGTTTCAATGGCAGCTATATGATATAGTCGTCCGATTTTGATAAAATTTAATTCGAAACTCAGAACTAATTAAAAAATGTTATTTCCAAGCGTAAGAGTTTATATGTTAAATAACACTGAAGCTATAATTTGTTTCATATTATTTTCCCACCAATTTTACGATCGTTCCTATGGCAGCTATATGATATAGTCTTCCGATTTTGATAAAGTTAAGTCCAAAATTTACATTTAATTAAAAAATGTTATTTCCAAGCGTAGGAGGCTATATGTTAAAAAACACCGAAGCTATTATTTGTTTCATATTATTTTCCCACCGATTTTACGATCGTTCTTATGGCAGCTATATGATAAAGTCGTCCGATTTTGATAAAATTAAATTAAAAACTCAGAACTAATTAAAAAATGTTATATCCAAGCGTAGGAGGTTATATGTTAAGAAACACCGAAGCTATAATTTGTTTCATATTATTTTTCCACCGATTTTACGATCGTTCCAATGGCAGCTATATGATATAGTCGTCCGATTTTGATAAAATTTAATTCGAAACTCAGAACTAATTAAAAAATGTTATTTCCAAGCGTAAGAGTTTATATGTTAAATAACACTGAAGCTATAATTTGTTTCATATTATTTTCCCACCAATTTTACGATCGTTCCTATGGCAGCTATATGATATAGTCTTCCGATTTTGATAAAGTTAAGTCCAAAATTTACATTTAATTAAAAAATGTTATTTCCAAGCGTAGGAGGCTATATGTTAAAAAACACCGAAGCTATAATTTGTTTCATATTATTTTCCCACCGATTTTACGATCGTTCCTATGGCAGCTATATGATATTGTCGTCCGATTTTCATAAAATTAAATTTGAAATTCAGAACTAATTAAAAAATGTTATTTCCAAGCGTAGGAGGTTATATGTTAAGAAATACCGAAGCTATAATTTGTTTCATATTATTTTCCCACCAATTTTCCGATCGTTCCTATGGCAGCTATATGATATAGTCTTCCGATTTTGATAAAATTAAATTCAAAACTAAGAACTAATTAAAAAATGTTATTTCCAAGCGTAGGAGGTTATATGTTAAGAAACATCGAAGCTATAATTTGTTTCATATTATTTTCCCACCAATTTTACGACCGTTCCTATAGCAGCTATATGATAGTCATCCGATTTTAATAATATTAAATTCAAAACTCAGAATTAATTAAAAAATGTTATTTCCAAGCGTAGGAGGTTATATGTAAAGAAACACCGAAGCTATAATTTGTTTCATATTATTTTCCCACCGATTTTACGATCGTTCCTATGGCAGCTATATGATATAGTCATCCGATTTTGATCATAATAAATTTAAAACTCAGAATAAATTAAAAAATGTTATTTCCAAGCTTTGGAGGTTATATGTAAAAAAACACCGAAGCTTCATATTATTTTCCCACAGATTTTACGATCGTTCCTATGGCAGCTATATGATATTGTCGTCCGATTTTGATAAAATTTAATTCGAAATTCAGAACTAATTAAAAAATGTTATATCCAAGCGTAGGAGGTTATATGTTAAGAAACACCGAAGCTATATTATGTTTCATATTATTTTCCCACCGATTTTACCATAGTTCCAATGGCAGCTATGTGATATAGTCATCCGATTTTGATAATAATAAATTTAAAACTCAGAATTAATTAAAAAATGTTATTTCCAAGCTTTGGAGGTTATATGTAAAAAAACACCGAAGCTTCATATTATTTTCCCACAGATTTTACGATCGTTCCTATGGCAGCTATATGATATTGTCGTCCGATCTTGATAAAATTAAATTTGAAATTCAGAACTAATTAAGAAATGTTACTTCGAAGCTTTGGAGGTTATATGTTAGAAAACACCGAAGCTTTATATTATTTTCCCACCGATTTTACGATCGTTCCTATGGCAGCTATATGATATAGTCGTCCGATTTTGATAAAATTAAATTCGAAAGTCAGAACTTAATAAAAAATGTTATTTCCAAGCGCAGGAGGTTATATGTTAAGAAACACCGAAGCTATAATTTGTTTCATATTATTTTCCCACCAATTTTCCGATCGTTCCTATGGCAGCTATATGATATAGTCATCCGATTTTGATAATATTAAATTCAAGTCTCAGAATTAATTAAAAAATGTTATTTCCAAGCTTTGGAGGTTATATGTTAGAAAACACCGAAGCTTTATATTATTTTCCCACCGATTTTACGATCGTTCCTATGGCAGCTATATGATATTGTCGTCCGATTTTGATAAAATTAAATTTGAAATTCAGAACTAA
The DNA here is from genome assembly GCF_014743375.2 of Drosophila subpulchrella. Classification (NCBI taxonomy): domain Eukaryota; kingdom Metazoa; phylum Arthropoda; class Insecta; order Diptera; family Drosophilidae; genus Drosophila; species Drosophila subpulchrella. Next base: position 967,844 of record NW_023665574.1, read on the forward strand.
TTAAGAAATGTTATTTCCAATCGTAGGAGGTTATATGTTTAGGAACACCGAAGCTATAATTTGTTTCATATTATTTTCCCACCAATTTTACGATCGTTCCTATAGCAGCTATATGATATAGTCTTCCGATTTTGATAAAATTTAATTCGAAATTCAGAACTAATTAAAAATGTTATTTCCAAGCGTAGGAGGTTATATGTTAAAAGACACCGAAGCAATAATTTGTTGCATATTATTTTCCCACCGATTTTACGATCGTTCCAATGGCAGCTATATGATATAGTCGTCCGATTTTGATAAAATTTAATTCGAAACTCAGAACTAATTAAAAAATGTTATTTCCCAGCGTAAAAGGATATATTTTAAAAAACACCGAAACTGTTATTTGTTTCATATTATTTTCCCAACGATTTTCCGATCGTTCCTATGGCAGCTGTATGATATAGTCGTCCTATCTTAATAAAATTAAATTTAAAATTCAGAACTAATTAAAAAATGTTATTTCCAAGCGTAGGAGGTTATATGTTAAAGGACACCGAAGCTATAATTTGTTTCATATTATTTTCCCACCAATTTTACGATCGTCCCTATGGCAGCTATACGATATAGTCTTCCGATTTTGATAAAATTAAATCCAAAATTCAGATTTAATTAAGAATTGTTATTTCCAAGCGTAGGAGGTTATATTTTAAATAACCCCGAAGCTATTATTTGTTTCATATTATTTTCCCACCGACTTTCCGATCGTTCCTATGGCAGCTATATGATATAGTCGTCCGATCTTGATAAAATTTAATTCGAAATTCAAAACTAGTTAAATAATGTTATTTCCAAGCTAAGGAGGTTATATGTTAAAAAACACCAAAGATATAATTTATTTACATTTTTTTTCTGAATTTTTTTATGGCTCTAAGATATAGTTGTAAGATCCGTTTGGTTGCGACTTATATACTACCTGCAAAAGATATAAGACTTTTGGGAAAGTTTCAGCCCGATAGCTTTAAAACTCAGAGACTAGTTTGCGTAGAAAAGGAAGGACAGATGGACAGACGGACATGGTTAGATCGACTCGTCTAATGATGCTGATGCTGATATATATACTTTATGGGGTCGGAAACGTCTCCTTCACCGCGTTGCAAACTTCTGACTGAAATCATTATAAATCATTGCTGAGGCTGCAAGGGTATTAAAAGGATAACTCATAGTTCTTGGTTTAAATAAATTCCGTTAAATTTGTCAATGAACAAAACGGGGAATTTCTACGGTTAAAAACATTTCAAATTCAGGCCTCTATTCTGCGACAAAGTCTGAGTGAGTGGCCACTTAACACTGACAGTCACAGAAGTTGGGGACTTTACAGTTACTAGTTTAAAGACAAAAAAAAAAATAAGTAGGTGCATATTTAAAATTATTGAAGTTCCCTGCTCTATAAAACAGTCAAATTACTCATGGCAATTAAGGATAAAAGCTTTTCCATACTTAGTTTTATCCACTCCGATACCGAAGGCATCGAGATGGTTAACCCTAATAATTTTCCTAATGGAATATAAAAAATCCTTGACGATTGACGATTATTTTGTTAGCGAAGAGTATCGAACTTACCACCTGTGAAGGTGCACACATCAGCAAAATGCTGATTATTCACGACTACAAACGTCGCTCAGAGGGCTCTTGCAATTGTACATACAACAACAAGAATGATACTCGCCGCAGAAAAAGTTTATAGTAGTCTATAAAACTGTAGGATACTGCACGAATATTTATATATGGGCACTTCCACCAAAAAGTCTACCACGACCGAAAAATTAAAAGTAATCGGAAAAATCTAACATAAATATAATTTGAAAGAGAAATAATCATATCTAGTTAATTTATAAGAAACACACCGATTTTTTAACCATGATCTGAGTTGTATAATTGCAAAGTCGCGCAATGCATTTTTTGGTCTTAGCACATTTCAATGGGTCATTTGGTTTTGATGCTAGATCATCAAGAGCGAGAAAATAATATGACTTTACCTCTCTCAACTCTTTGTTGGAACGTAATGAAAGGGAAAAAAATTAAAAGAGAATTTTGTTATGCGGAATAGGTGTAATTTTTGTAATCCCATTACCTTATTCTCCAATGTCCCGAGCGACATCGGAAAACGTAACTTCTTATCAGTACGTCAAAATCTGTCACTGCAAGAACATCAAAACTTAAGCTTAAACAGGTATTATGCCGACAAACAAACCCTTGAAAACACTGTTTAAAAATAACAAGAACTGTAAATGTTAAAAATCAACAAAGTTGGTCCCGAGCAACACCGTACATTTTCGCAAAAAAAACATTTTTTTTTAAAGTTTAATTCTTTTGCTTTTTGTTTTATATGGATGGCGAAAAGAATAGGAATGGCTGCAAACGTTGTAGAGACAAATTAAAAGAGGATCAAGTCAAATTTAAAACATTTAAACTTAAAAATAATGAAAGAAATCGGAATGCTAGGCAAGAGAAAAAAAAATGGCTGGAAGAGATGATCAAATAATCGAAGAAAGAAAGAGATATGAGTGAACAAGAAAATAAGAACTTAGAAAAAAAGTAAAATAATTAAAATGTGCAGAAAAAATGAAATCTTGCCTTACTCTCGCAAACAAACTTTTGAAAAAGCATTTAAAAATAAGAACAAAAATGGAACAAAATTAAGAATATTCATGGGATATCTAAATTTTACTATTTTTATTGTAATGCATGAATTAAAGGCTGCTAGAACAGCTAATTCAGATGAAAAAAAATGGATCTTATTACTTGAATTTAATTATATTATTACTGACTTACATACACATGTATATATTTTTCTAAATAAAAATGTTGTTGAAATAAATAGTTAGTTTATAAAAATACCTCTGATTATAAAATGAAAATACTTAGTACGCTTTTTTATGATATTTGTCAAATATAACACCAGAAACAACATAGAGATTGTAATCGGAAAAAATGTCCCGAGCGACATGTCCCGAGCGAATATTTTAGAAACTACATTAAAAAAAACGGCTTAACATTTTTGAACAAAACCAAAACTATTTTACAGCTTCATTATTAAACCACAATTTAAAAATATCGCATGAAAATATTTCATCAGACTTAGCTAAAATCCGGGGTTGAATGAACTCCCGTAAAACCCACTTCTATTTTCGTCCCGAGTGAATACGACAGTTTTTTAAAGATATCTTAAACCCTAAAAGTCGGAAAAAATCAAGATTATTGCACAAAATAGAGCTTGGGAAGAGTGAAAAGTGAAGTCAATTATCAAAATTAAAATCGTTTTTTTCCCATTTTTTCATCTTTAAAAGTATACAAACGTCCCGAGCGACAATATGGAAATGCCCATATATTATATTATAAGGAATGTACTTACCTGATTCAATAAACACTAGAACCGCGCACCGAAATATTTGTCGTCTTTCACACAATGCCGAGCTCACAATGATTTATCGATAACTACGCTTGCTTGCACGATAGGCGCAGTTCGAATTTCGAAAATAGAAATACAATTATTTATATCGACGAGACCCTGGATTTGGTCAAAATGACACTAATTAGGATCAAAAAAGATTTTTAATACAATGTAGTATACTTTTGACACTCATTTAGGATCAAATTGATCCCAAAAAATTGATCCTAGGTGTAGTGTCATTTTCACCCACACTTATCAAATTGACACTCGAAGATTTTTTTTTGGGTGAACAAGCAACACACCCAAGCCATTTCGCATGAGCCCTAAACAAAGTGAGCAGCCGCTCTCGTCTTCGTCATAAAATATAAGGAACGTGCAAAATAAGATCAGAAAATCTGAATTAATAATATACTATTTAAAGATTTGAATACTTTTTGTTAGCCTCGTCAAAAGAAGATTCAAATGTTAGGTTGAGTTAGGTTAGCGACCGCTGAAGAGAGCGGACGTGTCTTGTGCGAGCTCCGCGAAAAGTGCAAGAAAGTTGATAAATTAAATGCAAACAAGACACAAAAAACTAAACTGGTTAATTTCAAATAAGCGAAAAGACGCTAAAATCCAAAGAAATTTAGGTTTCAACACACAAAATCGGTGTAATGACTTTGCCTAGCACATACATTGTTTCATCTTATAATAATAAATAAGTGCCACGCTAATAAAAGTTCAATGAGCTACGAGCAGAATAAAGAGGGACTCAGCTCCGCGAGCCGAAGAGACGGTTACTTTTCATATGTCTCAACGCGTAATAGCGAAGTGCAAAAAACGACCCTACTGTCGGTCGATAGCCAAAGAGCACGATCTTGCTCACCATGCTTACTTACGGCTACCCCTACTCCGACGGCGTGGAGTCAACAATGCAAAACCCCCCCACCATCAGTTTCGACCCCTGGCGCACCAACAACATGCAACGGTAAAACTTCTGCATCCGCACTAAATTTGTCAGTAACAACTACAGCAAAAAAACCAACAACAACCACTGCTACGACTATTATTTCGGAATCGACTGCAACCGCAGCTCTAAATACAAGGGCAACAAAAACCACGAAAACAAATCAAAACCAAAACAAAATTCAGCAAGCGGGTCCGGCCATACAGACCCGACTAGATCGATACATCCATATCAAGAGTATGCTTAGCCCGCAGAACACCGCGGTAGGTAACAAGGCAAAAATAAACCGAGTCCAAATAGAAGATAAATTACCCGGGAGATCCAACAGCAATAGATTTGCGCTTCTAGCAGAAAATGAACCAGAACGGGCTCAGGAGACCCAACCGAAACCTAAGCCCCCACCAATTTACATTAGGGAGAAAATCTCGAACGCCCTGGTCAACAAAATTGTTGCGCTGACCGGGGACGGAAACTTTCATGTTGTTCCGGTCACAAAAGGGGATATCCATGAAACCAAGCTTCAGTCCAAATCTGAAGAACATTTCCGAGCAGTATCCAAATACCTGGAGGACGCTAGGAAAAGCTATTACGCGTACCAACTAAAAAGCAGCAAGGGCCTGCAAGTGGTACTAAAAGGAATCGAGCCCGACGTAACTGCCAAGGAAGTTATCGATGCTCTCAAGGAAAAAGGGTTTTCTGCAAAGAACGTCAGTAACATTATAAACAGGAAAAAAGAGCCGCAACCACTCTTCAGGGTCGAGCTGGAGCCAGACAGCAGAGTCTTGAAGAAAAATGAAGTGCACCCCATTTATAACCTGCAATACTTATTGCACCGAAGAATTAACGTGGAAGAGCCACATAAAAGGAAGGGCCAGTGCAATGCACAAATTGTCAGGAGAATGGACACACCAGGGCATACTGTTCACTTCGAACAGTCTGTGTAGCTTGTGGAGACTTCCACAATTCGGCTAACTGCCCTGCCAACAAAGAAGACCCCAAAAAGACCCCAAGGTAACCACACGGCAAACTACAGGGGCTGTCCGATCTACAAGGAGATGAAGGACCGCATGCGAAAAGTGATAGGAACGCGCCATCAGAATACCCAAAATGCGTACACTTACTCGCGTACGACGCCGGAAGTATTTTTCGGCACGGCTGCAAGATCATCATTTGGTCAACTAAATACCCAGAAGGGATTCTCATACGCCGACGTCCTTCGATCGGGGACGGAAAACCCACTCCAGTCTAATCTAGGAAACGCCCAGCAGATCCAAGTACAGTCGCAAAGCACTCTGGAAACTATGATGGTCACCATGCAACAAAGTATGATGGAACTCATGTCATTCATGAAAACGACCATGCAAACACTGGTTCAAAGCCAGAACATGGTGATACAGCTACTTGTAGCTAAGCAGTCCAAATAATCAGATGGCAAGTCTACGAATAACAATGTGGAACGCCAATGGCGTTTTACGGCACAACCTTGAAGTAACACAGTTCCTGAATGAAAACCATATCGACATTATGCTACTGGTAGAGACGCACCTCACAAACAAATACAACTTCCAAATAAGAGGCTACACTTTCTACCGCACAGACCATCCAGATGGTAAAGCCCACGGCGGAATCGGCATCCTAATCAGGGAACGCATCAAGCACCACTTTCACCAAAGGTTTTCAACTAATTACTTGCAAGCCACGTCTATCAAAGTGCAGTCAGGCAACGGAAACATTACCATAGCCGCTGTCTACTGCCCGCCTCGCTTTACAATTTCTGAAGGACAATTCATGGACTTCTACAACTTGCTTGGAGATCGCTTTATAGCTGCAGGGGACTATAATGACAAACACACGCACTGGGGATCACGCCTTGTGACTCCCAAAGGAACGCAATTATACAATGCAATCATAAAACCGAACAACAAATTAGACTATGTTTCCCCTGGCAGCCCCACATACTGGCCAACAGACCCCAGGAAAGTTCCAGACCTAATAGACTTTGCGGTGACAAAAAACATTCCCCGCAATATATATATTCGGACCTGTCTTCAGACCATTCGCCAGTGCTAATAACTCTTCTTCAAAGCACAAAAACCACAGACCACCTCCTCAGGCTGACGTCGCACAGAACCAACTGGTTAAAATATAAAAAGTATGTAAGCTCACACATCAAATTAACCCCTCACTTCAACATCGAAGCGGACATCGACTGCTCTACCGATGCTCTTGAAGAAGTATTCGTGGAGGCAGCCACTATCTCAACACCACAAGGCAGGGACGTGCAAACCAACCACTTCAAAACTAATCTGCAAATTGAACGGTTAGTCCTAGAAAAGAGGCGCCTGCGACGTGCCTGGCGAACCAACAGATCGCCGTCATCAAAACAACGTCTTAAGGAAGCCACTCGCACACTAAATCGAGCTCTAAAGCAAGAAACAGAAAATGCACAGCTGCAGTACATTAAAAAACTTTCGCCAACCAGTACAAAACATCATCTGTGGAGGGCTCACCCAAATCTGAGCTCTCCAATCGAAACAGTCACTCCGATAAGAAACTCATCTGGCATCTGGGTCCGCAGCGACGAAGATAGAGCCGAAACTTTTGCTTTACATCTCAGAAACGTCTTCCAGCCGAACCCTGCCACTAGTTCATTTTTCCTACCAGAAATCGAATCTGAATCTATTTCCCTACCACCATTGTTTCAGCCAAAGGAGATCGCGAAAGTCATTGGGGAACTGAAACCCAAAAAGGCCCCTGGCGGTGACCAAATAACCCCAAAAATGTTAATTGAACTTCCAAACTCTGCCATTGAGGTTATTTGTAAGTTCTTTAATGGGATTATAACTCTCGGCTACTATCCGAAAAAATGGAAAAAATCTATCATCATTATGATACCGAAGCCCGGAAAAGACCACACAATTCCGTCATCCTACAGACCAATTAGTTTATTATCGTGTCTGTCTAAGCTGTTCGAAAAATGCCTTCTAACACCATATCTAGGAGCACACAATGTTATCCCTGCTCATCAATTTGGATTTCGTCAAAACCATGGAACAATCGAACAAGTTAACAGAATAACATCAGAAATACGCACAGCCTTTGAGCATCGGGAATACTGCAGCGCAATATTCCTCGATGTATCTCAAGCCTTCGATCGAGTATGGCTAGATGGCCTCAAGCACAAAATCAAAACACAGTTGCCTGATTACACTCACAAGCTTCTTGAGTCGTATCTATACAACAGGACCTTCGCAGTAAGGTGCAATACAACGACATCCGACGACTACATTATCAAAGCCGGAGTCCCGCAAGGGAGCGCGCTAGGGCCTACTCTGTTCCTCCTATACACAGCGGATATTCCCACGAACGAGCAGCTAACAACATCTACGTTCGCTGACGACACCGCAATTTTAAGTCGCTCGAGGTGCCCAGGCCGAGCCACAACACAGCTAGCAAACCACCTCCTCGTAGTAGAGAGGTGGCTATCTGATTGGCGGATTAAAATAAATGAACTAAAATGTAAACACATAACGTTTACTCTCAACAGGCAAACATGCCCTCCACTATTATTGAATAATACGCAGATTCCCCAAGTCAACGATGTAACGTATCTCGGCGTCCACCTTGACAGACGACTAACCTGGAGAAGAAACATCGAACGCAAGAAAGTACATCTAAAACTAAAGGCCAGCAGCTTCCACTGGATTCTTAACGCTCGTTCGCCCGTGCGTCTAGACTACAAGGTTTTGCTCTACAACTCCACTCTCAAGCCCATCTGGACATACGGCTCCCAGCTATGGGGAAACGCCAGCAGAAGCAACATAGACATTATACAACGCGTTCAATCGAAAATCCTGCGAACTATCACTGGGGCACCATGGTATATTCGCAACCAAAACATCCACATCCTACCGTAAAAGATGAAATAGACAAACGAAAAGCGTCCTACAACGAAAAACTCTCTGTGCACCCCAATCGCCTCGCAAGAGGCTTGACTTGGGTTTCCAGCCGATCCCGTCTACAACGCAACGACCTGCCAAGCCAGCTATAACTTACGGGCCCCTTTAGCACAACCGCAGTCATATGACTGTGAGATAGATTAATTAGTCTAAGATTTGATACACTTATTGTTAGTTTCCAAAGGGAGAAGATTCAATAAATAAATAGCAAAGCATTTAAAAAAAAAAAAATGTTAAAGCAAAGTTATATAAAAAAGTTAATTGGTATACCTAAGAACAGCAGTATTTTTGGTGCACGTATTTTTTATATATTTATCCAATATCATATCTTTCAAAGCCCAGGATCTGGAGCGTCGCGATCTCATCACCCAGGAATTAAAAAGGAGGTACGTTTGTCGGATCAAGGTTCTTTTCTTAAAAACACACATGTAAAAATATTCGTGCAGTATCCTACAATATAAACCTAATATCTTAATAAATAAACTTATAGTGTAAAAATAAATTTAAAACTAAAATGTATTAAACCTATTAAAAGGGGGAGTGCTGACTCGAGAAGTTGTAGTAGTAGAACGCCAAAAACAGTGCCATAACTTTCGACGGAGAATCTTAATAGTAGGGGGTCGTACTGCACGGCCCGCAACGATCCATTTGGCACACGAAAGCATAAAGGGGAAGGAATAAGGACGACGAAAGCAACGTAGCTTATCGCTGAAAAATGGTGCCTGAACATCGAACGCCCCTTCCTCGGACTAAGTCTTTTTCAGGACTCAGGCAGTAATATGCCCACGGTACTGAAAGGGCGCTCAACGTTAGGATTTTTAATATTTTTTATGGAATTTTGTTGGGATCAACAATCTTGCTACCTGAGGTGTCAGATTGGAGGTACCTAAGTATGGCATGGCTTTCATCTTCATTTGCCAAAAGAAATTTGGCGTTTGAATGGCTCGAGTCTTTTCAGTTTCCCTTGACATATTTGGGCGGGGGACGATTTTAGTTTCTCTGGATGATGCTACACGACGGACTAGACTAGTTTGTCAGGCCGTTTGATTGGCTCGAGTCCAGAGAAAACAAACAACCTGATTTCCGAGGACCGGCGGGAGTGGGTTTTTGGACAAAACTCCTTGTCTAGGCGCAGCCAGTTTTCGTTTGGAACATTCGAGCTGACTAGAAAAGGATACCAAGAGCACACCCCTACTTAAAGATATTAGTTTTGTTTAACTTTTGGGGCTTAACATCGGACGGTTCTTGACCAAAGAGAAACTTGGTGAGCAAAATAAGGCGCCCCCCCCCAACAGACAAACGAGCGCTCCAAGGGTAGGCGATTCACCTAAAATCGAGCCATGGGAGCTAGCAAGAAGAAGACAATCTGGACAATCTAAAGGAAAACAAGGAAGAACGCTGTAGTCGAGTACCTCGAATATCAGATACCCGTTACTCAGCTAAAGGGACCAAAGGGAAATGGAGATATGCAAGCCGAAAAGCGAGATTGAAATGCGCCACCTACCGGCGGTAGACAGATTTAAGCCTTATGGGCGTTAGAGTGGGCGTGGCACTCTGCTGAAACAAACTTGCGCTGCGTAAGAAGCTCAGGAATCTGCACGCCAAATCTCAATAGCCTAGCTCTTATAGTTTCCGAGATCTCAGCGTTCATCAGAACAGACAGACAGACGGACAGAAAGGCAGACGGACAGATCGACTTGACTAGTGATCCTGATCAAGAATATAAATACTTTATGGGGTCGGAAACGCTTTTTTCTGTCTGTTACATACTTTCCGCGAATCTAGTATACCCTTTTACTCTACGAGTAACGGGTATAAAAATACTGGGGTACAGAATATACCTTTAATTACATAATGCAACAGCAATGAAGGTAACAGCTAGGCAGCTGAGCTGATAAAACATGAGAATCTTGATCACAAGATCCTGAGAAAAAGACGAAGAAATAAATATCGGAACAAACAATTATGGTCGTACGCAGATTCCTTTTGCGAAGTAATTCCATGAGTGTCCGCATCGATTATCCGCATAGCTAATATTGAGAAATAGTTATCCTAGGTGGGAACGCCTGGTTTATCCGATACATACCCGCAGCCAAATAAAAGCTCAAGTCTGGTATAAAAGACCTAAAACAATAACAGAAAAGAGGAGAACCCGTTCGGATGTCTTGCTGACAGAAGCGGGCAGCTCCGAGGGAAGGCGACTTTTCCTGGGGTAGTCGGTCACGGAGTCTGGTCCACCAGGACCAGCCACCCTAACGAACAGTCCTTAAGGAGGACACAGATAGCAGCTGGAAAGAACCTTATGTGTCGGACCACCGCTGTCAGTGTAATCAAAGATCGTGGAGGAGATAAAATATAAGAAGGAAATCCGACAAACTGTGATGTCTGTGGCCGCAGTACTCGTGATCCCCATGCTCCTGAAAATTGTTATGATGTACAAGCAATCCGTTCCGAGGGGTAGTGACCAATAGCATACTTTGTGAAAAGTAGTGAGACAATGCTCCCACGGCAACGATCTACAAGGGTATACTTGGGCTGGCCGAAGTTAGCTTTCTTTCTTGTTGATTATATCTTGAGTTGCGCTTAACCAATTTAGGTGATATATGTTTTAGTTTACAGCTATAATGTTACCCTTTAATTATGACGAATACGCCACATTGATTATGTTGTGACCTACAACTCCAAAAACGTTTTAGTGACTGAAAGGCATCTGTTGACACCGCCAAAACTCGAAAAAAGTACGAAGAAAAGGAGACGTTTACCATTTTAAAGTTACCGCCAAACCAAACCGAGCAAGCCATATTTGGTTTATGCGTGTCGTCGTTCAGCCATTGACCCAATTTTAAAGTAAGCAGCTTACAAATCACTGATGATGGCGAATCCATTTTTTTGCTGCGGTGGCTTACATTTATGCTGCTGAACGCTCTCTTTCGCGGCCATGTCTTTAGTATTTGTGATTCGTGCAGCAAAGCTTAGGTGATTCTTCGATAACCTTAGGAATGACATTAAGAACTCCGAATTCTTGAAGTTCTGAAGCTGATGAGAAGTCGAGCTTTCTTTCTCTCTAATTCTCTTGCAGTATGTTCTTAAGTTGGCGGCGTGGACCCCTAATTTGTTGGGTTTCATCCTCGTCCGGATGAGTCAGTTTCGATATTTCTTGATTAGCTGATCTTCTTTAAATGTATTACTGTTTTTATCAAGAGAGATTTTATTCGGCTTACAAGCGGGATCGTATTGACCAAGTTGCTGTTGTTCCTTTCCCTCCGATTTCAGATATTTCAATCGGCTATGGCGTTTCCTTAAGATGTAGAGCTATAGACAGCAATTTGTGTATGAGTAATATCATGGCACCACGTTTTTGGGATCCATTTCCTGAAAACGGCTACACGAACTAAAGTGATGTGGTCCTTGGTGACATATTTTGCAGCTCTACTCATGACCTATTTATTGTGCTGGCGTGTTGTTGTCAGTTGTGCGTCTATCGTCTCCATCATGCAAGCGCGGCGCTCAATAAACGTCAGTACACTCACTAACACTGGAATTTTTTTTGGTGAATCAGCTGAATTTTCTAGTGCAGCTGGATTCTGTCGGTCTAGTTTCCTTCTGATATCGAGGTTTTTGAGGGTGCTCAAAGTCTTCTACACTGTATCGTGTTGTGCTCGAAGCTATTGTGCAGAGCCGTTAATGTGCATATAATCGACGATTTCTCCTATTGCAGCAAATACTAAAATTTTGCCGTTTTGGTACTTAGTTTTAGTCGTTGCCAGATGTCGTTATATCCGCCTTGTAAGAAGGATGTGTCTGTCAAAATGTTCCTTGCGTCACCGCAAATTGAGCCTTGTAGAATATGAAACTCCTGGCTTGCTGACAATGGTTTATTATGTTAAATCAAACTAAGGAATACTGATTAGCGGGACAGATAGATTATGGCTCATTGGAGCGTCGTTTTATCGAAACAAGGTCTTATTATATTCATCATATAAGGTCTGACATCAACTTACTTCTGCTTCGGCGGCGGCCTTTGCCTCCGGCGTATTATTGAGATCATCAAGGGGCTGTCTCAAAAGATCGCATTGGGCTGTCGAGGTGCTGGGGTAATAGTGGACGCATTTGAAGCCAGAGCTAGAAATGGTTCCCATTACATACATCGTCTCTGTAGTTGACGAATAACTGAGTCGATCGATGAGTAACATTTGACTTGCACCTTTTCGGGTCCTTTGGATTGTTATGGATTCTCCAGGAAACTTTTGTTTTCACGTCAAGCTGTCTTTAATTACTTGATAATATTTCTACACCAGCTCCTTTAACTCTGTTAGTCTTAAGGCATACTCATCTCCGGTGGGTAATGCCGCTTGCTGGACTTCTTTATCTAGATCACAAAACTGCTACCAGAGAGCATTAAACTATCTTAGCTTGCCGACGTTCTCCAGAACCCTTGCCAAATTCTGTATGAGTTGTTGGATTTGTACTTGTAGCCCATTTTGGTTGGCTTGTAGTCGATTGTGTAAATCGATTCTTGTGTGACTTGTATCCTCTATGAATGACGTTGACAAGCAGATTTACGACCTGCAAGATCGTCAACGTCTTTTTTCAAAATTTGATGTAATTTCGCATTAAATGAGGTATATTTCTTCAGAAAACCTGTGACTACATAACCAAGTCTAGTGCCTTGCGCATGAGGTTCATAAGGTCTCAGTCTCAGTATTCACCAGTCATTAAGCAGAGATATAGTTCAGCCGCCAAGTTTAGGTCAATGGATCCAGGTTGTAGAAAGTCTTTGATCTGCTAGCAGCAGTTTCGGGAAGGTTAAGATCGCTTGTAATCAGTTATGAGGTTGATTTGTTCTGACGTCAGAAAAAATATATATCCGTACTAGTTTTTCAAAATCAGATGTACATGACAAGAGCTTTGTTGTTGCTGTTGTTATTTTTTCTCCGACCCAGATCTTTCAATCCGTGATGGCATTTCCTTAAGGAATATCAAATCTGCCATCCTTTTTTAGATAAGATTAACCTGTGATCTGGAAATTGCAAATGGCTTATTGCTTGTTGGCCTTTTATGTAACATTGACTGATGCCGTCGCTGGTAGACTCGACAAGAGGTCAGTAATTTACAGCGGTCTACCTTATGAGATGTATTGTGAATGCTCTGATTTGGAAAATTGCATGACGACGTTCGTCTGGGTCATCATTCTGAATATGTTGCAGTTAAGTAGGTTTTGGCTGGCACCATTGGGACCATTGGCTGTGTCCTTACGCCAGATTGTTCATCCAATGATAGTCTCCAGCAAACTCAGGTCGGCTGACTGGTGGATGGAAAATCTCAGCTGTAGCGGCGAGTCCTTTTCGCGTAACAGCATCATCTCCTATTCAGCATAAAGTGAATTGACAGTGGCGACGTCTGTGGCGCTTGGTAGTACTTCTATGATGAGCCTGTCTCATCAATGCCCATTGGCGCCAAATACTTGTTGGTATTCTTCTTTTTACTCATTTTACCCTTCATATCGTGTCATATATTCGGGTTCTCTTGCGAATGCAGTTTCTCGGACTTCGGTGTCCAGATCGCGAAACGGAAACGAAAACTCCATCAACTGAGTTAGTCGGTTGGCATAAGAGTTGAGCACATGTCAATTTTCTTCAATTTTGCCAGCACGATTTGCATTTGGAATTTTTTAAAATTTGTTGTATAAAAATAATCGTTTGTCTAAGTTCAACCTTAATAATACAGTCCTTCCTTCTTAAAGTATATAACCAAATGTGAAGAACACCCTGTCACTTGTTGCAGAGCTAATAGGAATGTTCAAAATAATTCTTGCAAGTTTTTGCAGAAACTTTTCGCAGACTTTTTCATATCTACTTCATTTTTGTCAAGCCAATTTTTTTTAGGTTTTTAACGTTATACTCCTTAAACTATGGTAGGATCTTGCTTTTCGGTTACGTAATCATTTTACATCATTTTTACATGTGATATGACATGATCCATTTGTTCACTACTAAGAAAACTAAGATCCTTAAATGGTGGGCTTAAGAAGAGTCATAAATAATGAATATTATTTGGAACTAGGCGTTTTTCTAAAAACTGCAAAGTACTTCTTTGAAGCTGTGATATGGCAATGGAATCGTTTATATTTGATTAACAACGCTCTTCAATTTTTCAATCCACAGAACATATATGTGGGCGGATGTTACGTGGGCATATTAGTGCCCGAGCCTTGAAAAGGACGTGGGCTGAGGGAGAAGCGTTCGATGTTCAGCCACCATTTTTGCCGGTTTAGTTTTGGGCTTAGCATGGTTTTGAATTCTTTTTCACATTATAAATTTAGTAAATAATATATCGGCTTATGCCGTAGATGAGTATTATAGTATCGGCTAATGCATATGAAATTAATCTAGTTGACAATTATTTTTTTTGCGGAGAGCATCGATTTTACCATTTAATAAGGTGCACACATCAGGGAAACGCTGACTATTCACGACTACAAACGTCGTTCAGAGGTCTCTTTCAACTGCACATACAACTACAAGGCTGATACTAGCCGCTGAAAAGATAATATTAATTTATTGTACAAAAATGCAAATTTATAAAAAAATGAGCTTTAAATATATAAATGATTATGTAGCTTCGGTTATTTTTTAGAAATTATTTCTTGATCTCTTTCGAAAATAAATACTGAATTCATAAAAAGAACTGTGGATCTCTGCTAATCGTACTTGCTAAATCTTGTGTGCTAACCATGTTGCACGGATATATTTATACAAAGGAAGACATATGTTAAAATGGGAACCTAGTTCCGACATACTTACCCTCCTTTTAATCCTGGGCGATGAAATCTCGACGTTCCAGATCCTAGGCTTTGGGAGACGTTTCAATGGGCTTATATATAATATATATATAAACGGGCGATATAAATGGGCGGTTCATAATAACATAACACAAACTATGTTACGCAAGAAAATAAAACTGTGGAAGTATAAATATGTATGTACGCATGGTATGGGAGTTCCACTGTGGCAGACGTCAGTTCAAATGGCTCGCTCCAATTTGTTCTTCAGTGTACTCATTTCTTCTGTTTCACTTAGATTTCAAAATGCATGCAAGTTATCCAGCTCATGATCCCAGCCTCTTTACCCAATTTATAAACAAACTCTTCATATACAATTTCTTAGCTGAGAACGCCTTCCAGCTCGAGCGCCCAGCCGCCTTACCCAAGTCGTAAACAATTTCTTATAAACAATTCTTAGCTGGGATCCCCTTACTCAGCGTTCCCACAGAATCCCAATTAGCTCCCCCACTTCAATCGAAGTTCATTATTAAGATTCAATTGCGCCGCAGTCCTCCTAACATAAACTAAGCTGGGTCCAGCTAATGTAAACACAAGCATCCGGTCAACACCCGGCGAGCCCCAAAACTGCAGCGTAATCCGTTTGGCAATTGAGCAGAGAATTAGATCATCCGATTTCCCGACTCTCTTGAGTCCAACCCTTGTCCAACTCTTAATGAGTTCCCCAATTCTCTTAAACCGAGGTTTGATTATCAGATAAGCGGCCCTTGGCCAGGCAGTCCGTTTTTGCATCCGAGAAGATCGGTTGTATAAGAAGTTAATTGTGAACCACCAAGAATAAAAGTCGATACTAAGGAAATGTTGTGAAGTTTAAACTTAGTGAATAAAAAATAAAAATAATTTTTTTTAAATAATTCACTAGTGAAGTTATTAATTGGCGCCCAACGTGGGGCCACGCCTAATTTGTTCTAAATAAAGCTTTAAAATAAATAACCAACGGTTTTAAAGTGAAAAGGAACTTGCGTGGTCTAATAAAAACCCAACCGACAAAAAAGTTTGTGTTAAAAATAAAAGGAGGAAATTAATAAATGAAATAATCCCCTTTTACTTACAACAATCTGCTAATTAGTAATCGACGTAATAAACCTTCGGTTTAACAAAAAAACTAAACGGCCTCAAAAAATAAAACCAAACAATTTACAAAGTTAAACAAAAAATTTAATAACTGTGAAAGTGAAAGCTGATACAAAAAATTTTAAAAAAACTGTGAAAGTGAAAGCTGATACAAAAACCTGAGAAACAAAATTCAAAAACAATTATAAATTCAAATATCAAATCCAACAAGAAGGAAGAGCTGAGGGCAATCCCTCGCTAAACAGCGACGACCAGAAATCAAATTGAAGGAAGAGCTGAGGGCAATCCCTCGCTAAAAATTAACGACCGAAAAATAAACTGAAGGAAGAGCTGAGGGCCATCCCTCGCTAAAAACAACCAAGAAGGACGACCCCAGCAGGATCATCAAAGGAAAACAGACGATATCACACTAAATCCAGAAGAAAAGAAAACAATTAGTGAGCGTATACTGTTTATTTTTTATATTCTATTTAAGTACTATAAGCAGACAAATTTAAATAAAATCAAACAAGGTGGAAGACCTCATTTACGATTTTGAAAGAATTCTCACCATGCCCCTACCACAACCTGCAATGGCTTCTAGCAGCCAAGCTAATAACCAAGTGAGCGAATTAATTGCACATATTGTAAATAATGAATTGAATCCCTTAAGGAATGAGATCGTGAGTTTAAAAGCACAACTAAATCAAAATATAAAAAAGGTTGAAGATTTTCAAGTAGAAGTCATTGACCCAAATATTAAATGTGAAACTTCCTTTGAAATTATCAAATCAGCCAGGGAATTTAAAGAAGAAGAAGACAAATATGTGAGTTGGAGGGAATCAGCAGAAATAGCCATGGGACAATATGCTAGAGGTAGCGAAAGGTTCTTTTCTGCATTATCAATCTTGAGGAACAAAATAACTGGCACAGCAAACGATGCCCTAACACACAATGGAACGGTACTAAATTTTGACGCCATAATGGCAAGGTTGGACTTTGTTTTTAGCGACAAACGTCCAATCCATATAATTGAGCAAGACTTAGGAGTACTAAGTCAAGGGAAACTGTCCATAATGGAATATTATGGGTTAGTTAATAAAAAACTAACTCTTCTAATAAATAAAACTATTATGACTTACGGCAGAAATAAGCCTTTAACTGCTGAAATGAACGAAAAACACAAAAAGACAGCTCTAAGAGTATTCATAACTGGCCTCAACGGCCATATCTCAGACGTCATATTTTCTATGAATCCGCCAGACTTACCGAACGCTATGGTAATAGTACAAGAACTAGAAAGCAATAATTTGAGGACCCAATTCGCTAACAATTTCACATCATCACAGCGCAGGAGTTATGAGTCAAATTTATTCGGGTACCAAAACTCAAATAATAGACCCAAGCAAGGTAACAATAATAACCTTAATAGTAACCAAAGGAATACTAACAACTTGAGGTTTAATCAACCCGATAGCCAGAATAGAAACAATTACAATCAAAATAAAAATCATAATTGGAATCAGGGCAGACAGTATAATCCACAATATAATTCCCATAATCAATGGAATTCCAATAAAGCTCAGCAAAGCAAGCCAGAACCGATGGACGTAGATGAATCCTTACAGATTCAGAATAGGCCAAAATACAATCAGGGTTATAACAATTATAGTAACAACAACTATAATCAGAATAAATGGAATCAGAATAAAAAGCCAGAGACACAAACAACTCAGCAAAATAATCCTCAGAACAAAAGAGAACCAACAGGTACGGTTAACCAACCGGCAAACAAAACTATGCGATTAAATAATATCGAAGAGGACCATTTTTTAGGCCAGAATCCGGAGTAGGATTACCCTACCTAATTCGATATGATAGCAAAATAAATAAAAAGCTTAAAATCTTAATTGACACAGGAGCAACCTCCTGCTATATCAAAACAGGAATTTATAAAAACAAAAACGAGCTTCCTATATATAAAAGAGTATCTACGGTTAATGGATATTCTATAATTAAATATTATCACATGGTAACGATCTTTGACACGCGTTACACATTTTATGAAATAGACGGGTTAAAATCAGATTTTCTAATAGGTTACAACCTATTAAAAAAAATAGGAGCTGTAATAGACACAGAAAAAGGAGTAATAAAATATGGGGGAAAAGAAGAAAAATTAATTTATGATAATGACAGTTCTTTTAACCAACTTTCCTTATCTGAAGATAAAACAATTCTTCCATTAAAGGAATTTATTATACAAAAATACTTTGATGAAAAGGCCAAAATCAGAACTGAGTCTGAAGAGGCAAATCAAAGCGAAACAAGTTTGGGATTAAAATATCCTGAACACGCCGTCGTTGAAGTATCCGACAAAAATTCTAGTTTGGGATTAAAAAGTCCTGAACAAGCCGTAGTTGATTTATCCGACAACAATGAAATAAACAATATGAGTAAATCAACTCCAGACCAAAGAATGGATTTGGAAAATGAGATAATAAATATTATCAATAAAGAGCACTCGAAGATAAACATGCAAGTCCCATTCAGGACTGATATTCGCGGTGAAATAAACACCGAAAACGATAGAGCTATTTATAGCAAGCAGTATCCCTATGCTCTATCGGCTTCAGATTTCGTAAACTCTGAAGTTAGTCGCATGTTAAAAGAAGGAATTATAAGACCAAGCAAAAGCCCTTATAAATCTCCAGTTTTAGTGGTACCAAAAAAGGGATTTAATTAAGATGGTACTGCAAAACTAAGATTAGTTATAGACTATAAGAAACTAAATGAAAACACCATTCCCGACAGATATCCAATGCAAGATCCTTCAGTGATTTTGTCAAATCTTGGAAAAGCTAAATACTTTTCCACGATCGACTTGGAGTCTGGGTTTCACCAGATTCTAATGAAAGAAACAGACATTAAAAAAACCTCATTTTCTATAAATAACGGAAAATATGAATTCTTGAGAATGCCATTTGGGCTAACGAACGCTCCCAGAATATTCCAACGAGCAATGGATGATATTTTGAGAGAACAAGTAGGTAAAACATGTCACGTATATATGGATGACATTATTATATTTTCTAAAACAATAGAACAACACTACAAGGACTTAATCGTCATAATTAATATATTGCTGAACGCAAATATGAAAATTTCAATTGAAAAATCAAAGTTCTTTAAATTAGAAACCACATTTCTTGGCTACGTTGTTTCCCACAATGTAATCAAAACAGACCCCGAAAAAATATCTACAATATTAAAGTATCCAATTCCAAAAAACATTCGAGAGCTTAGAAGCTTCCTAGGCCTTACCGGCTATTACAGAAAATTTGTACAAAGCTACGCAAAAATTGCAAAACCGCTAACAAAGTATTTGGAAGGTCAAAATGGTAAAGTATCCAAAAAAATGTCTCGTAAAACTTCCATACAGTTGGACGATTCAGCTGTAAGAGCTTTCAACGAGCTCAAAGATAATTTAATTGCACAAATCGAATTGGTACAACCTGATTATAATAAAAAATTCACTTTAACGACCGATGCGTCCGATCTAGCCATTGGTGCTGTTCTTTCTCAGGAAGGAAAACCAATAACCTTCATTTCAAAAACTGTAACAAAAGCCGAACAAGTATATGCCACCAATAAGAAAGAACTTTTAGCAATAGTTTGGGCATTTAAAAATTTGCGAAACTATTTATACGGCGTTAACAACATAGAAATCTATACAGATCACCAACCACTGTCTTTCTCGATATCTCAAAAAAATCCAAACATCGAGATGAAAAGATGGTACTCATTCATTGAGAGTTACTCTCCCAAAATAATTTATAAACCAGGATCTACCAATGTAGTTGCTGATGCCCTATCAAGAATTCAAATTAACAACCTAACGGACAGTAACGAGTCGGTCTCAGATCAAAACACTCAGCATTCTGCAGAGAGTAGTTTTGAGAATGTTATACAAGAAACCCGCAAACCCTTAAACCAGTTTAAGCAACAATTGCTAATAGCAACGGGGAGGTATACAATACATGAGATGGTCAATATATTCGGAAATACCAGACATATAATAGAATTTGATACCCCTGAAAATTTGGTATCAATCTTAAGGGAATATATCCCTCCTAACATAACAATAGGTATTCACTGTACTTTAGAAGACTTATACAAAATTCAAAACTCACTTAAAGAAAATTTCACGAATAAATTCCTTTATACAAAAATATTCGTCCAAGATGTAGAAAACCCTGAAGACAGAGCATTAATAATAGAAGAAACTCATTGTAGAGCACACAGGGGACTGGACGAAAATTACAAGCAAATCAACAGACTATACTATTGGCCAAATTTGAACAAAAAACTCCAGGAGTACATAAAGAACTGTACAATTTGTAATAGTAACAAATATATTAGACACCCTGTACTAATTCCTATTGGTCAAGCACCCATCCCAAATAAAGAAGGAGAAAATTTGCATATCGACATTTTTTACGCTCAAAATTTAATGTTCATTACTTGTATTGATTCATATTCAAAATACTTAGTTGTAAAGGAGATTCAAAATAAACTCAACATAGAAACCAAAATTTCAGAAATATTGCAACATTTTCCACTTGCTAAGACTTTAATGATGGATAACGAGCCTAGTTTTTCATCAACACAATTTAAATCCTTCGCACAAAGATGCGGTATTAATTTATATTTCGCAGATCCTCGCCATAGTACGTCCAATGGACAAATAGAAAGAGCTCATTCAACCCTTACTGAAATCGCTCGTTGCATCAAAGATGAACTTAACTTAGTTGATTATTCTGAAGTTATAATTAGAGCAGCTCAGAAATATAACATGACAATACATTCCATTACCAACCAACGACCGTACGATATATTATACAATAAAATCGAACATGATACTATTCCACAGTTATTAAAACAGGCACAAGAGAAAATGTTAAGTTCTCACAACAAAGGTAGAAAGGAAAAGGACTATCTCGTAGGAGAAGTCATGTATGAGAAAAAACACGGGGAAAGGAATAAGCTTAACTCTAGATATAAAAAACAAGTAGTTAAGGAGAATTTACATAATAAGGTTATCATAAACAATAGAAATCGCACGATTCATAAAGATAACATCAAATCTTAAACACAGTTTGTCTTAAATTACAGAAAATGAATTCAATAATATTTGTATTATTGATAGTAGCGGCCACCAATTCCGAAATAATGGATTACACGAACCATGATTTTTTTCCTCTACAAGGATACAAAAGACATTCTTATTTATGATTCATACGCTGACCTATTTCATATAACTAATTTAAGTTTATATAAAGACATAATCAAACTCGAATCAGCACACATAAACAAAAATAATAATTTACAGTGGGAAATTTGATATGATTTAGATATTATTAAAATGCTCCTCTCACAAATTTTGCCAAATAGGGCAAAAAGAGGAATTAATGAATTAGGTACCCTTTGGAAATGGATAGCAGGGACTCCCGATCACGATGATTTGATAACGGTGCAAAATAAAATTGATGATTTAATCCAAAATAATAACAATCAATTTGTTATTAACTCTAAATTATTTAAAGAAATAAAAACCCTATCTGAGAATCTTCAAACAGTTATTTCAAATCAAGAATTTCCATTCAGAAAACACCGCCTTCGCTTGCTCACTTACGATCTGATGAATTTAATGGATACAATTACATTAGCAAAAATAGATGTTTTCAACACTAAAATTTTAAACGCTGAAGAAATCCAAGAAATATATAAACACGAACAGAAACCTGTAGTAATTACTGACATATTAGATATATCAAAATTTAAAATCGCCATACACCAAGAATTAATTGTAATATATATAAAATACCCCTTCATAACAAACCGTTGCGAAGTGTATAACGCAAGATCCATCTCACACAATGATGGAAAACTATTAATTGATAATCATGTCGCCAAATGTAACAATAGGTACTATGTAATTTCTAATTTTAAGACAGAAATATTTAATATTATGGCACTTTAAGCCCAGAAAGTACTTGTTTTACTAGGCTGCTAAATGGAGAAAAATCCCTTTGTAATAAAATCAAGGAATATAATAAAAAAATTGATGTAATCCAAGAAGGAGCTATTTTTATAAATGGTTATAATACTGTTAATGATACTCATTTAAATGGGTCATTTTTAATTACTTTTAATAGTACTACTACAATAAATAATATACCCTACTCTAATCTGGACCATAAGATAATAGAATATGTCACTGCTAAACAGTATAATGATTTTTTAGTATCCGAATATCTTATGTCAAATGATTCGGAACTTTCATTCGATAACATTAACATATTAAACCCATTTATTCAAATTAAACTAACTCAAATCCCAATAACATTTATACTGATCATGTTAATTTTAATATATGTAATTATCACGCTTGTATTTAAATTCAAAAAATATCTAATATTCAAACCACGGCAAATTCATATTGAAATAACCCCCGAAAATAATATGTCCGAAAATGAAAGTACCACTGAGGATCAAATTATAGTCGAATTGACAAATCATCTAAATTCAGTTTATCCGACACTTCCAATGAATCGGGACGATTCAACTTAGAAGGGGGAGAGTTATCCAGCTCATGATCCCAGCCTCTTTACCCAATTTATAAACAAACTCTTCATATACAATTTCTTAGCTGAGAACGCCTTCCAGCTCGAGCGCCCAGCCGCCTTACCCAAGTCGTAAACAATTTCTTATAAACAATTCTTAGCTGGGATCCCCTTACTCAGCGTTCCCACAGAATCCCAATTAGCTCCCCCACTTCAATCGAAGTTCATTATTAAGATTCAATTGCGCCGCAGTCCTCCTAACATAAACTAAGCTGGGTCCAGCTAATGTAAACACAAGCATCCGGTCAACACCCGGCGAGCCCCAAAACTGCAGCGTAATCCGTTTGGCAATTGAGCAGAGAATTAGATCATCCGATTTCCCGACTCTCTTGAGTCCAACCCTTGTCCAACTCTAAATGAGTTCCCCAATTCTCTTAAACCGAGGTTTGATTATCAGATAAGCGGCCCTTGGCCAGGCAGTCCGTTTTTGCATCCGAGAAGATCGGTTGTATAAGAAGTTAATTGTGAACCGCCAAGAATAAAAGTCGATACTAAGGAAATGTTGTGAAGTTTAAACTTAGTGAATAAAAAATAAAAATACATTTTTTTAAATAATTCACTAGTGAAGTTATTAATTTGCACTATAAATTTGTTTTAATTGTTCTTAACAATTCACTTTTCTTTGTAATTAATTGAAATTTATTCGCCTTTTGTTAGCTTATTGTCTTTTTGGGCACTTTACAGCGACTGCTCTAGTTAGGCTCCGATGTGGGTTACCACTTTCTCCAGGGCGTGATGTTGGTCGTGGCGTCTCTGCACAGATCGTTTGTACATCTAAACGTTTTTTAAGACTACAATAACTATGAGTACTCCAACGACGAGCTTCAGAGTTTTGTTGACATTTTGGATATCGTCCTCGTGATCGATGACATCCACTGTGTTTATAACATTGGTGGTACTGCCGGCCACTTTGGATGTTTTGTTGCCCATCTTGGGGTCCTTATAATACTGTAAAACTACGTGCTGACCGACTATTTGTTGAAATGAACGTAAATACAATTTAGATGTGCTTTCTGGTCGACGCTTCCGAAGTGCTAGGCTCGAGTCCAGAAAGAGCAGGAGCGCAAGCATTACGTTAACGCATTTTGTCGATCCAGGACAGAATTGGGGGTGCGGGAACTGACAGGAAACGTAAAGTCTTCGCCACATGACGTACTAAGCATTTGTCGCGTCTTTTGATTGGTTCGAGCCCTTGCGGTTTCCCTTGATATATTTGGGCGGTGGACGATTATTAGTTTCTCTGGCCGACGCCTCAAGACGTACTAGGCTAGTTTGTCAGGTCGTTCGAGTCCAGAGAAATAGGAAACGGTTGTGGAGCCCGAGAATGATCGGTCAAACAACCTTTTTTCCTACGACTGGCGAGAGGGGGTTTTTGGACCGATTCCTTGTCTAAACACATCTTGTTTCCGTTTGGAACATTTGAGCTGCCTAGAAAGGAAAAGTAAGGGCATGTTAGCTTAGCGGAACCCAGTTATGTAGAAGCGGCTAACACCCCTAGTTAGGGATATTCGTTTTGTTTTATTTTTGGGGCTTTAATATCGGACAGTTCTTGACCGAAGAGAGACTTGGTGAGCAGAGACAGGTAGATATCCTGAGACTAGGACAGGTAGATACCCTGTCCAAAAAAAATTAATCTAGACCAACTAAACGAATTGGAAGGAGCCGCCGGTGGCGAGAAACAACTTGGAGGCTGCCGAGCGGCGTGAACAGAGGTTGATGGAGCTCTTAATGCAGAGAAATGAAATGCAGCGAGGCAGGGGCGCCCGGATAGATGCTCTGAAGGCGCAAGTGGCAGAATTACAGTCTCCATCATCTAAGAGGCCCGAACAAAAGGGACTGCCCCCATTGCCCTGATTCATTCCGAATCCTACCGACAGTTTTTTGAGATATCAAGAGACGCCACCCCTAGAGCCGGTAACACGAGATATGCTCATTAGCCAGTTGCACCGGTTAAGAAGATCCAGCAAATGGATATGCCGTCCCATCTACCAACGAGATGGAAGCGAGCCACTAGCTTCACCCGGAGGTAGATCGGAGCACATCGTTTTAGGGACCGAGGCCAAAAGAAGTCAGGCTGGAAAAATAGAACCTAAAGTTCGATGGAAGCGGTCGCGGCATTACAGTTGAAAGTTTCCTGTTCCGCGTCGAGCGATTGCAAGAGTTGTATGGCCTAAGCCGCCAACAAGTCTTTCGGCTAAAGCTTTTCGTCGGGTCTGTTTTTCAGCGCGGTACTCAGATGAACTAAGAAAATACCAGAAAAAATATATAGGGAGGAGGAAAAATATAGGGAGGAGGAAAATAGGGCCCCCGCTAAGGAACAGTTGGAGAAGCCATGGCCAGACACACCCCGTTCCCAAGCCGGCTCCCACTTCCTCAAGGTCCAATATGCCTATTGGGAAGCTTTAAACTATTTATTTATATAAATAAAAACATTCGTTGAACATTCCATTTATTTTGTGTACCAGCAGACTCCTCCTTTTTTAATTTCTACAATTGATTTACTTTTCGTTTGGCAACAAACCCAGCCGCTTGACAGTAAGACCATGCTACATGCATTGCGGGTGATCTTTGAAAACTTCGGTCATTCGGTATTTCAAACTGAAGCATAAATTCGCTGAAGATGAATTTGCCGAGCTTTTGAAAGACAGCATGAACTCCCAGGTGGACGGCTTGCTGCTAACATCACCATTAACTTCGTTAGCGGAATGCAATATTGAGGGTCTCTGAGTGGACCGCTGGTTAAAAAATACTGCGAAAAACATGCCCAGCACTACAAAGCTTTAATAATAGCACAAAAGTTCTTACACCTTATAAACATATAAGTCAAATAAATATGATTTAATCGATCGTCAGAAAGATCAAAAGATCAATCATGAAAGCCCAGATTCCATGCGCCAAGTTTGAAAAAAATCCTAAAGTACAGAATATACCTTTAACATAAAGCAACAGCAGTGAAGATATCAGCCTGGACATCTCAGCCAATAAAACATGAAACTCTTGATGACAGCAGTGGGTCGAAGCCAAACGTGAATGGGCGCCTAAGAAGGATAAGAAAAAATCACGGAACAGACAACGATGGACGTACGCAGATTCCTTTTGCGGACCGCATCGATCACTTCGAGCCTGTTACGTACGCCCTCCACATAGAAAGATTCACATAGCGAAACAACGACGAATCTTGAGTCAGGGGGAGGGGTGCATTTGACTAACCAGACTCAGACTGGTAGAGGCAGAAGAAAATGCAATTCGGCAATTCGAAGGAAGGCGACTTTCCCTGGGGTAGTCGTCCACAGAGTCAGCCACCAGAACCAGCCAACCTATCCAACACACCTCGAGCAGGACACAAATAGCAGCTTGCAAGAATCTTATGTGTCGGACCACCGCCAATATTGTCATCAAAGAACGTGGAGAGGATCAACAATAAGGACGACATGCAACATACTGTGATGTTTGTGGCCGCAGTACCCGTGATCTTCATGCTCCTGAAAATTGTTCAGCTGTGGAGGCGCAGTGACCAATATCATACTTCGGAGAAATTAGTGATGAAACATAAATGTGTTAATCGAGCCAATCAAAGCTAAAGTGAACTTATGGATAACCCAGGACCAATAGCCCCAAATAATACAATTGGAAAACAAGTGAAAATCAAAAAAACATTGGAAAAATGCATTAAAATACATTTAAATAAACCGAATCGATAGATCAAGTGCGTAATGTATATTTATATTTTGTGTTTAAGTGAATTGGTATACTTCAGAACAGCCGTATTTTGGTGCAGGTATATTTATATATATATATATCCAATATAATATTTCCAAGATGGTTGGAATACGGTTCCTTTCTTATAAACATACATATATAAATATTTGTGCAGTATCCCAAAATTTTATAGACTACTATAAACTTTTCATCGGCGAGTATCAGCCTTGTAGTTGTGTGTGCAATTGCAAGAGCCCTCTGAGCGATGTTTTTAGTCGTAAGTAGTCTGCGTTTTGCTAATGTGTGCACCTTAACAGGTGGTAAATTCAATACTTTCCGCTAATAAAAATAATTAACAATTAAATTAATTTTATATGCATTACCCAATATTATATTACTTATCCACGGCGCACGCCGATTATTACTCAATAAATTTATAATGTGAAAAAGAAATCAAAACCATGAAGTGCTAGAACTTTACCTGCGGTATCGGAGTGGTTGTACCTACGTATGTCATAGCTTCCATCTTGAATTGCCATAGGTAATTTGACTGTTTTGTAGAACAAAATGATTAAATAGTTTTAAATACTTATTTGTTTTTGTCTTTAAACAAGTAACTTTAAAGTCCCCAACTTTTGTGAATGTCAGTGTTGAGTGGCCACTCAATCAGAACATTGTTTCAGAATAGATGCTTGACTTTAAAATATTTTAATTTTTGTCTTTTACAATCGTAAAAATTCCCTGTTTTGTTTATGGGCAAATTTACCTGAATTTCCTTGAATCACGAACAATGAGGTTCCCTTATTATATAAAACTACGTGCTGATCGACTAGCATTACGGTAACGCATTAAGCCATTGTGGTGCGGGTCAACTGTTCGTTTGTCGATCCAGGACGGAATGGCGGGTGGGGGAACTGACAGGAAACGCAAAGCCGACGTCCCACGACGTACTAGGCTTTTGTCAGGTCTTTGCGGTTTCCCTTGACATATTTGAGCGGTGGACGATTTTTAGTTTTTCTGGCTGACGCCTCAAGACGTACTAAACTAGTTTGCCAGGTCGTCCGAGTCCAGAGAAATAGGAAACGGTTGTGGAGCCCGAGTATGATCGGTCAAACAACCTGATTTCCGACGACTGGCGGGAGGGGGTTTTAAAAAGTAAGGGCATGTTAGCTGAGCGGCAATCAGTTGTGTAGAAGCGGCTAACACCCCTAGTTAGAGATATTCGTTTTGTTGTATTTTTGGGGTTTTAATATTGGACGGTTCTTGACCGAAGAGAAACTTGGTAAGCAGAGACAGGTAGATACCCTAAGACTAGGACAGGTAAATACCCTGTCCGAAGAAATAATTCTAGACAAACTAAACGAATTGGAACATCATATTAAACATCAAAGCCAAAATTCCATGAAAAAAGGTTATACCTTTAACGACATAATGCAACAGCAATGAAGGTAACAGCCTGGACAGCTCAGCCGATAAAACATGAGACTCTTGATCACAAGAGTGGGTCGAAGCCACACTGGAATGGGCTCCTGAGAAAAAGACGATGAAATAAATAACGGAACAGGCAACTATGGTTGTACGCAGATTCCTTTTGCGAAGTAGTTTCATGCGTGTCCGCATCGATTACTTCGAGCCTGTTACGTACGTCCTGCCCAATCACAGATTCACATAGCAACGACGAGACTTGAGACGAGGGGTGCATTTGACTTACCAGACTCAAAATGTTAATGGCATATGCATAGCTAATATCGAGAAATAGTAATCCTAGGTGGGAACGCCTAGTTAATCCGATGCATACCCGCAGCCAAATAAAAGCTCAAGTCTGGTATAAAGGACCTTAGACAATTACAGAAAAAAAGAGAATCCGTTTGGGTGTCTTGCTGACGGAAGCCGGCAGCTCCGAGGGAAGGCGCCTTTCCTGGGGTAGTCGGTCACGGAGTCTGGTCCACCAGGACCAGCCACCCTATCGAACAGTCCTTAAGGAGGACACAGATAGCAGCTGGAAAGAACCTTATGTGTCGGACCACCGCTGTCAGTGTAATCAAAGATCGTGAAGGAGATCAAATATAAGAAGGACATCCGACAAACTGTGATGTCTGTGGCCGCAGTACTCGTGATCCCCATGCTCCTGAAAATTGTTATGATGTACAAGCAATCCGTTCCGAGGGGTAGTGACCAATAGCATACTTTGTGAAAAGTAGTGATGCAATAGAATTGTGTTAATCGGGCCAATCAAAAGTGAACTTTTACACAACCATAACAACTGGAGAACAAGTGAAAATCAAAACATTGGAATCATTCAAAATGCATAGCTGACCCTATGGGGTAGAGTGGACTGACGTCTTACGAAATTTACGCACCAAGACTTACCAAGATCCCACGACCCAATCACGACGTAGCTTATGCCGACAAAAATTGACCTGAACATCGGACGCCTCTCCCTCGGCCCAAGTGCTTTTCAGGACTCGGGAATGCCCACGTAACAATTTCTGTAATTCATGTTAAGTTTTCTAAGAATTGGAAAGCTCTGTACAGACAATGCTCCCACGGCAACGATCTACAAGGGTATAATTGGGCTGGCCGAAGTTAGCTTTCTTTCTTGTTGATTATATCTTGAGTTGCGCTTAACCAATTTAGGTGATATATGTTTTAGTTTACAGCTATAATGTTACCCTTTAATTATGACGAATACGCCACATTGAGTATGTTGTGACCTACAACTCCAAAAACGTTTTAGTGACTAAAAGGCATCTGTTGACACCGCAAAAACTCGAAAAAAGTACGAAGAAAATGAGACGTTTACCATTTTAAAGTTACCGCCAAACCAAACCAAGCAAGCCATATTTTGTTTATGCGTGTCGTCGTTCAGCCATTGACCCAATTTTAGAGTAAGCAGCTTACAAATCACTGATGATGTGATTCGTGCAGCAAAGCTTAGGTGATTCTTCGATAACCTTAGGAATGACATTAAGAACTCCGAATTCTTGAAGTTCTGAAGCTGATGAGAAGTCGAGCTTTCTTTCTCTCTAATTCTCTCGCAGTATGTTCTTAAGTTGGCGGCGTGGACCCCTAATTTGTTGGGTTTCATCCTCGTCCGGATGAGTCAGTTTCGATATTTCTTGATTACTTAGTTTTAGTCGTTGCCAGATGTCGTTATATCCGCCTTGTAAGAAGGATGTGTCTGTCAAAATGTTCCTTGCGTCACCGCAAATTGAGCCTTGTAGAATATGAAACTCCTGGCTTGCTGACAATGGTTTATTATGTTAAATCAAACTAAGGAATACTGATTAGCGGGACAGATAGATTATGGCTCATTGGAGCGTCGTTTTATCGAAACAAGGTCTTATTATATTCATCATATAAGGTCTGACATCAACTTACTTCTGCTTCGGCGGCGGCCTTTGCCTCCGGCGTATTATTGAGATCATCAAGGGGCTGTCTCAAAAGATCGCATTGGGCTGTCGAGGTGCTGGGGTAATAGTGGACGCATTTGAAGCCAGAGCTAGAAATGGTTCCCATTACATACATCGTCTCTGTAGTTGACGAATAACTGAGTCGATCGATGAGTAACATTTGACTTGCACCTTTTCGGGTCCTTTGGATTGTTATGGATTCTTCAGGAAACCTTTGGTTTCACGTCAAGTTGTCTTTAATTACTTGATAATATTTCTACACCAGCTCCTTTAACTCTGTTAGTCTTAAGGCATACTCATCTCCGGTGGGTAATGCCGCTTGCTGGACTTCTTGTTGGCCTTTTATGTAATATTGACTGATGCCGTCGCTGGTAGACTCGACAAGAGGTCAGTAATTTA
Organism: Drosophila subpulchrella; assembly: GCF_014743375.2. Lineage (NCBI taxonomy): Eukaryota > Metazoa > Arthropoda > Insecta > Diptera > Drosophilidae > Drosophila > Drosophila subpulchrella. The sequence continues at coordinate 998,273 of NW_023665574.1, forward strand.
CAGCGGTCTACCTTATGAGATGTATTGTGAATGCTCTGATTTGGAAAATTGCATGACGACGTTCGTCTGGGTCATCATTCTGAATATGTTGCAGTTAAGTAGGTTTTGCAGTTGGAATCGGTTTAGTTGGCTGGCACCATTGGGACCATTGGCTGTGTCCTTACGCCAGATTGTTCATCCAATGATAGTCTCCAGCAAACTCAGGTCGGCTGACTGGTGGATGGAAAATCTCAGCTGTAGCGGCGAGTCCTTTTCGCGTAACAGCATCATCTCCTATTCAGCATAAAGTGAATTGACAGTGGCGACGTCTGTGGCGCTTGGTAGTACTTCTATGATGAGCCTGTCTCATCAATGGCCATTGGCGCCAAATACTTGTTGGTATTCTTCTTTTTACTCATTTTACCCTTCATATCGTGTCATATATTCGGGTTCTCTTGCGAATGCAGTTTCTCGGACTTCGGTGTCCAGATCGCGAAACGGAAACGAAAACTCCATCAACTGAGTTAGTCGGTTGGCATAAGAGTTGAGCACATGTCAATTTTCTTAAATTTTGCCAGCACGATTTGCATTTGGAATTTTTTAAAATTTGTTGTATAAAAATAATCGTTTGTCTAAGTTCAACCTTAATAATACAGTCCTTCCTTCTTAAAGTACATAACCAAATGTGGAGAACACCCTGTCACTTGTTGCAGAGCTAATAGGAATGTTCAAAATAATTCTTGCAAGTTTTTGCAGTAACTTTTCGCAGACTTTTTCATATCTACTTCATTTTTGTCAAGACAATTTTTTTTAGGTTCTTAACGTTATACTCCTTAAACTATGGTAGGATCTTGCTTTTCGGTTACGTAATCATTTTACATCATTTTTACATGTGATATGACATGATCCATTTGTTCACTACTAAGAAAACTAAGATCCTTAAATGGTGGGCTTAAGAAGAGTCATAAATAATGAATATTATTTGGAACTAGGCGTTTTTCTAAAAACTGCAAAGTACTTCTTTGAAGCTGTGATATGGCAATGGAATCGTTTATATTTGATTAACAACGCTCTTCAATTTTTCAATCCACAGAACATATATGTGGGCGGATGTTACGTGGGCATATTAGTGCCCGAGCCTTTAAAAGGACGTGGGCTGAGGGAGAAGCGTTCGATGTTCAGCCACCATTTTTGCCGGTTTAGTTTTGGGCTTAGCATGGTTTTGAATTCTTTTTCACATTATAAATTTAGTAAATAATATATCGGCTTATGCCGTAGATGAGTATTATAGTATCGGCTAATGCATATGAAATTAATCTAGTTGACAATTATTTTATTTTCGGAGAGCATCGATTTTACCATTTAATAAGGTGCACACATCAGGGAAACGCTGACTATTCACGACTACAAACGTCGCTCAGAGGTCTCTTTCAACTGCACATACAACTACAAGGCTGATACTAGCCGCTGAAAAGATAATATTAATTTATTGTACAAAAATGCAAATTTATAAAAAAATGAGCTTTAAATATATAAATGATTATGTAGCTTCGGTTATTTTTTAGAAACTAAAAAAAACAGAATCGATAGACAAAGTGCGACAATTAGAGAAGACAAGAGTCTCCACCAGCCGTTGAAGACGTCGAATGCCTCTGGCATACTATGTACAAATATACATTTTGCGCTTAAGTGAACAGGTATACCTAAGAACAGCAGTTTTTTTGGTGCCCGTATTTTTATATATGTATGTCCAATATAATACCTTTCAAAGTCCAGGATCCGGAGCGTCGAGATCTACTCGCCCAGGATTAAAAAGGGGGTATTTACTTATTTATTTATTTATATAAAGCTAGCTTTAAGATAAAACTGTAAGCTTACTAAATTAAGAGCTCTAGCAGCTAAGGCCTTCAGCTCGTCTGAGGTGTGGAATTAATTACATTTTTATTTAAATTTAAAGCTTAAACTTAATTTGGGCTTTTTCAAGGAATGAGATGATTTTTATGACGTTGTCGGGAGATGGGTTTGAGATGGTGTTGATGGGGTTAGGTAAATGAAAGGATTCTGATCTGGGTTGGGATAAGGAAGGGCAGTGGATAATGATATGTTTGATGTCTATTGGGGAGTGGTGGCAGAATGGGCATGTGTTGGGAAGTGTTCTATCCATTTAATGGGCATTAGTGAGTTTGGTATGACGTAGTCGTAGCCGGTGTATGAGTATTTGTGCTTTCCTATTGGTGTTTGGGGTTATGTGCCAGATGGATTGCGGTGAGGTCTGTTGCATTTGTTTGTATCAAGGAGATACATTGTTGTACATGTCAGCTTGTTTTTATTGTATGTGTTTTTTCATGAAGTGTGAAATGTCGTTAGAGTCGTTGTTTGTGGAGTAGGTAAGGGGGTACTTATGGGCCTCCTTAGCTGCTTTATCGGCGTTTTAGTTCCCTGTTTTGCCGATGTGGCTGGGGATCCAAATTAATTTCATTTTAGGGTAGTGATTAGAAACGAGGTTTCTAATGGTTGAGGGATAGTAGGAATGGTTATTGGAGTTGGTGAGGGACTTTAGTGTAGAGAGAGAGTCTGAGCAGATAGCATATTTGCCTGGTATTTTTAACGCAATTTCAGCAGCTTCATGGATGGCTATTAGCTCGATAGAAAGAACGGATGAGAAGTGGGGAAGGAGTCCTGTTTTGATTGTATTGGTTTCGCTGGTTACACAATAGTTGATTATACCGTTGGCTGGTTTTACTGTAGTTGGGTAGTGTTTTGTTGGTAGCTTTGATATTAATTTCCATGACGTATTTATACCCGTTACTCGTAGAGTAAAAGGGTATACTAGATTCGTCGGAAAGTATGTAACAGGCAGAAGGAAGCGTTTCCGACCCCATAAAGTATATATATTCTTGATCAGGATCACTAGCCGAGTCGATCTAGCCATGTCCGTCTGTCCGTCTGTCCGTCTGTCCGTATGAACGCTGAGATCTCGGAAACTATAAGAGCTACAATACTAGGATTAGGCACGCAGATTCCTGAGATTCCTGCGCAGCGCAAGTTTGTTTCAGAAGAGTGCCACGCCCACTCTAACGCCCACAAACCGCCCAAAACTGTGGCTTCTACAGTTTTGATGCTAGAACAAAAATTTTAACTGAAATGTATTCTTCTAATCAATACCTACCGATTGACCTAAAAAAAAGTTTGCCACGCCCACTTAAACGCCCACAAGCCGCCCACAAACTTCAAAAAATCGTAAATATGAACGCAGATATCTCGGAAAATATTAAAGATAGAGAAACGGGATTTCAGATTTAGATTCGGTAGGCTTGAGCGCAGCGCAAGTTTGTTACGCGAATATGCCACGCCCACTCTAACGCCCACAAACCGCCCAAATCTGTGGCGCCCACAATTTTTATGCTAGATAAAAAATTTTAACTGAAATGTATTGGTCTCTTGAATACCTATCGATTGGTTTAAAAAAAAGTTTGCCACGCCCACTCTAACGCCTACAAACCGCCCAAGCCTGTGGTGCCCACAATTTTCGTGCTAGATAAAAAATTTTAACTGAAATGTATTAGTCTCGTCAATACCTATCGATTGATTAAAAAAAAACTTTCCCACGCCCACTCTAACGTCCACAACGCTTAAATCTGTCTACCGCCGGTAGGTGGCGCATTTGCTGCTTGCATATCTCCATTTTCCTTTGGTCCCTTTAGCTGAGTAACGGGTATCTGATAGTCGAGGTACTCGACTATAGCGTTCTTCCTTGTTTTTATTGTTGTTGTTTTTGATTAATGCAAAGGGAAGGTGAAGTTCCTTACAAATGTGAATTATTCTGTCTATAGTACTGGGATATTTAAATTTATTTTTGGAGGTTTAAGTAAGTTTTTTAAGGGGGGTGTCAAATGAAAGTATAAGTTTTTTTTAAAAGCTTGCCTGTTAAAAGTTTTGTTCTGCGTTCTAGTGTACTTTTATTGGCTTCTATAAGTAAGTTGTTTGTTGGTGTTTTTCTGCGCTTAGCGCTGATCTGATTGCTGAGTTTAGAGAGGTTTTAAAACTGTTAGCCAGATTTCTGCCGTTTTTGATAATTATTTTCCTATTTTACATGAAGTTGGAGACATAGTTTATGATTCTGGGGCCTTGCTGCCATTCTTGGAGTTGTTGAATTATTGAGGGGATACCTATTTTGTCGAAAGCCTTGGAAAAATCTAAGAGAGGTTGCGCTTTAAGGATAGGGATCTTGTTTCTAGATGGTCTACGTATTGTAGACTGTCTAGAACTGACTTACCTTTTTTGAATCCGACCTGGATGTGGTGAATGAGTTTGTTCGTTAGAACAAACCACCACAACTTTTTCGCAATAATTTTGTCTAGTATTTGGCTATGCATGGCTTCAAGGATATACAGGGTGGCTGATGAAAGCCGCTACCAAAAAAAAATTAAATAACTTTTTTTCTATTTAATGAATCTGGTTAATTTTTTTTTATTTTGAAGATTAACTTTTACATAACCGATTCGCTTGGAATTTTGCCAGAAGATGCTTCAAATGGTGGAAGAGGATGAAAACATGTTGAACTGATTTTTCATGTCTGACGAGGCCCATTTCGATTTAAACGGCAACATAAACAAACAAAATTGTCGAATATGGAGTGCTTCCAACCCACAGATACTCCATGAGACGGAATTGCATCCACTTCGTGTCACAGTGTGGTGTGCAGTTTCATCACGCTGCATTGTCGGACCCTACTTCTTCGAAGAAAACGGTCACACCGTCACGGTTACTGGAGACCGTTACTCGAGCATGTTGAGAGAGTTTTTCTAACCAGAATTACGCCGAATGAGAATTTCTTTCAACTCTGTGTGGTTTCAACAAGATGGTGTAGCTCCTCACATAGCCCAACCTGTTATGACAGAAGTGCGACGAAAATATCCCAATAAGCTGATATCCAGAAACTCCACATTCCGTTGGCCACCCAGGTCGCCTGACCTTACTGCTCCTGACTTTTTCTTGTGGGGTTATTGCAAACAGGAAGTCTACAAAGCAAAACCAACAAATTTGAATGAACTAAGGCAATCCATTCCTGTCCTATTCCTGTCTCAAATCTCCAAGCAGTAATGAACAACTCTTTGGTAAGATGCCGCACATGCATCAACGAGCAGGGGGGCATTTAAATTTCATTATTTTTAAAACTAATTAAGCTATATATAATAAAATTGAATGAGCCTTAACATGAATAAAAGAAAAATGAATTCCATACACTGAAAAAAAAATTATTTAAGTTTCTTAATGTAGCAAAATTCATCAGCCACCCTGTAGGTCTGTAGCACTTAGGTTCAATTTGCGGTTTTTGGGGTTTAAGAATAGGAAGGACGAGACTAACTTTTAGGCTTGCGGTATGTGTGAACTTAGAATATTATTAAATTGACGATTCTGATTTTGAAAGAGGGTGGTGAGTTTTTAATCATGGAATAGGAGATGCGGTCCATACCAGGGGTGGAGCTTTGAGGGAGTTAAGAGCAGATAACATTTCTATAAAGGATATGTCGTTTTCTATTTGATTGGCTGCTTGACTCGGAGTGTAATTTATTGAGGTATTTAAAAGTAGTTTGTTTGTTCTAAAGGAATCAAAGAAGTTTGTGTCCTTGGCTTCTTGTGACCAGAGGTCTCCGAAGGTGTTGGCTATTTCTACGGGACAAGTGTGTCTATTCTCTCAACGATGTCCTTATGGCATGCCCTGTAATTCAGCCTAAGCTGTTCCAGATTCTTCTTCGGTTTCGTTCACACCCAGTAGCAATCACAGGAGACATTTGCAAAAATGTACCGTTGTGTTAGGGTTCAGTCTGAGGACAGCCATTTTTAATTCATTTTGTGGCGGTATGCCCCCCAGGACCAATTGCGGGTGCTTAAGCTAGACACCGTTACTTATGGCACGAAGCCAGCATCATTTCTGGCTGTGCGAGCTATGCATCAGTTGTCAGCAGACGAGCATACAGCGTATCCGCTGGGGCTGAGATCATTCGTCGCGATTTTTATGTGGATGATTTGATATCTGGAGCCAAGTCCAAGGATGAGGCAGTCATCATTATGGATCACGCATCAAAACTTCTAGCCAAGTGAAAATTTAAGCTTAGAAAGTGGTGCCCAAATGTGTCAGCTGTTTGAGATGGAGTTGCAGACAAGGATAAGGAGTCATATTTGAAGTTTGATGATGGCACTGACTAGCAAAAACCCTAGGACTCGCTTGGGATCCAGGTTCTGACAAACTATGGTTTTCCTTTTCGGTCTTACCGTCAGCATCAAGCCCCTGCAGGTGATCTGTTCTGTCTGCAATTGGGCTATCTTACGATCCTCTTGGGTTGGTTGGACCTGTGATCACAAAATCAAAAATTTTCCTTCAGCAACTGTACGCGGATATGTTATCCTAGGATGAAAGCCTTCCTGAGTCACAGAATACGGAATGGTTCTTTTGGCTGGTTCTTTCTCCAAACTCTAAGAGTGAGATTCATGGATTTTGTGATGCTAGCATAGAAGCATATGGTGGCTGTGTCTACATCGTTTGCAACGGCCGATCTCAATTACTTTTCTCAAAGTCAAGGGTAGCCCCCTTGAAAACACTCACTGTGCCCAAGCTGGAACTTTGTGGGGCTGAACTCCTGTCTAGGCTCATCGCAGAAGTGTCTCGGACGAGTGCATTTTGAGGGAAAGTTGTACTGCTGGAGCGAATCTGCTGTTGCGCTTTTATGGATCCGAGACGAGCCGACCAGATTCAATATTTTTGTAGCGAACCGAGTAGCTGCCATTCAAGACCTAACTGAGTCAGTGGAGTGGCGATATGTTCCAACTTCTTTAAATCCAGCTGACATTCTCTCCCGAGGTGCTTTTCCTGCTGAGCTCAACGAGTCTCCTCTCTGGGCTCATGGACAAAAAATTCTTTGTGGCCCCAAAGCTGGTGACAGTGATGAAGGCAGTAAACAAATGTATTAGATGCTTTCGAATGAAGCCTCGAGGTCGTTTCTACATGACCTCAAACGATTTATATGCACTAGAAGAAGGCCGCGGCAGATTTGGTCTGATAATGCAATCAACTTTGTTGGCGCTCGCAATGAGCTGCTCGAATTAAGGCTCCTATTCCTCAGCAATGATCATATTTATATGGTGTGATAGGAATTGAAATCCAAACTGATCATCAACCATTATCCTTCGAAATCTCAGATATAAGTCCTAACATCGAAATGAAGGGCTGGTATTCTTTTATAGAGAGTTTTACACTAAAAGTTATTTATAAACCAGGTAAGATAAATGTAGTCGCAGACGCAATATCTTGAATTCTGATTATTAATATGTCCGATAGAGATTAGTCAGAATAATCGAAGTCTGATCAAAACACTATACATCCCGCAGAAAGTACTTTAGAAAACATTATTGAAGAAACTAATAAACCATTATAATTCAGCTTTTAATAGCAAAATGTAGGTTTACTATTCATGAATCAATTAATATATTGACCAAAACCAGGCATATAATAGAGAACGACACGCCAATAAATCTAATATCAATCCTAAGAGCATATCTTCAACCAACATTGACAACGGGAATACACTGCACTCTCAAAGACTTTTATATTATTTAAAAACCTTCAAAATAAAACTTTAACAATAAATTTCTTTACACGAGAAAATTCCTCCAAGATGTAGAAAACGAGGAAGACAAGGAGATAATTATTGAGGAACCTCACAGTCGAGCCCATAGAGGACTTGATGAAAATTACAAACATATATGTACCCTCTATTATTGGCCAAAATTGTTCGATAAACTAAAAGAATTGTTACGCGGACATATAAGTGCCCGAGTCCTGACAGGGACTTGGGCCGAGGGAGAGGCAATCGATGTTCAGGCACCATTTGCCGGCATAAGATACGTCGTATTTGGGTCGTGGGATCTCGGTTAGCCTCTCTCCTCTCCAACATAACGAGAATAATTATTTAAAGTGCCTGGAAAGTAATATAAGTCCGTCGTCAGTCCACACTGCCCCACAAGCTTAGCTGTCGCTTGATCGCAATACGATCGGGCTGTGTTTCGGTCATATTCCCTCCCTTCACACATTCGTGTACCAACTGGATCGTCGCGGGCCGTGCAATACGATCCCCTATTGTCAAGGTTGTTCTTCGAAAGTTATGTAATTGTTCTTGACCTACTCCACTTCTCGCGTCAGCACACCCACCTTGTTAAAGTTCCAGCACTTCATGGACTTGATATCTTTTTCACACTTTAAATTTATTGAGAAATATAATATTGGCCAATACATATGAATATAATTTAATTTTCAATTATTTTTGTTAGTGAAAAGTATCGAATTTACCACCTGTTTAGGTGCGCACATCAGAAAAACGCTGACTATTCACGACTAAAGACATCGCTCAGAGGGCTCTAAAAATTGTACAATAACAAGGCTGATACTCGCCGCTGAAAAGTAAATGTTTAATTAGTATATAAATGTAAATTTATAAAGAGTATGTCAAATGTATCTAATTGATTATGTAGTTACGATTATTTTTTAGGAATTATTTCTTGAGCTTAACTATGAACGTGTTAACGTTGCTCAATAATATATTTGTATCTAAACGATAAAGAACAATGACTTTTGGTACTGTAGAGATGACAATGGCTTTTTCTGTCTTGTTGCAATGTAAAAGTGGTGAGAAATCTAGACGAAAGGCCTCAATATATAAATACTCCAACTCGGTTATAGTAACTGGTAAGTTTACATTCGACAATAAATACTGAATTCTTAAATAGAACTGTGGATCTTTGCTAATCGTAATTGGTAAATCTTGTCTCGTTACCATGATGCACTGATATATATATACATAACAAGACATATTTTAAAATGGGAACCTCGTTCCGACATACTCTACCTCCTTTTAATCCTGGGCGATGAGATTTGGGTCTTTGGGAGACGTTTCAATGGGTTTATATATTATATATATAAACGGGCGATATTAGTTGGCGGTTCACAAAAACATAACACAAAAACTGTTACACAAAAAATAACACTGTGGCAGTAAAAATATGTATGTATGTATACATCGTATAAGAGTTTCACTGCGGCACACGTCAGTTACAATGGCTCGGGCTGGGGCTGGTCGCTGCAGCTCCAATTTTATGTTTAATGAACTCGTTGCTTCTGTTTCACTTGCATTTAGAACTGCATGCGTTATAAATTTTTTTTGATTGCTTGTGGTGATTCACTTTTCTTTGTAATTAATTGAAATTTATTCGCTTTTTGTTAGCTTATTGTCTTTTGGGCACTTTACTGCGACTCCTCTAGTTAGGCTCCGATGCGGGCTACCACTTTCTCCAGGGCGTGATGTTGGTCACGGCGTCTCTGCACAGATCGTTTATACATCTTAATGACTTTCAAGATTACAAGAACTATGAGTAGTCCAACAACGATCTTTAGAGTTTCGTTGACATCTTGTATATCGTCCATACGATATGTACCGCCGGACACTTTGGATGTTTTGCTGCCCATCTTGGGGTCCTTAGGCCAGATATGTAGTTCACCAGTACTTTCGTCCTTTGGGGCTTGCAGGTGAACTTCCTTCAGGATGCGCCCGATCGCTGGACCTGTAGTAAGGATTTTCTCCTGGATAAAGTTGATCTCAGAAATATATTGTCAGTTGCGCCCCTACCCCCGACTCAAGATGTTGTTTCTCTGGGTTAGTCTATGTATGAGAAGTGATCGATGCGAATACTCAAGCAATGACTTCGCAAAAGAAATCTTCGTACGACCATAGTTGTTTCCGCATTTTTTTTTGTCACCTTTTTCCCAGGCGCCCTTTTTATGTGTGGCTTCGGTCCACTCCTGTAACCCAATATAATTATTATACTTTTAAGATAATTAATATTTAATTGTTTGAAAATTTCTTGAAGCAAGAGGAGAGCTTTCCGGCCGTGCACGGAAACATTTATACGTACATATTAATACCTGTAAATAGAAAATATAGCGCATAAGAGAAGATATATATAAATTAATAATATATATAATATTTAAAAATATGATATAGAGAAAGAAATGGTAATACTAAAAGCATGCAAAATAAAATGGCTGAGTGTGCCGTAACTACGGTATTGACGGGGGCCACTCAACTGCATGGTAAAAAAGGTTTCTCATTTGCCGAAGAAAAATATAAGAAAGTACAAATATAGATTTTTTTGTTTGATTTTTTGTTTATTTATTTATAGATTTATTTTGATTACATTTTCTTACACTATCTTAACATTCTAGTAGGTTTTTGATTCTCTTAGTATTAGGATTATATCTTCCCGCTGCTGGATACCCTCCTCAACAATGCTTATGCTCCTATGGAGCCCGTTTATCCAGTCGGTTAGGAAGGCCAGATATGATGCCTGGCAAGCAGCTTCGATGATTTTTTCGTAAAAGGAAACGGACTGCATTATGTCTGGTGAGGTATCGGTCCCTGGTTGGGGCTTTTATAGCGGAATAGATCTGATTACGTGTTCCCCTCATTATGTGATCGGGACTTTTTATCAATTCGTGCAATCCCGCAGTTCTGAGCTTATCGCCTTTTGGAGTCGTCGGATAACGCCCGGGGGGCTAGACGACATACAGGTCTTTGACATGGAATACCCCGACACTTTTCCCCACTGCATTACCCAGCTCATATAGCGCCTTGCCCTTACGCTGAAGTACAACACAGCGAATTCGATTCGGACCAAGCTTGGCATTATACCCATCAGCTTTGTTACTCTGCCTGCAGCTTTTCCTATAGACAAATTGTCCCACGGAAAATTCAACGATCTTACTACGGGTGTTATATGCCTTTTCCGCGCGTTCATGAGTTCGTTTTATTCCCTGGGTCACCTTTCATCGGATGAGTTCAACCTTATCTGGAAGGCTTATTTGCGGATCTCCTGCCTTAATTCCTCCCAATTTCCGTAAAATCGGATAGACCGTTCCATGAGTAATCATTCGCGTCCCAAACACAGCATAATATAATAATAATAATAGCCAAATATTTGAGACACAAACTGTTTTCCGTTGTCAGAGTGTATGAACTCGGGGACTCCACACCCACACTGATGGAAAAGTTTGGTCTCGAGGAATTGTATACCCTCGGCGGCTACTGCATGTCTCATAGGTTGCAGACAGACAACTTGGAGAAATCGTTTAGGCATACAAAAATCACTGAATTCCTAGCTTTGTTTCTCGGATATGGTCTCATAAAGTCGATGAACAACCTCTGCCCGTTACGCGACTCGCTGTTCTCCCATGGGTGGTCGGTTATTTTAGATGGCGGTCTTGGTGATCTTACAGACCTCGCACTCCTTCCCTACTTTTTGCACATCTACCGCCATCCCTGGCCAATAGTAAAACTGCCTCAACTTGGCTAGCGATTTGTGCAAACCCCCATGCCCTGCGGTTATGGCACGATGTGCTCTCCAGACTAAATCGGGTCACAGCTTGGCGGGAACTCAGAGTTCACATGCTCAGGCTTCATCCACGGCGTAGTTTAATCCGCCTTTTTATAAACATAGCCTTCCGATTTTTGAAGGTCTGGACTTTTACTTACATTTTGGTCTACCGCTTGAACTAGTTTGACATAATCTAACGATTGGAATGCCGTAGAGTCAATGTTGATGTATATGTCAAGTTCTTCGCGCTAGCCTTTTTAAGCTCGTCCTTATGAACTCGTGAGAGATCATATGACACTACCTTGAGTGATCCTTTCCTATGTTCTCTGGTGAAGTCGAACGCTTGTAGCTTCAGACACCATAGCGCTAACCTGCCGAGTAAGTCCCCTTAACCCATCAGCCATTTTAGACTAGAGTGGTTAGTGATCACTTTGAATGGCATCCCCTCTACGTAGGCAACATGCTATAACATTTTCCAACATGCTATAATTCCGCTGTGCTTTGTTCAATTTAACTGACATATAGGCGATCGGATGTTTGCCGTTTGAGTCATCGGCTTGAAACAAAACTCCCCCCACTCCAGTGGTTGGGGCATCGCATTGGATGGTAAAGGTTTTTTTAAAATCTGGGGTGAAATGCACAGGTGCTGATGCCATGCTGGCTTTTAAAAGTCCAAACACCTTTATTGCCTCTTCTGACAATTCAAATTTCTTTATGCCCAGAAACCTCCACATATGTTTGGTGGAGCCATGCCGGGGAAAATTCCTGTATCGATTGTATTTTTGCGTCATCAGTTCGGATGCATCCTCCACCATCCACGTATCACAGGTATCTAGCCTGGCTGGTGAGCTTTAAATGTAGGTGAACAGACCAGCAAGTCATCCAGATACACGAATACATTTTCGTGTAGCGCCGCGCCGACTTTATCCATTAGTCGGCACATTCGCTGCTCGGCATTGCACAAGCCGGGTACTGTAAACGCGGTTTTTTCTCTACTTTTGGATTTGAGTTGTATTTGCCAAAATGTGTCTTTCAAGTCAATTGCAGAAATGTAATACGTTTCCTGTAATCGACTTAACAGACCCTCGATATGTGGTAGTGGATATGCATCTTTGATCGTCCGGAGATGACATTGCGTGCGCCGAGACAAGGGCGATTTTCTGACCTTTTTGCACCGGGGAACTCCAGATACTATTGCTCTCTTCACGCCTATATCTAACATGCGATCTAGCTCGGCATATACAAGCTTTTATTTGGCTGGGGATATCGGGTAATGTCGTTGGTTGATCTCGTTGGTCACTTTAATTATATGTTGCTCTAAGATGGATATGTCTCTATCACTTGCCGCAGCTTCGAATGTTGTTCTGGTGTAAGCTGATGTGTAGGCGGTTTCGTGCTTGGGAATATCGTTCATATATAGGTCTCCGGTCATAAGGTCGATCTCCGGTGTCGCTTCAACGGCGGCAACCTCGGGTTCACCTTTACCAAGGAATGTTAGGCCAAACGTATCCCAGAAATTAATTACAAAATAGAATCGTTGTGTAAGACCTGACACTATCAAGAACTCCAGGTCCTTGGTTTCTCCCTCCCGTTCCACAGGTAAGGTTATGGCTCCTGTTTCTCGGGATTCACCACCGCTGGCCGTGCGTACACATTCTTCGCTTAGCTTTCTTATTGGCCGCGTCCGGTTCTTTAAGAAGGCTTCCGCTCATCTACCAATACAGCTCGCACTAGCGCCTGTGTCCAGTAACGCTAGTATTTCTTCTGTATCGACCTTAGATTTGGCAAATAAACGGTTGTAGCTTTGTACTCTCACCTCCGTCTCCACCTTTTGATTGAGCTTGCGATAGTCCGCTCGGGCATCATATGACTTCAGTATCTTCCGTCTGGTCCGTGTCTCTTTACCTGTATCTTCCGAGCCGGTGAAGATACGCTCTCGAGCAAGTTCGTACTCCCTCTCTCGTTGTTCTAGGTTCTTATGAGGGGAGATTTGTTTGGACTTGGGTGCTTTTACCGGAATGGATTTGTCCATGTCCGCCCGGCTTTCCCGGTCTTGCTTGACGGACTCCGCGGAAAAGCCGCTGGGTTAGCATCCTCATCCGTACCTACTTTCTCGGAGAACCAGTAGGTGGCATCGTAAAATCTGATTGGGCAGGGGTCTTCCTTCGAAGGATGCTTCCTATAGAAGCCTGCTCCTTTGCCACACTTATAACACACAAGCGCGTGTAGCGGAAGTAAAAATGATTTTTGAAAAATTCTTTTTGCAGTTTCTATTATTTTGGTTTGAAGAAACTTTTTGCATCAAAAAATTTAAGTTTTCAAGTCGATGAAAAAAGTTCAAAAAGGACATTTTCACACAAATTCGTCCTTTTCAATAAGTACTGAATGGGTTAAGAATTGTATCATTCAAACGGCATTTAAATTACCTTTCCATTGATGCTAAAGTTAACAAGATGTAAGTTCAAACTATGAGTATATTTAACTTTTTTTTCTGTGAAAATACATTTGACCACCCTTGTATAAGGCCCTATAGAGGGACTCATTTTGGGAATAATTTGTCCGCCGCAGCTCTAGAAAAAAGGGATCAAAATTCCGAAGTTGTCTAGACGGGGCGTGAAAACCAACTTTCGAGAGTATTTCTGGACAGTCGATACTACCATCTACCAAATCAGAGATGAAGCCAATGGCGATGGTAGGTGAACAAGCCTACATTGCTGGTGGTATGAAGGGGTAGGGTCTAAAAACCTCAGCGGCAACAAAGCGAATTTCTAAAATTGTTTCTGTAGTCGTTATATTCTGTTTCCATGAGTGGTAGTGAAGGGATTCCAAATAAGAGACACATATTCTAGTTTAGATCGTAGAAATGCAAATTAAAGCGCAAGTCTGGTGTAGGGATCCGTGAATAGTGATACGTTCCGTTTCAAAAATCCAAACATAGCATAGGCCCGGGCATGATGTAATCGATGTGTGCTGCAAACTTAAATTTCGAGTCAAACAACACTGCTAGATCCAAGGATTCCTATAATTCTGTGATACTGGTGCCTTGTTTTGTGACTTAGTTCTTCATAACCAGCCGTGCTTGTGTTTTAAATCGTCTGTTTATGTTTAATTGTCTATTTTATTGTAGAAATTTTAACAAAACCTAACTCTGTGTTTAGCCCGTGCATTTTGTTATTGTAACTTCTGTACGCTGTGGTGCTTTGGTTTCAATAGCTTTTGTTGTTGTTTCCCATAACCTTCTTGTAATCTCTCTCCCGTTTCTTGTCGTCTAAACTGTTGTCGTGTATATTTTGTTTGTGTTTCGCAAGCCACGCTCAGTCGACAGCCACTCTGTTGCGCTCTCTCGCTCTCGAAGTCTCTACGCGCTCTTATACTTTTGTGTTCTTGTGTGTCTACATTTTTATTTGTTTGATCCCAGTGTCAAATTAAGTAAGGTATTTATAATTCTTTTGATTCTTTGGTTTTATTAATAACTTTTTTTCTTAAATTAAAAATGGCTCTCTTTTGTTGCAAAAAAGATTGTCAGTTTGGATCGTCACCTAATGACGTTTTTATTTACTGTCGCCTCTGCAACATTGTCATACACCCAAAATATAGTGGACTTGTTGGCAGAGTAAAAGATCATATTGATCTGCGTGTTGGTTTTTCGTGGACTTGTGCCTCATGCGTGGAAATAGATCGTGATTTGGATGGCTATGTTGCGCTGACCAATGATCGTTTTATGAAACTGTTCGATAAACTCATGAGCGTAGTTGCTGATTTTAAAGAGTTTAATGCGGACCTTGATAATAAAAAAATGTCAGTAGGGTCACCTAAACGCAAGAAGACTGCTCCTTCAAAATCTCTTCAAGTAAAGGCATCAGTTCCAAATCCCAACTTAGCTTCTAATATTTTTACCCGATCGGTAACGGCAGCAATGTCGGCATCCACTGGGGCAGGTGGACCTAAAGCTTCTCTGACAGCAGTACCCATAGGTACCAAAAGCTCTGGAGCCCCTGTTTCTGCTAGTCAGCCTACCGTTTCAAACCTTACGCAGCTTTCTGTGCCTACGGTGGAAGTTAGCTCTATAGGAGTCCCTTGTCTCAATATTCAGAAGAACGATGTTCAGATTGCTGGTGGTGGAAGAAAGAGCCTCTCGGTTGTTCCATATAGGAAGCAATTATTTGTGTCTCGTTTAACACCTGAAACCACATCTGCAGATGTTTTGAAATTTATACAACAGGAATTCCCATCTCAAAACATCACAGTGGAGGAGTTTAAATTTCCATATGTTCGTAGGATATCTTCCTTTAAAATATCTGCTCCTCCGGAAGTATTTAATGTAATAAATTCTAAAAGTTTTTGGCTTAATGATGAATTGGTCATTAAAGAATTTGTTCCAAACAGACGGAGAACTAATAATAGGCCTTCCACGACAGTACCTGCGCCAAAAAACTGAGCAGTTTATTTTTGGCCTATCAAAATGTTAGGGGACTTAATATGAAGTTCTGTCCAAAAATTTTAGTACGTATAGAACTGATCGCTCTCCTCGTAGGGGGGGTGGGGTGCTGGTTGCCGTTACCTCTACTTTAACATCGGAAAGGATATACTTTCTTAATCCCAATGAAATAGAATTCGTTGGTGTTAAAGTTTCTTTGAAATCTTTTTCTATTTATGTAACTTGTTCTTATATTCCACCTGGATCCGACTTAACAATTTATAAGCAACATTTGTCTGCAATAAAAACTGTTTTATCTCATCTTTCCGAAAGGGATCTTTTGATTGTTTTGGGTGATTTCAATCTCCCTGACATTTCTTGGTCCCTTTCCACTGACTCACTTGTCTCTACCCCCTTATCTGACCATGAATTTGTTGACGGTCTGTTAGAATTATCATTACAGCAAGTTAGCTTTATACGTAATTCTCTAAACAGACAATTAGATCTTGTATTTGCTTTAGATCCGTCTGAAGTCACGGTATCTAGAATTGACCCACTAGTTATGCCAGAAGACCGGTATCATCCCACATTAGAACTTACAATTTGTCTTCCCTGCGTTGACACCCTTTCTTCTTCTCTTTCACCAACTAAAAGTAGATGCTTTCGTAAATGTGACTTTAGTAAACTCAATAACTTGATTTCACAATATAACTGGACAAATTTATATAATTGCTTGGATATTGAAAGTGCTACGAAACTATTTTATAGTGTCCTAAACTCTTTTTTCTGTGAATGTGTTCCTGATAGTTTTGATCCTAAGTTAGACAGGCCTCCTTGGTTTACCAATCAGTTGCAAAGACTTAGAAACCTAAAAACAAATTTCTATAAAAAGTACAAAAAGTCGGGTAGGCCATCCGATTTTTCAAGATATGTGGTGGCTCGTACTAATTTTAATGTACTTAACAGTCATTGCTATTCCATGTATTTGAACCGATGTAAATTTGAATTTTCAAAGGATCCAAGGCAGTTTTATAACTTTGTCAATGCTAAGCGAAAGTCTTCAGCCTTGCCATCATCTGTACGATTAAACTCTATTGAGGCATCTACGGATCCCGAAATTGCAGATTTATTTGCTGAATTCTTCCAATCTACTTATAGTTCTGTTTCTTGGTCTAATTCTAGCTACCCTAATCACTTAAACAGGGCAAATTGTACTTTTTCTCCTGTAATCACCGAAAGTTCTCTCTTAAGTGATTTAGAAACTATAACGCGAACCTATTCTCCGGGGCCAGATGGACTCCCTGGGTGTGTTCTTAAGTTTTGTGCCCGAACTATTTGTAAACCCATTCTTAAACTTTTTAATTTGTCTATCTCATCATCTGTTTTTCCTACTATCTGGAAAGATTCTTTTATTATTCCACTCCACAAAAAGGGTGCGAAGGTTAATGTTCAGAACTATAGAGGAATCTCCAAATTGTCTGCAATTCCTAAAATATTTGAACGCATTATTACCTCTCAGTTGCAACATTTGTGCTCCTCTTTATTATCGCCGTGTCAACATGGTTTTGTTAAGCGAAGATCGACCACCACTAACCTGCTCGAATTGACATCTTTTGTAATAGATGGGTCTAACGAAAAATTGCAGACAGACGTTATATATACAGATTTTAGTAAAGCCTTTGACTCTGTAAACCACTCTCTTCTTTTATTCAAATTAGATCAGCTCGGGTTTCCGAATAATCTGTTAACTTGGATTTCAAGTTATTTGAATGGTAGATCTCAGAGGGTTTTATTCAAAAACGCTGTTTCCAAGATGATCAACGTGACATCTGGAGTGCCTCAGGGCAGTCATTTAGGCCCTTTGCTGTTTACTCTGTTTATAAATGATCTTCCCTCTATAGTAACTCACTCTCGTGTACTAATGTATGCTGATGATGTTAAGCTTTGTTTTTCATATAATAATATTGAGTCTGGTTTCTGCTTGCAGTCAGACATTAATAGATTCCAGGAATGGTGTCAGTACAACCTTTTGAATTTAAACTATCTTAAATGCAACGTTATGACTTTTTATAGGGGTACGCCAACGTTCATAAGTTACTCTCTTCAGAACATGTCCCTGGACCGAATATACTCAGTAAACGGTTTAGGTGTTCTCCTAGATCCTAAACTTAAATTTGACTCCCACATAACCTCTACTGTAAATAAAGCTATGAGTGTTCTTGGGTTTATAAAGCGTTGGTCTAAAGAATTTTATGATCCATACACTACCAAATTATTATTTATTTCCCTTGTCCGTCTTAATTTGGAATACTGTTCTTCCGTTTGGAGTCCTCAGTATCAAGTGCACATTGACCGTATAGAGTCCGTACAGAAACAATTTCTTCTTTTTGCCTTACGTGGTTTGAACTGGGATCAAAACGTCAGGTTGCCTTCTTACTCGAGTAGATTGCTTTTAATAAATTTGCCCAGTCTAGTAAGCCGTAGAACTATGCTTGGTACTATTTTCATGAATAATCTTATCAGAGGCGATATTGATTCTGTAGATTTGGTAAGCCGCCTTACTTTCAATGTTCCTGTTAGACTAATGCGAAACTACTATCCTATAAACTTGCCACGATGTTCATCTAATTTTAGTCAGCATGAGCCTTTTCGCGTTCTTTGTAATAATTATAACAACCTATATCATTTAATTTGTTCCTCAACCTCTATCCCTGTATTAAAAACTAAAATCTTAGCTCATTTGCTTTAGTCTTGTTGATCTATGTTTTGTCCTGTCCTTGTTTGTTCTATGTACCTTCCTCGCGAACCGTATTTGCCCGAAATAAAAATGGGCCCGCGCGTAACAAGCACGTGCTTGGTGTCGTTTGGGCCACTTGTTTGTACTGCTCTTAGTGCATCAACGTTCAACAAATACAAATATAAAATGGATCGTCGCGGGCCGTGCAATACGATCCCCTATTGTCAAGTTTGTTCTTTGAAAGTTATGTAATTCTTCTTGACCTACTCCACTTCTCGCGTCAGCACACCCATCTTGTTAAAGTTCCAGCACTTCATGGACTTGATATCTTTCTCACATTTTAAATTTATTGATTAATATAATATTGGCCAATACATATGAATATAATTTAATTTTCAATTATTTTTTTTAGTGAAAAGTATCGAATTTACCACCTGTTTAGGTGCGCACATCAGAAAAACGCTGACTATTCACGACTAAAGACATCGCTCAGAGGGCTCTAACAATTCTACAATAACAAAGCTGATACTCCCCGCTGAAAAAATAATGTTTAATTAGTATATAAATGTAAATTTATAAAGAGAATGTCTAGTGTATCTAATTGATTATGTAGCTACGATTATTATTTTGGAATTAATTCTTGAGCTTAACTATGAACGTATTAACGTTGCTCAATAATATATTTGTATCTAAACGATAAAGAACAATGACTTTTGGTACTGTAGAGATGACAATGGCTTTTTCTGTCTTGTTGCAATGTAAAAGTGGTGAGAAATCTAGACGAAAGGCCTCAATATATAAATCTCCAACTCGGTTATAGTAATTGGTAAGCTTACATTCGACAATAAATACTGAATTGTTTAATAGAACTGTGGATCTTTGCCAATCGTACTTGGTAAGTCTTGTCTCGTTACCATGATGCACTGATATATATATACATAACAAGACATATTTTAAAATGGGAGCCTCGTTCCGACATACTCTACCTCCTTTTAATCCTGGGCGATGAGATTTGGGTCTTTGGGGACGTTTCAATGGGTTTATATATTATATATATAAACGGGCGATATTAGTTAGCGGTTCACAAAAACATAACACAAAAACTGTTACACAAAAAATAACACAGTGGCAGTAAAAATATGTATGTATGTATACATCGTATAAGAGTTTCACAGCGGCACACGTCAGTTACAATGGCTCGGGCTGGGGCTGGTCGCTGCAGCTCCTATTTTATGTTCAATGAACTCGTTGCTTCTGTTTCACTTGCATTTAGAAATGCATGCGTTATAAATTTTTTTTGATTGTTTGTGGTGATTCACTTTTCTTTGTAATTAATTGAAATTTATTCGCTTTTTGTTAGCTTATTGTCTTTTGGGCACTTTACTGCGACTCCTCTAGTTAGGCTCCGATGTGGGCTACCACTTTCTCCAGGGCGTGATGTTGGTCACGGCGTCTCTGCACAGATCGTTTATACATCTTAATGACTTTCAAGATTACAAGAACTATGAGTAGTCCAACAACGATCTTTAGAGTTTCGTTGACATCTTGTATATCGTCCATACGATATGTACCGCCGGACACTTTGGATGTTTTGCTGCCCATCTTGGGGTCCTTAGGCCAGATATGTAGTTCACCAGTACTTTCGTCCTTTGGGGCTTGCAGGTGAACTTCCTTCAGGATGCGCCCGATCGCTGGACCTGTAGTAAGGATTTTCTCCTGGATAAAGTTGATCTCAGAAATATATTGTCAGTTGCGCCCCTACCCCCGACTCAAGATGTTGTTTCTCTGGGTTAGTCTATGTATGAGAAGTGATCGATGCGAATACTCAAGGAATGACTTCGCAAAAGAAATCTTCGTACGACCATAGTTGTTTCCGCATTTTTTTTTTGTCACCTTTTTCCCAGGCGCCCTTTTACGTGTGGCTTCGGTCCACTCCTGTAACCCAATATAATTATTATACTTTTAAGATAATTAATATTTAATTGTTTGAAAATTTCTTGAAGCAAGAGGAGAGCTTTCCGGCCGTGCACGGAAACATTTATACGTACATATTAATACCTGTAAATAGAAAATATAGCGCATAAGAGAAGATATAAAAATTAATAATAAATTAATAATATATATAATATTTAAAAATATAATATAGAGAAAGAAATGGTAATACTAATAGCATGCAAAATAAAATGGCTGAGTGTGCCGTAACCACGGTATTGACGGGGGCCAC
The DNA here is from genome assembly GCF_014743375.2 of Drosophila subpulchrella. NCBI lineage: Eukaryota > Metazoa > Arthropoda > Insecta > Diptera > Drosophilidae > Drosophila > Drosophila subpulchrella. Next base: position 1,019,054 of record NW_023665574.1, read on the forward strand.
TCAACTGCATGGTAAAAAAGGTTTCTCATTTCCCGAAGAAAAATATTAGAAAGTACAAATATAGATTTTTTTGTTTGATTTTTTGTTTATTTACCTATAGATATGTTTTGATTACATTTTCTTACACTATCTTAACATTCTAGTAGGTTTTTGATTCTCTTAGTATTAGGATTATATCTTCCCGCTGCTGGATATCCTCCTCATCAATGCTTATGCTCCTATGGAGCCCATTTATCCAGTCGGTTAGGAAGGCCAGATATGATGCCTGGCAAGCAGCTTCGATGACTTTTTCGTAAAAGGAAATGGACTGCATCATGTCTGGTGAGGTATCGGTCCCTGGTTGGGGCTTTTATAGCGGAATAGTTCTGATTACGTGTTCCCCTCATTATGTGATCGGGACTTCTTATCAATTCGTGCAATCCCGCAGTTCTGAGCTTATCGCCTTTTGGATTCGTCGGATATCGCCCGGGGGGCTAGACGACATACAGGTCTTTGACATGGAATACCCCGACACTTTTCCCCACTGCATTACCCAGCTCATATAGCGCCTTGCCCTTACGCTGAAGTACAACACAGCGAATTCGATTCGGACCAAGCTTGGCATTATACCCATCAGCTTTGTTACTCTGCCTGCAGCTTTTCCTATAGACAAATTGTCCCACGGAAAATTCAACGATCTTACTACGGGTGTTATATGCCTTTTCCGCGCGTTCATGAGTTCGTTTTATTCCCTGGGTCACCTTTCATCGGATGAGTTCAACCTTATCTGGAAGGCTTATTTGCGGATCTCCTGCCTTAATTCCTCCCAATTTCCGTAAAATCGGATAGACCGTATTATGAGTAATCATTCGCGTCCCAAACACAGCATAATATAATAATAATAATAGCCAAATATTTGAGACACAAACTGTTTTCCGTTGTCAGAGTGTATGAACTCGGGGACTCCACACCCACACTGACGGAAAAGTTTGGTCTCGAGGAATTGTATACCCTCGGCGGCTACTGCATGTTTCATAGGTTGCAGACAGACAACTTGGAGAAATCGTCTAGGCATACAAAAATCACTGAATTCCTAGCTTTGTTTCTCGGATATGGTCTCATAAAGTCGATGAACAACCTCTGCCCGTTACGCGACTCGCTGTTCTCCCATGGGTGGTCGGTTATTTTAGATGGCGGTCTTGGTGATCTCACAGACCTCGCACTCCTTCCCTACTTTTTGCACATCTACCCATCCCTGGCCAATAGTAAAACTGCCTAAACTTGGCTAGCGATTTGTGCAAAACCCCATGCCCTGCGGTTATGGCACGATGTGCTCTCCAGACTAAATCGGGTCACAGCTTGGCGGGAACTCAGAGTTCACATGCTCAGGCATCATCCACGGCGTCGTTTAATCCGTCGTTTATAGACATAGCCTTCCGATTTTTGAAGGTCTGGACTTTTACTTAAATTTTGGTCTACCGCTTGAACTAGTTTAACATAATTTAACGATTGGAATGCCGTAGAGTCAATGTTGATGTATATGTCAAGTTCTTCGCGCTAGCCTTTTTAAGCTCGTCCTTATGAACTCGTGAGAGATCATATGAGACTACCTTGAGTGATCCTTTCCTATGTTCTCTGGTGAAGTCGAACGCTTGAAGCTTCAGACACCATAGCGCTAACCTGCCGAATAAGTCCCCTTGACCCATCAGCCATTTTAGACTAGCGTGGTTAGTGATCACTTTGAATGGCATCCCCTCTACGTAGGCAACATGCTATAACATTTTCCAACATGCTATAATTCCGCTGTGCTTTGTTCAATTTAACTGACATATAGGCGATCGGATGTTTGCCGTTTGAGTCATCGGCTTGAAACAAAACTCCCCCCACTCCAGTGGTTGAGGCACTGCATTGGATGGTAAAGGGTTTTTTTAAATCTGGGGTGAAAAGCACAGGTGCTGATGCCATGCTGGTTTTTAAAAGTCCAAACACCTTTATTGCCTCTTCTGACAATTCAAATTTCTTTATGCGGTGTTTCTTCAAACAATCGTGAAGCGGTGCCGCTGTTTGGGCGTTGTTTTGGATGAACCTCATGTACCAGCCGGTCATGCCCGGAAACCTCCACATATGTTTGGTGGAGCTATGCCGGGGAAAATTCCTGTATCGGTTGTATTTTTGCGTCATCAGTTCGGATGCATCCTCCACCATCCACGTATCACAGGTATCTAGCCTGGCTGGTGAGCTTTAAATGTAGGTGAACAGACCAGCAAGTCATCCAGATACAAGAATACATTTTCGCGTAGCGCCGCGCCGACTTTATCCATTAGTCGGCACGTTCGCTGCTCGGCATTGCACAAGCCGAACGTCATGACTGTAAACTGACATAGCGGGCTGCCGGGTACTGTAATCGCGGTTTTTTCTCTTCCTTTGGATTTAAGATGTACTTGCCTAAATGTGTCTTTCAAGTCAATTCCAGAAATGTAATACGTTTCCTGTAATCGACTTAACAGACCCTCGATATGTGTTAGTGGATATGCATCTTTGATCGTCCGGTGATGACATTGCGTGCGCCGAGACAAGGGCGATTTTTCTGACCTTTTTGCACCAGAGTTACCGGGGAACTCCAGATACTATTGCTCTCTTCACGACTATATCTAACATGCGATCTAGCTCGGCATATAAAAGCTTTTATTTGGCTGGGGATATCGGGTAATGTCGTTGGTTGATCTCGTTGGTCACTTTAATTATATGTTGCTTTAAGCTGGATATGTCTCTATCACTTGCCGCAGCCTCGAATGTTGTTCTGGTGTAAGCTGACGTTCCACAGGTAAGGTTATGGCTCCTGTTTCTCGGGATTCACCACCGCTGGCCGTGCGTACACATTCTTCGCTTAGCTTTCTTATTGGCTTCCGCTCATCTACCAATACAGCTCGCACTAGCGCCTGTGTCTAGTAACGCTAGTATTTCTTCTGTATCGACCTAAGATTTGGCAAATAAACGGTTGTAGCTTTGTACTCTCACCTCCGTCTCCATCTTTTGATTGAGCTTGCGATAGTCCGCTCGGGCATCATATGATTTCAGTATCTTCCGTGTGGTTCGTGTCTCGTTACCTGTATCTCCCGAGCCGGTGAAGATACGCTCTCGAGCAAGTTCGTACTCCCTCTCTCGTTGTTCTAGGTTCTTATGAGGGGAGATTTGTTTGGACTTGGGTGCTTTTACCGGAATGGATTTGTCCATGTCCGCCCGGCTTTCCCGGTCTTGCCTGACGGACTCCGCGGAAAAGCCGCTCGGCTAGCATTCTCATCCGTACCTACTTTCTCGCAGAACCAGCAGGTGGCATCGTAAAGTCTGATCGGGCAGGGGTCTTCCTTCGAAGGATGCTTCCTATAGAAGCCTGCTCCTTTGCCACACTTATAACACACAAGCGCGTGTAGCGGGCCTTTTCATCCAAATCCATCTTCATACGCCGTCGTGTTTCTTTCCGCTGCCGGTTAAATTCCTCCACCGTGACCGCGTTCGAAAAGTGCTCCAGGGTCTTGAGTTCTTCTATATCGTTGATGGGCTGCGCATGTTTTTTCCAGTGTTTCTCAACCAGCGATCAACTCAGAGACCCTCCCTTTTAAGCTTCGTTAACGAGGTTACTGGGGACGTTAACATCAATCCGCCCATTTTGGTTTTCATGTTGTCCTTTAAAAGCTCGACAAATTCATCTTCATCGATTTTATGCTTCAGCTTGAAATAAAAATTCTGCATATCAGAAACATAACCGCTACAGGTTTCTTGCAGCCCTTGCTTGCGTTCCATTAGCTCCTTGCCCTTCATAAGGTCATCCGTCTCATTAATAGTGTCAATAGTAGTTAAAATCATAGTCTTATGCCTTGCATTAGCTTGTAAGGATGCTCTCTGGCCGGGGTACAATTTTAAAATCACTGAGACACTAGGCTAGAGAGTAATGTCCGCAGGGGGAACGATGATTCTTAATGAATTATGCCGAAGGCTTACGCCTATCCGCTCGAGGGGGGTATTTCAGGCGGGCGTAGGACTTGCAATTCTCGAAGGACCTTCGGGGTTATGGTGATCTCCGGACACTAAGTAGTTTCGTGTTTTTTATCGTGATTTATTTATTTTGCCAACGGAATTCCTTCAGTGGCTACTTGTACAATTCAACATTTTATCTTACGTACTAAAATTTACAAAATAGTTGACTAACCTATGCTTAAGAATTGATTTACTTGAGAAGTAGTCCAATTGCATATCAATTGGAAGTGCGTTAGATACATATAAGGCCCCATAGAGGGACTCATTTTGGGAATAATTTGTCCGCCGCAGCTCTAGAAAATTCCGAAGTTGTCTAGACGGGGCGTGAAAACCAACTTTCGAGAGTAGTTCTGGACAGTCGATAATACCATCCACCAAATCAGAGATGAAGCAAATGTCGATGGTAGGTGAACAAGCCTACATTGCTGGTGGTATGAAGGGGTAGGGTCTAAAAACCTCAGCGGCAACAAAGCGAATTTCAAAAATTGTTTCTGTAGTCGTTCTATTCTGTTTCAATGAGTGGTAGTGAAGGGATTCCAAATAAGAGTCGCATATTCTAGTTCAGATCGGAGAAATGCAAAATAAAGCGCAAGTCTGGTGTAGGGATCCGTGAATAGTGATGCGTTCCGTTTCACAAATCCAAACATAGCATAGGCCCGGGCCTGATGTAATCGATGTGTGCTGCAAACTTAAACTTCGAGTCAAACAACACTCCTAGATCCAAGGATTCCTGCCGCAGTTGTAGAGGTTGACCATTGATATTATAGGATGTGACGAAATTGTATACGGCTTTACTGTAAGTGACATAGAAGCACTTGCTTATGTTAAGAGGAAGCGAATTTCGGCTACACCAAGAGCTCAACGAATCTAAGTCATGTTGAACCAATTGTGAGTCTGTCGCTAATTTAATAGACTTAAAATTTTTAAAATCATCTGCATACAGGAGACACTCTGAAGATAGACAGAACCTCACATCATTAATAAAAAAGATTAAAAGCAGAGGTCCCGTAGCACTCCCCTGACGGAGGCCAGAGGTTGCCAAATAGGAATCCGAGAATTTTCCATTAATATTAACTCTACAAAGTCGATGGTGTATTTTATCCAATTTAGAAATGCCGAATGTATACCCAAGCGGGCCAGTTTTGCCAGTAGGGCACTGTGGCTAACTTTGTCAAAGGCTTTCGCAAAATCAGTGTAAATAGCATCAACCTGAGATCGCATATCAAAGGCATGAATGCAATAGTTGCTAAAAACGGCAAGATTAGACAAAACAAAACCATGTTTAGAAGTGCTTATATATGTCTTTACAAGAAATGATAATTTATGGGCAACAATGCGTTCGAAGAGTTTAGCAATTACTGATCTTTGCTATAGGCCTGTAATTGTCAATGTTATTCTTCGGCCCTGATTTTAAAATTGGAGTCACGGATGCGACCTTCCATATGTCCGCAAAGTGTCCACTAGAAAGTGATTTTTTTTTAGTGGAACGCATAGCACCTCTATAAAATGTTTCAGAAGGTAGGCCGGAATCCCATCACAGTCCGGAGTGTAAGAATCATCAACGTCTTCCACAGCCCTATGAATATTATCTTCTAGCACGGTTAAACTACCTAAATTCAATAGAGGAGAGATCGCATTTAAGGTTTGAGAATCATTCCAGGCTGCTGTTGGCTTAAAATTAACTTTAAAATAAGAGGCAAAGAGACTTGCAGTTTTTGTATTTGAATGGGAAGATAAATTCCCTAGGAACATAGCAGATGGGACTGAAGAAGCGTTCTTCTTTGAATTGATGAATCGCCAAAAAGAGTTGGGATTACTTTTTAGCCCGTTTTCAACACTCGCTATATACTGATTGTAAAGAAATTTATTTAGAAATTCAAATTCTCGTTTGAGCTGCAAGTGTCTATTCCAATCACCAGGATCCTGTGTAACTAAAGAATTATTATTATAGAATTTATTTCAAAGACTTTTAAGCTTTTTCAAACCTTTCGTATTCCATGGCAACTTAAACGAATTGCGGACCCTTTCTCGAGCATTGTTATTAATGATGTTTAAAATAACAACTAAAAAAGTGTCATAACACGACTCCAAACTATCATGTGATAAAACTGACTCCCAGTTAATTGCAGAGATCTCATTTTTGATGGCACAAAGGCTGGTTTCATTGAAAATAAATCTAGGTGAATATTCAGCTGAAGGCGCAAAAATGTAAAAGTTTATACCTAGTAGCAATGGTCTATGATGGATATCACAATTGCTTATAGGTGAATTACATTGCACTAAAGAAAAGTTAATATCAGCGCTAACGAATACTAAGTCTAAAATTTTATGTAAGTTATTGAATACATTATTGACTTGTATTAAGCCCATACTGAAAATATCATCGATGAAAAGAATCTCGTGTGGTTGATGTATGTTGACTGCCAAGCAACAAGAGTGCTGCTCCGGATCCTGAGACCAAACGAGGGATGATAAATTAAAGTCTCCAGTCACACAGATATGTTGATGGTCCTGCAGATTATTGGAGATGTCGGTAATGTTTTCCAGATGAGCCTTGTAAGGTTTATATGAATTATTCGGTGGTATGTATGACACCACTATTTGCAACGTTTCCGATTCTCCAATTAACGACACCGCAACTTGATCAAGAAGGGTATCTTCAAAGAGAAGTCCGATTGACAAGCAGCGCAAATTGCAGCGAACAGCAACAATACACCACCCCCTCTAGCGCAGTGAGTTTTCGTGCTATCTCTGTCTTTGCGGAACACATGGTACAAATTGGAGTCGAAGAATTCATTTGATTAAAAGTTTATGTTGAGCAAAGTTTCAACTAAAACTATAACATCAAACTCGCATTGGGATGTGGCAAGGTATACTTGCTCCGAATTTGTCCGCATTCCGGAGATGTTTTGAAAATAAATTTTTAGTGGGGCCGTACTCACAATAGCACGATCAACAATCTCCGGATTCGCATTTAAGGCATCATAGTCCAATGCCCTAGGAAGTATTTGTTCTTGCGTTCCCAATGTTGTAGGCCCGCAGATCGCCTTCAGTAATGTAGTGTTTTTAATACGAATTTTATCATGCAGACTAGGACTTTTAGTAAAGAGCAACTAGTTCTTAAGAGTGATGGCAATGTCGCCGTTAACAGAGCATATCAATCCAAGTTGAGGAGAGATGGACAATGTTGTTGTTGATGCTGCCATGGGGAAGATTCACACAAAGCAGTCGATGAGAAATCCAAGCAATTTCGTAGCGTCAGAGAGGAGCGCGGTAATAAGGAAATGATACTGTGATCACGAGTATCACTCAAAGCAAATTTTGAAAGCTCCAGCCGTTTGCTGGACAACTCCAGCTGACGTTGTTGTTGGTTCAATTGTGATAAGCACACAACTCCGACTAGTGCGCTTAGAGCAGGAATCTTGATGAAGTATGATGAGAGCGGCTCTCCAAAGAGCGTTTGATGATCGTCGTGCGAAACAGACAACGACAGCTCAAGGTGATGTTGCTGTTGCTTTGATTGTGATGCATGCACATCCCCAAAGAGCGCCTCATCGATCAGCGTTTGACGAATGTCGCGCAAAACAGACAACGACAACTCCAGCTGACGTTGTTGTTTTTTTGACGGTAATGAGCGCACAACTCCGAAGAGCACGCTTAGACCGGGAATCTTGATGAAATATGATGAGAGCAGCTTTCCAGAGAGCGTTTGGTAAACGTCGCGCGAAATAGACAACGACAAATCCAGCTGATGCCGATGTTGCTTTGATTGTGATGAGTGCATATCTCCGAAGAGCACGCTTAGAGCGGGAATCTTAATGGAATCTGGTGACAACGCCTCTCCAGTGAGCGTTTGATGCGTCTTCCGTCTCGTTGCGGGAGTTAGTGGGACACGAAGGGTTCTGCCGCTTCGGGAGAGTGAGGGGATCTTCCGCCTCACTGAGCGGAAAGTTGGGGGAATATATATATAGTGTGAATATCTCTACCTCGCTCAGCCGGATTGCAAGCCATCGGCAAACTAAACCACTTGGGGAAAAGGGTGCGTGGGGGTAGTAATAATAAACACTAAGACCATCCTTTGTCGTTTTGCATATACATATACTTCACTTGCTTTCATTCACTGTCACCTTTCTTCGAGTTTCCATTGTATAAATGCATTTATGTTCCACAAACGCCTTGCGTTGTTGCTCGGTTGTCTGCTTCACTGCACCGATTGCACTACTTGCGCACTAACCTTATTTTCCTACCTACCGATTTCTTGCTCCCCGCGTGCTTAACTTGCAACCTTTTCCTTTTCGTCGTAGGCGTGCGCGAACGTCTGCCTCGAGGTACGTGAGAAGGAGAGACCCGGAAGCCGCAGTGTGCCCCACTCGTACTCTCCGGTCGTTTCCTTGCAAGATTGGTTGGTTAGGTTAGGTTAGGGCGGCTGTCGGACTGTAGTCTGACAAACTAAGACCTCAATGGGTCCATAATCTCGTTTTTCTTCCTTCTCTAGGGTCTCATAACTTATATGTTTCAACCTGTGTTAAGCTGATCAGCATGTCTTCCACCCGGAAGATTTAATAAAAGCAGTTACGTTTTTAAGATTAGTTCGCGATATTTCGGTAAGATCGTCGATGAAGGGGTTTCCTAAGTGTTTCATTCTGAGTCTGCATAGGGCTGGGCAGAAGCAGAGAAGGTGTTCTACCGTTTTTTCTTCTTCTTCATCCCTGCAGTTTGTACAGAAGTAATTTTTTTGGGGCTTAAATAACTATTTCCTATAACTATTGTGGCGGCCCGGCCGTCAGGCAGGATCGTCACATCCCCCTTTCCTACAGGGGGCTGATGACGAGACGTCCGTCACTGTTCATGGTGACGACGTAGTGCCAATGTCCTTCCTTGACGGCGAAGCGAATGCGATGTCCTCGTCCGGCTTGTTCGCCGCCCTCTCGGCGATCAAATGAATTACCGATGCTCGCAGTAGGCGTAGTTCGCCCGGGGATTGACGCCGTTGTGACGCCGATTGAGCCGATTGACTGGGTTCGAGCCCGACGTACTGGTCTTGAACGTCGTTGAGTTCGGGAACACCCAACGGAAAAGAGGACGATATTCTACCCCGTCATCGCTATCGGTCGCCAACTCGCGGTCCGTGAAGCATTTGAATCGGTGGGCCTCAGGGTGTGCATCTACGCGATAACGTTTAGCGTCTGGTCGAGCGGTTCCATCGGGGGAGTCGTCGAGTAATGACGTTGAGGCCTGGGTAGCACCGATCGGGCATGTCTAGGCCGCCTGGACACGAGTCTTCCTCGGCGAGCGTTGCGGGCGACTCGGGGACGTCTGGATTGCCTGCGCACGGGTCTTCTACGGCGAGCGTTGTGGGCGAGTCGGGGAGGTCGGGATCGCCTCTGAACGGAACGTCGCTTCCCATCCCAACGCGGGGTTGGTGGTGGTGACGGGTGTTCGTCCACGTAAGGACCTTCGGCGCGTATCCAGGGTGCCTAGAATGTGAAGGACTTGACTTCGATGCTTATCATCGAGACATGTCCTCCCCAACGACTGACTTGGTCTCGACCGTACGGCGATAGGTGTGCTCGATGGAAGGGCGTCGGCGGGACTCGGTATACCTCGGGTGACCGGCTCGAAGATCTCGTCTGTTTCAAGGCTGTTCGTCGTCTCCTTGATGTGCGTCATGCTGTAACCACTCTGGACGAGGATCTCTCGGGTAATCGCGAGGCTCATCGCGCTCGTCATAGTCGCTCGCGTTGCTGGAGTCGTCTTCGACTTGGTAAGTTACCGAGGGTCGAGTGGGTTGTAGCGTTTTGTCGGTCTTATGGCTCCACATGCCCGCAAACCGAGCCTCGCCCGTGCCTTACATTTCCTGGTCGTCGGAAGACTCTGCGCCGTCGTTCGTCTCCTCTTCATCTTGGTCGCCATCGTCGGTGACCTGGTCCTTCTCGATCCCTTCGCCTTCGCCTTCCGATGTCTCCGAATCTCCTTTGTCGTACCCTTCCGCGACCCACTAGTCGCGATCGGCAAGGTCGTGGTGAAAACTCTCTGTATCGTCGGAACTATCCGACAACTCGATGCCTTCTTTCATCTGGAAGCGTAGACGAAACTTATTGATACGAGACCCTTATTGTTTAAGCTTCCTACGTATCGGTGCAGTAAAACCTCGACTAAGAATATTTATATAAAATCACATAGTGTGTGTCGATACAATTTTACTAAACAATTACCGAGTGACCTTCCACCCTGCTTGTTCTCTCGTGTCATCTCCTCATCTCGTCACCTTCTTCTGCGGCTGCGTTCTAGCCGTCTTCCGAGTAGTAGGGTTTCAGCTGGCTGATGTTGGCGGAGCGCGAGCGTCTTTCTCCAGGGCATCGCAAAAAGACGAGGTTAGGGGATGTGAACCTCGTTACGGTGTAGGGGCCGTCATATTTGGGGGCCAATTTGGCGGCGAAACCTTTGGCCGCCTTCGAAAGAGGATGTTAGCGTACCCACACTTTTCCCCGAGCTTCGGTTTCCACTCACGACGTCGAAGGTTGTAATGCCGTGCTTGTTCTTGTGACGCACGTTGGAGATTGGACCTGACAATATCGAAGATTCCTCTAAGATGGAGCGCTTTACCTTCGGGGTCCTTAGCTACCACCGCTGATCCGGGGCTGACCTTGTCGTACAACATTGTAGGGAGTCGGGGCTCACGACCTTGCGTCAGAAAGGCGGGGTTGAATCCCGTAGATTCCGATACCGTTCAATGCATTGATGGAGAGCGCTATTTCCGGTAATAGCTCGTCCACCATCATCATCGTTTTGGCAGTCCACATTGTCCTCTCGGTAGGATGTTCCTGTGAACAGTATGAAGTCGTATATTGGGCCTCTACCCCCAGCCTTCTGGACCTGGGTGGCAGTAGCTTTTCGTAACGAGATCAACTCTACCCATTTGGAAAAGATGTCGTTAAATACGAGGAGCATGGTGTTTCCGTGTTTCGATCGAGGTGGCGGGCCGACAAAGTCCGCGCATAATATGTCGAACGGTTCGTTTGTTACGCGGGCTAACATTTTGCCCGCCGCTTTCGTCTGGGCGGTTTTAAGCTTCTGACACGACTCGCAGCGCTGGAAGTAACGTTTCTCGTCTCTAAGCATTCCGGGCCAGAAATACCTCGGGGACAGTCGAGAAACGGTCTTTCGGACCCCAAGTGCCCAGCCGTGGGCGCGTCGTGGCATTCTCGGAGGACTCGGACTCTGCTGGGGCTAAGGACGCACAGTTTCTACGGGAAGCAGTCCTCGTCATCAGCTCTGTGCCCTAGATTCCGGTAGAGTTGTCCGTTTTCCACTACGTAATCTGAGAACTTTTTGGGGTATTCTCTTATCTTTACTTTCATACCTTGGATCCATCTACAGGGTGTCTCCACTTCGGCCATCTGTTGCAAGACTTCACAGGGTTGTCGGGATAACGCGTCCGCCACCACGTTCAATTTGCCCCGTCAGCAACGCACGTCGAACTGGAACTGTAGTAATTCCAGCGTCCATCGTGCTATCCGACCCGAGGGGCTTCGATGAAGTTCAACCACTTGAGGGCTAGGTAATCGATAACCACTTAGAACCGATAACCTTCCAAGTAACACCGCATTTTCCTAATGGTCCATATGATGGCCAGAAACTCCTTTTCTGTTGTCGTATAATTGCCTTCCATGGCCGTGAGTCGATGGCTGGCGTAAGCGATGACTTTCTACTGGCCTTCGATGTCTTGCGACAGGACTGCTCCTAGTCCCCAGCGTCAGTTTGCAACTGGGATACCCTAACACGGGGGCAGTGGTTAAACTTATTTTCACCTCTTCTAGCGCGTTCTGCTGTTTGTGGCTCCATGCCCACTTCCGACCCTTCTTCAACAGGGCCGTCATCGGCTGTACCACAGAAGCGAAGTTCGGGACAAACCGGCGATACCAAGACGCCATGCCTAGACACTGCCGGAGCTCCTTGAGGCAGGTCGGGGGCTTTAGGTTGGTAATGGCCGTCACTTTCTCCGGGTCGGTCTGGACTCCTTCGCCACTAATCACGTGGCCTAGGTAAACTAATCTCCGCCTGAAGATCGCGCGCTTCTTTGGGTTTACCTTCAGGTTCGCCCTCCACAGCCTACGGAAGACTTCGGCCAGGTTGTCCAAATGTTGTTACTCCGTGGCGCCTATAAGGATAATATCGTACAAATAGGCAAAGGCGAACGGCTCCATGTCCGCACCGATCACACTTTCCAAGTTCGTTGGAAGGTTGCGCTGGCCGAGTGAAGTCCGAAGGGCATGACCTACCATTGGTATAGGCCTCTGCCCGGAACGGTGAAGGCCGTGAATTGGCGGCTGTCCTTGGTCATGGGTATCTGCCAATAACCATGCTTTAAATCCGTCCAGGATGTGGTTGATCTTGGGGACGGGGTACGCGTCGGGCACTGAGTGAGCGTTCAATTGTCTGTAATCTGTAGTATGCATGTATCATTGTAGCGAGTACCCACTGTACCGACACCAACATTGTGTTACAGTGTACTTAACCAAATACGAAAGTGCCGGCCGCTAAACTCTTGCCGCCAGCCGAAATATGAATGCGCCTTAGAACTAATTAAAAAATGTTATTTCCAAGCGTAGGTGGTTATGGCAAACATTTTACAGTTAAAACCGATCACAGACCACTAACATACTTATTTTCAATGGTCAATCCTAGTTCAAAACTCACACGCATGCGGCTCGAATTAGAGGAATATGAATTCACAGTCGAGTATCTAAAAGAAAAAGATAACAATTAAAGATCTTCAAAATATTACGGCAAATATATTACAAGTCACTACAAGACAAAAAAGTAGACAAAATTCCTGCGAAGGAAAAGATAAAGTAGAATTGCATAGGCAATCTCAAGTAAAAGCTTCTAAGCCCAACGTATATGAAGTCATTAACAATGACGAAGTACGTAAAGTAGTGACCTTGCATGTAAATAATAATCTATGTTTCTTCAAACATGGAAAAAAAATTACAGCAAGATATGATGTTGGAGATTTGTATACTAATGGAAGTCTTGACTTAGGTCAGTTTTTCCAAAGGCTTGAACTGCAGGCTGGTAAACAACAAATTACCCAACTCAAAGTGGCACCATGGGATAGTATCTTTGAAAATATTTCAATAGATAGATTTAAAAAAATGGGCAACAAAATATTAAATCATTAAGAGAATCGCTACTCAACCCGGTGACCCTAATAACAACTTATAATGAAAAAGAAGCAATATTGTCTACATTACATGACGATCCTATTCAAGGAGGACATTCAGGTATAACAAAAACCTTGGCCAAGGTCAAAAGACACTACTATTGGAAAGGAATGAGTAAAGATATAACCCAGTACATACGTAAATGTCCAAAATGCCAAATGTCAAAAACGACAAGACATACTAAAACTCCTTTAACACTTACAGAAACACCAGAAATGGTATTCGATAAGGTAATTGTGGATACGATCGGTCTACTGCCGAAATCAGCTTAATAAGTGATCTGTCAAAATACCTCGTTGCCACACCAGTACCTAATAAAAATGCAAATACAGTAGCAAAGGCTATATTCGAAGAATTTGTTCTAAAGTACGGTATAAAAGTACGGTATAAAGTATAACAAATTTTAATGAAAAGTAAGGGCAATTATAACAAATCAACGCAAATGCGCCATTCACCCGTCTTCTTCTTGACCAACACTATGGGCGCGCTATGCGGACTTTTTAAAGATTCGTTGGCGTCTTCGCGAAGTAGTTCGTCCACTTGAGTGTCGAACACGATCTGCATTGCCGGATTCCTCGGGAAGTACCTTTGTTTCAAGGGCTTATCCTCTCGCATATAATTAGATGCTCCGCCACGTGTGCTACGTGTGCAAATGTTACGCGATCCAACATGGTTGGCATCACTAAGAATGGCATCCACACTTGCGTGCCAGCTAATTCCACACTAGTTCACTGCCAGGTTTGACCGATCAGGTAACGCAATTGTAGTGATGATCTCTGGCATCTCCTCAGGTCTTGCTACCATGCGAGGGTATTCTTCGCTTGCAAAACTCCTCGACGCTCCCGTATCCACCGTTGCGTCCACCCATCGGCCTCCGATTGTTTATCCTTAACGGTGGGTTTCTTGGTTTCGGGCCGTTACTTCGCTAGTCTCCGCTGCGCCCGCATCTCGGCGAAGACGTTGTTCGTTTCCCGGGGCGTCTCAGCGTCAACAATCGACGGTCAATATGTTCCCAAGACCGCAATCCCAACAAAATTTCAGGCGTGCATTAGTACAACCCCGCATAAAGTGACCGACTTCTCCGCATCTACCACAAGCTCGCTGTACGTCGATGTTTGATAGGGGCTGTCTGATCATTCGATGAGTTGCATTGCCTCCTTGAATGGGTACCCTGGGACTTCGAAAGGGGCTCGGCGTCAGACGAGGGTTGGTCCTATCCTGGTCTGTGGTTCCCATCCCGGGAATACCTGCGCGGCTCGACGTCAGCTGTCTCACACTCTCAAATTCCATCGCCATGTGGGTTAATTGCTCCAGCGTCTCGAACTCATGGCGTCTTATATACAGCCGATAGAGTTCTTTTTCTTTTTGGTATCCGGCTTCCTGCATCTTGGTCGTCAACTCGACCAAATAATCCTTAAATATCTCCTCAACTCCCTGGATGTGGGCTTGGATCTCGTCCTCCAGTCGCTCGAAGTAACGTGGCGGCAGGAAGAAACTCAAGAGCTCGGTCCGAAATTCTCCCCACGTAGCCGTCTGTAAGCGGCTCGTGCGGAACCATCGTGCTGCCCTACCTTCCAAAATTTCTGACTTGGCGGGGGTACCTCCTCCTGGTTAATTCCGTATATTGCTATTTTCTCCTCAAGTTCGGCGATCAACGTCAACGGTCGTAACGTGGACAGTGTGCATCACTCGTACTCTCCGGTCGTTTCCTTGAAAGATCGGTATTTTCTTCTAATTTTCTAGTATTTCCCTCTAATTTTCTTGTATTTTCCTCTATGGTTGCAACCTTGGGCGGATGGTGCGGAACTAAACTTGGCCTATTCTGGTTCCATATCCAAAAATCCACTCGGTTCGTTTTCCGACTATAATAATACTTTATTTCATTTATCTTACAAACTAATGATTAAAATAATGTTCAATTTAAATAACTATTGCCAATAACTATTGTGGCGGCCCAGCCATCAGGCAGGATCGTCACAAGCTGCAGGCATTACAACAGGAAACTTTCAACTGTCATGCCGCGACCGCCTCCATCGAACTTGAGGTTCCGTTTGTTCAACCTGACTTTGGCCTCGGTCTCTGAAACGATGGGTTCCGATCTGTCTCCGGGTGAAGCTGGTGGCTCGTCTCCATTTGGTTGGTTCGGGACTGTCTGTGGGACGGGGTATTTATCAGCCTAGGTGTTTTTAACCGGTGCATCTGGCTATTGAGCATGGCTTGTGTTACCGGTTCTAGAGGCAGCGTTTCTTGGTACCTCAGAAATCTGTCGGAGGGATTTGGAATGGTTCGGGCGATGAGGGCAGTCCCTACTGCTCGGGCCTTCTAGATGATGGAGACGGCAATTCGGCCACTTGCGCCTTCAGAGCTTCTATCTGGGCGCTCATGCCTCGCTGCATTTAATTGATCTGCCTCAAGAGCTCTAACAACCTCTGTTCCCGCCGCTCTGCAGTCTTTAAGTTGTCCTCCTGGTGCCTCTGGTATTGGGGAAGCATACTTGGACTTCCTTTTGGTGGTCCAACCCACCGGCCGCTCCTTTCAGTTCATTTGATCGGCCCAGATTGTTTTCTTTGGACAGGGTATATACCTGTCCTGGCTGATTCTGTGCTAGCTCCCACGGCTTTCTTTCGGGTGCATCGCCTAGCCCAGGATCGATCGCACTCCGTGGTTGGTGATTCTCTCCGCGCGTTGTTGCTCGTTGCACTCTTCCCGTGCTAGGTTGGAATTTTTCTTGGCCCCATAATTTATGTACTTGGGCCCTCTTTTTAGGCCCCCTCTTACTTAATTTACATTTACATTATACACGCAATATTTCACGCTTTCAAAAACGCCCGGTCAACGTAAGCGCTGAATAAGTGGACAATAAGTGTTTATATATTGGGAGGTTCTTTTCTCCGCTCATCAAGTCTCTCTTCGGTCAAGGACCGATCGATAATTAAACCCAAAGGAAAAAAATATACCTAACTAGGAGTGTTAGCCGCTTCTACACAAAACCGGCTGCGCCTAGAACAGGGATCTGTCCAAAATCCGCCTCCCGCCAGTGGTCGGAATTCAGGTTGTTTGACGATCATTCTCGGGCTCCACAACCCATTTCCTATATTTCTGGACTCGAACCTATCAAACGACCTGACCAACTGCTATAATAACCAACCAACTGCTATAGTTTATAAAAAAATGTGCTTTGTATATATAAATGATTATGTAGCTACGGTTATTTGTTATAAATTAATTCTTGATCTTAATAATGGATGTATTGTTACGATCCGGCCTGACGGCCGGGCCGCCACATTAGTTATAGGAAATAGTTATTTAAGTTTAATATTATTATAATCACTAGTTTGTAAGAGAAATGAAATGAAAAATTTGTATTATACCCCATCCCATAGAGTCCACCCGTTCGAAACGGTTGGGATTTTTCACAAATGTGAAACACCGATTTCCAAAGGGCACATTCACCATTTACCGACAACAGCTGTCAGATTAGCTGTGGCTAATAAAAACACAAGCAAAAATTGTTAAAGTGGATTTTGACAGACCAAAATGATCAATTTACCAACTATTTTGGCTGTTGTACAACAGCAAAATCTGAAGTTGAATCAGCTTTTATTGGCAGCCAATTCAGAGGAGTGGAATGACGACGAATTGGATTGAATTGAATTAAATACACTATTAAATAATGCGATTTATGTTAAACAGCAGCGATTCGGGACATTTTGGGAAACGGATATACCGGAAAACAACGACGAGAACACGAGAGCTTTCGTATGGAGAACAGGGCCCTTTCGTTTTTGGTGGACCGACTAGGTGTTTTTCGGAAGAAGGACACCAACTGGCGAAATGCCATTCGTCTTGAAAAGCGGATCGCTATAGCCTTGTGCACCTTGGGATCATCAGCGGAATATCGTTCCATCGGAAGGCTTTTTGGAGTAGCACAGAATTCTGTGTGCAAAATTCTCCACGAATTTTACCGGGCACTCATTTTGAGTTTGCCAGCGAGTTCATGTCAACGGACTATCTTACACCAGAAAAAGTGTGTGAGTGTGTGAGTGTGTGTGTGTCAAAGGATTCGAAGCAATCGGATTTCCCCAGTGTCCAGGTGCAATTGGTAAGACATATGTAAATTCATTAAATTAGTTCATGGTCTTAGCAATGTATAATGTGTAGATGGTTGTCACATCGAAATAAAACCGTCAGAAGCAGAAGCAGTCGATCACCACAACTACAAAAGCTGGTACTAAATAGTACTATTCTCAACCATCTTCTAAACATATTGTATTTAAAATTTACTACAGATACAGATTTTCCTATGTAAACATCTTCTCTGCTGGGCGTTGCAACGACTCCACTATATTTCAAAAGTCGAACCTGACAAGGAAAATGATGTCTTCTCCGTTTCTTCACGAAAAAACAAGGGAAATTCTGGTGCTGCTTATTGGGGACTCTGCCCTTAGATTTTCCCAAATGCTGATGAAGCCGTACCCATTTTCCACAACTGCATCCGAAGAACAGCGAAATTTTAACTAAAATCTGTCTAAAGCTAGGCGAGTAGTAGAAAATGCATTTGGCAATTTAAAGGCAAGATTTCGGTTTATTGGGAAAGGTCTTGACAGCCACTACAAGAATAATAATGCAATCATTCTAGCCTGCAGCGTTTTGCACAACATTTTAAATGAGCACAGCAGCGCTTTAAATGAAACTTGGCAACAGGCTGCAAATGACCTACGCGAATATCCAAATCGGACTAATATGTCTGCAGATTTTAGCCAATCTGCAGAAAAAATAAGAGCAGCTATTTCCCAATATTGTCTAAATGGTAACAAATAAAGTTCATAAAATATAAATCTGTTTGTTATACCCTTGCAGAGGCTATATTGATTTTAGTTAGAAGTTTGCAACGCAGTGAGGGAGACGTTTCCGACTCCATAAAGTATATATATTCTTGATCAGCATGACTAGACGAGTCGATCTAGCCATGTCCGTCTGTCCGTCCGTTTCTACGCAACTAGTCTCTCAGTTTTAAAGCTATCGGGCTGAAACTTTCCCAAAAGTCGTATATCTTTTGTAGGTAGTTTATAAGTCGGAACCAGCCGGATCGAACAACTATATCTTATAGCTCCCAAAGGAATAATCGGCAAAAAAAAATTTTAAAAAATTATATCTTTGGTGTTTTTTAGCTTATAACCTCCTTAGCTTGGAAATAACTTTTTTGACGATTCGCACCCGATCTTCAAAGTTGAATAGAAGTCTACTCTGGGGTCTTTCACACACTTTGTAATAAAAACTCAGAAATATGTTGAACTTCACCAGTTGTATTCATTTATATACTTTCAATCTTTGACTTATTGCTAACTTTTTGATTTACAAAGTAGGGGATAAAAAGCCCGGTTATAAAAACGCGACCAGCTTCTCCTTATGTCTTCTTCGTAGTTTTGCGCTGCTAACATTAGCAGCAGAAATCTAACATTCGCTGTTAAAACTGCTGTTGTCCACTGCTTCTCAGAGTCGCCAGAAAACAGCTGTCCAGCTTCTCCTAATCGACAGAAACACCCGTTCATGCCGCCCCCAATACTGTACCCAGTATTCAAAGCCTTAGACCATGCTTAACTCTGAAAAGGTTGAAGTGTGTTATGGAGTGAATGCGGGTATATTCAAAGGTGCATGGGTTGTGTATTTGGGGTAGACTCTTCAGTAAATCTTGGCAAGGGTAAACGGCAAATCTTATACACAGACCTCTTGTAAATACCCATTGAGGTCTTAATTGTAGCTACTCGAATGAGCCCATCGGCCCCAGGATGTAAGTCGATGATTCGCCCTAATTTCCAGTCAGAAGGACCACTTCGATCATCCTTGATGATGATCATGTCGTTACGCTGAAGATTGTCAGTTTCCTGCAGATGAGATAGCCAATCTGCACTCCATTTTCTCCAAAAGATGCGAAACATCCTTTGACGAACTCTGTGTTTAATGAAGAATCCTTAAGGCTAGGCTCAGGGAGTGACATCATCGAATCACCGATTAAAAAATGTGCAGGGGTGAGAGCTTGCAAATCATCTAAGTCAGACGTTAAGGGGCATAATGGCCGAGAGTTCAAGCACTCTTCTATCTGGACAAGAATAGTAGACAGCTGCTCGTACGTCATTCGAATACCATTAAACGATCGATAAAGATGGGTTTTAACAGCTTTTACGTTGGACTCTCAGAGTCCTCCAAAGTTTGAACTATGTGGAGGATTAAAATGCCACTGAATGTTTCGACGAGTAAGTTCAGGAACTACTGTCTCTTCAATTCCTTTGTAGAATTCATTGGTCCACAGCTTTATAGACTTGTCGGATGAGATAAAGTTGGTCGCTGTATAGATGTTGACAAAAACCCCTACGTCCGATAAAGCGCTGCAGCGCCCACAGAAAATGCTGTGCCGACATTCCCGTGACCGCTTCCAAATGAATCGCTTTGCTCGCTAAGCAAATGAAAACTGCAATGTATGCTTTATAGCAAGTGTGTCCTCTGAATCTGGATGACTTTATCTCAATCGCACCAGTGTTATCAACTCCAATTGCTTCGAACGCCCGTTTGGGCGGATTGACACGGTGCGCTGGTAAATCTCCCATCAGTTGGCTTGATGGTGACGGGCGGTGTTTGAAACAGGTTACGCACTGTCGCAGAATCCTTTTTACTGCCTGTTTACCGTTGACGATCCAGAAAACTTGATGAATTGTAGATAAAGTTAGTTGCACACCAAAATTATCGCCTAACTATCGCATAAAATAGTCCGTCAAATTTGGATGGGGAACTAACTCGGAAATTTTCGGAACGGCAAAACCTTATGGACCATCCGTTCAACGGATGGTAGATGGAGGATGGATCTCTGTGGGAAGACCCTATAATAGCGGGAAAACGAACCGATGGGATTTTTAGAGAGGAAAATTCTAGAAAAAGGAAAATTTTAGAAAATTAGAAGAAAACACCGATCTTGCAAGGAAAAGACCGGAGAGTACGAGTGGGGCACTGCGGTCTCTCCTTCTCACGTACCTCGAGGCAGATGGTCGTGCACGCGGACGACGAAAAAGAAAAGATTGCAAGTTAAGCACGCCGGGAGCAAGAACGCGGTCGGTAGGAAAATAAGGTTAGTGCGCAAGAAGTGCCATCGGTGCAGTGAAGCAGAAAACCGACCAACAACGCGAGGCGTTTGTGAAACCAAAATGGATTTATACAATGGAAACTCGAAGAAAGGTGACAGTGAATGAAAGCAAGTGAAGTATATGTATATGCAAAAAGACAAAGGATGGTCTTAGTATTTTTTATTTTTACCCCCACGCACTCTTTTCCCCAAGTGACTTAGTTTTCCGATAGCCGGCAATCCGGCTGAGTGAGGTTTGAGATATTCACACTATATATATATTCCTCCAACTTTCCGTTAATCCACCTGCGCAGTGAGGCGGAAGATCCCCTCACTCTCCCACTAACGCCCTACAACGAATCGGCAAAACCCTTCGTGTCCCACTAACTCCCCCGACGGTCGAGCCCGTAGGATTTTCAGACCCCACGACGCTCGCCTCGTACCTCTACCATTCACGAGAAGATCCGGCTGCGGCCTCGCCCGAAGGTCCAGCCCGTAGGATTTTCACACCCCGCGACCCTCGACTCGCATCTCTGCCACTTACAATAACATCCGGCCGCGGCCTCGCCCGAAGCTCTAGCCCGTGGAATTTTTCATCACGAAAAGACTTAGTGTCCTTAACCTCGAAGGTTCTTCGAGAATTGCAAGTCCTACGCCCGCCTTAAAAAATACCCCCTTGAGCGGATAGGCCTAAATCTCCGGTACTATTAATTCAAAATCATTGTTCGCCCTGCGGACATTACTCTCTAGCCCAGTGTCTCAGTGATGTTACCAATTTCTTGTAAAAGGACCTCTGGATCCGACAAGTGGCGCCCGAACAGGTACATTGAGGCTAACTAGAGCTACACCAAAGTGGCCTAAAGACCCACAAAAATAAAGATCTCTATCCCAAAGAATCTCACCCCTGCCGAGCCCCGCAAACTGTTGAAACGAAGGAGAAGGAAAAGTAGAGAATCGATATTGAAAAGGAAAAGGAAGGAGTTTCGCGTACTACAATAAACTGATACGAAGGAGTCCGACGGCGAGTACGAAGAAGCCGATTTGATTGAAAACCAGGCGTAGGAGTACGATGGATTTATGCCCGCCGTAAAGATGAGCTAGCCGCTCTAGCACCTTATTTCGGGTACTGCGCCGACGGCACCGTAGCAGAAACGCAGAAGGCATTCGCTACACATGTGAGTACAGGATCGTTTCCAGAGTCGGTGTGGGAATGGCTCGCTCAACTACAGGAGTAGTACAGCTCGAGAGCTGTAAGTCTCAACCGACTAGGAGGCGACAATGGCTTCACGCCGAGACCCGTAATGACACAAGTTAGCCAGAGTCATGTTTCATATGTCCATCCCGGCACGTTACGACCGTTGACCTTGATCGCCGAACTTGAGGAGAAAATAGCAATATACGGAATTAACCTGGAGGAGGTACCCCGCGCCAAGTCAGAAATTTTGGAAGGTAGGGCAGCACGATGGTTCCGCACGAGCCGCTTACAGACGTCTACGTGGGCAGAATTTTGGGCCGAGCTCTTGAGTTTCTTCCTGCCGCCACGTTACTTCGAGCGACTGGAGGACAAGATCCGAGCCCACATCCAGGGAGTGGAGGAGATATTTAAGGATTAGTTGGTCGAGTTGACGACCAAGATGCAGGAAGCCGGAAACCAAAAAGAAGAAGAACTCTATCGGCTGTATATAAGACGCCAGGAGTTCGAGACGCTGGAGCAATTAACCCACATGGCGATGGAATATGAGAGTGTGAGACAGCTAACGTCGAGCCGCGCAGGTACTCCCGGGATGGGAACCACAGACCAGGATAGGACCAACCCTCGTCTGACGCCGAGGCATTTTCGAAGTCCCGGGGTACCCATTCAAGGAGGCAATGCAACTCATTGAATGATCAGACAGCCCCTATCAAACATCGACGTACAGCGAGCTTGTGGTAGATGCGGAAAAGTCGGTCACTTTATGCGGGGTTGTACTAATGCACGCCTGAAATTTTGTTGGGATTGCGGTCTTGGGAACATATTGACCGTCGATTGTTGACGCTGAGACGCCCCGGGAAACGAACAACGTCTTCGCCGAGATGCGGGCGCAGCGGAGACTAGCGAAGTAACAGCCCGAAACCAAGAAACCCACCGTTAAGGATAAACAATGGCCTGATCACCGCGGATTGGAGGCCGATGGGTGGACGCCACGGTGGATACGGGAGGGTCGAGGAGTTTTGCGAGCGAAGAATACCCACGCATGGTAGCAAGACCTGAGGAGATGCAAGAGATCATCAATACAATTGCGTTAGCTGATCGGTCAAACCTGGCAGTGAAGAAGTTATGGAGTATTTGTGTGGAATTAGCTGGCACGCAAGTGTAAATGCCACTCTTAGTGATGCCAACCCTGTTGGATCGCGTAATATTAGCACACGTAGCACACGTGGCGGAGCATCTGAATATAATGCGAGAGGATAAACCCTTGAAACATAGGTACTTCCCGAGGAATCCGGCAATGTATATCGTGTTCGACACTCAAGTGGACGAACTACTTCGCGAAGACGCCAACGAACCTTCAAAAAGTCCGCATAGCGCGCCCATAGTGTTGGTCAAGAAGAAGACGGGTGAATGGCGCATGTGCGTTGATTACAGACAATTGAACGCTCACTCAGTGCCCGGCGCGTACCCCGTCCCCAGGATCAACCACATCCTGGACGGATTTAAAGCACGGTTATTGGCAGATACCCATGGCCAAGGACAGCCGCCAATTCACGGCCTTCACCGTTCCGGGCAGAGGCCTATACCAATGAAAGGTCATGCCCTTCGGACTTCACTCGGCCAGCGCAACCTTCCAACGCGTTTGGAAAGCGTGATCGGTGCGGACATGGAGCCGTTCGCCTTCGCCTATTTGTTCGATATTATCGTTATAGACGCCACGGAGTAACAACATTTGGACAACCTGGCCGAAGTCTTCCGTAGGCTGCGGAGGGCGAACCTGAAGGTAAACCCAAAGAAGTGCGCGATCTTCAGGCGGAGATTAGTTTACCTAGGCCACGTGATTAGTGGCGAAGGAGTCCAGACCGACCCGGAGAAAGTGACGGCCATTACCAACCTAAAGCCCCCGACCTGCCTCAAGGAGCTACGGCAGTATCTAGGCATGGCGTCTTGGTATCGCCGGCTTGTCCCGAACTTCGCGTCTGTGGTACAGTCAATGACGGCTCTGTTGAAGAAGGGTCGGAAGTGGGCATGGAGCCACAAATAGCAGAACGCGCTAGAAGAGGTGAAAATAAGTTTAACCACTGCCCCCGTGTTAGGGTGTCCCAGTTGCAAACTGACGCTGGGGACTAGGAGCAGACCTGTCGCAAGACATCGAAGGCCAGTAGAAAGTCATCGCTTACGCCAGCCGTCGACTCACGGCCATGGAAGGCAATTATACGACAACAGAAAAGGAGTTTCTGGTCATCATATAGGCCATTAGGAAAATGCGGTGTTACTTGGAAGGTTATCGGTTCTAAGTGGTTATCGATCACCTAGCCCTCAAGTGGTTGAACTTCATCGAAGCCCCTCGGGTCGGATAGCACGATGGACGCTGGAATTACTACAGTTCCAGTTCGACGTGCGTTGCTGACGGGGAAAATTGAACGTGGTGGCGGACGCGTTATCCCGACAACCCTGTGAAGTCTTGCAACAGATGGCCGAAGTGGAGACACCCTGTAGATGGATCCAAGGTATGAAAGTAAAGATAAGATAATACCCCGAGAAGTTCTCAGATTACGTAGTGGAAAACGGACAACCCTACCGGAATCTAGGGCACAGAGCTGATGACGAGGACTGCTTCCCGTGGAAACTGTGCGACCTTAGCCCAAGCAGAGTCCGAGTCCTCCGAGAATGGCACGGCGCGCTCACGGCTGGGCATTTGGGGGTCCGAAAGACCGTTTCTCGACTGTCCCCGAGGTATTTCTGGCCCGGAATGCTTAGAGACGAGAAACGTTACGTCCAGCGCTGCGAGTCGTGTCAGAAGCTTAAAACCGCCCAGACGAAAGCGGCGGGCAAAATGTTAGCCCGCGTAACAAACGAACCGTTCGACATATTATGCGCGGACTTTGTCGGCCCGCTACCCCGATCGAAACACGGAAACACCATGCTCCTCGTATTTCACGACATCTTTTCCAAATGGGTATAGTTGATCCCGATACGAAAAGCTACTGCCGCCCAGGTCCAAAAGGCTTTCCGGGAACGTATACTAGGTCGAGTCGGCATCCCTTGGAAGTTCGTCTGTGATAACGGCACTCAATTTACCAGTCGCATTGTGAGCGAGTACTTCCATACGCTGGGGGTAGAGGTCCAATATACGGCTCCATACTGTTCACAGGAACATCCTACCGAGAGGAAAATTCGGACTGTCAAGACGATGATAGCCCAACTCACCGGGAGGATCAAAGTTCCTAGGACGAGCTATTGCCGGAAATAGCGCTCGCCATCAACGCAAGTGTATCGAACTCTACGGGACTCAGCCCCTCCTTTCTGACGCAAGGACGTGAGCCCCAACTCCCTACAATGTTGTACGACGAGGTCAGCCCCGGATCAGAGGTGATAGCTAAAGACCCCGAAGGTAAAGCGCTCCAGCTTAGAGGAATCTTCGATATTGTCAGGTCCAATCTCCAACGTGCGTCACAAGAACAAGCACTTCATTACAACTGTTTGATGCCGTTGCTGGCAGCCTCGACAAGTGCCTGGTGATCCACAGTTTTCAATCTTATGAGCTGTAGACAAACAATTTGTGCATGCTCCTACTTGAATAATGGCTTGGCGCCGCGTTTTGGGGTCCATTTCCTGGAAGCGGCTACATGCTCTAAAATGATGTGGTCCTAGGTGACAAATCTTACAGCTCTCTTCGTTGTGAACTGACTGATGGCGAAATGTTGCTGTAGGTTGAGCGCTTATTGTCTCCAGCATGCAAGCGCGCCGCTCAATAAACGTCAGTACACTTTTTAACATTGGGATTTCCGTTGGTGCATCCGCTGAATTCTCTAGAGCAGCTAGAGACTGCTGGTCTAGTTTTCCTAGGAGTGGATCCCAGGATTTCGTGCTGGCATCGAGGTTTTTAAGATTACTCATTGAGTTTTTGATAGTGTCATGTAAGGCCCTTAGTTGGCGCGAGGAGCCGTCTATAGGCTTATAGTCAACCATTTTTGCTATAGCGACGAATACTATTATCTTTCCGTTCTGGTACCTGGCCTTCAATCGCAACCGGGTGTCGTCATAGCCACCCTGTGAGAAGGCTGTGTCTGTCAAGACGTTCCTCGCTTCACCACGAAGCGAGCTCTGTAGAATATGTAGTTTTTGACCGGACGAATATGGTTGGTTATGTACCAATTCCACAAAGAGATCATGGAACCGTGGCCAGTCTAGATACTCGCCGTTGAACTCCGGAATGCTAATTGGCGGAAGTGCCAAGTTTAGGCTCATTGGCGCGTCGTTTTCTCGAAGCAGGTTCATTTCGTATTCCTCGTATAATGTGTGGAATTGAGCTAGCTCTGCTACTGCCAGTAACGCCCAATGGAGATCCAAGTGCCTTTGTAGGGCTGGGGTGACGGTTGGGGCGTTCGAGGCTAATGTTAATGATGACTCCAATTCGCTGAATCTTCTCTGCAATTGTCGGATCACCGTGTCAATTGGGGAATCTCCTTTGACTTGATCTCTTGTTGTGATCTTGATGTTGGCCGAAGTTCGTCTGGGGGCCTTCGGAAGCCCGCTTCCAGACGGCATGTTGTCCAGAAAGATATTGTGATATTTTTCGACCAGCTCCTTAAGTGCTACTAGTCGTGAAGAGTACTCACTTCCAGTGGGTAATGCCGCTTGTTGGACTTCTTCATCAAGGCCGTCTCGGTGGCGTCGGTCGACAGAATCCTTGCCATAATTCTTAATGAGCTGTTGGATTTTCCCTTGCTTGTGTAAATCGATTCTTGTGTGACTTGTTTCCTCTATGAATGAAGTAGACATTTTGTGTGTCTTGGAAACAAAGAATCCTGTGAAGCCGGATAAAGCTGTGTGTCCTGTGAAGCTGGATGAAGCTGTATGAAGCTGAGTATCCTGTGAAGCTGGATTAAGCTGAGTTCCTGTGACGCTGGAAGAAGAAGCGTATCCTGTGAAGCTGGATTGAGCTGAGTTCCTGTGACGCTGGAAGAAGAAGCGTATCCTGTGAAGCTGGATTAAGCTGAGTTCCTGTGACGCTGGAAGAAGAAGCGTATCCTGTGAAGCTGGATAAAGCTAACGATCCTGTGACGCTGGATGTCGAAGCGTACCCTGTGAAGCTGGATTAAGCTGAGTTCCTGTGACGCTGGAAGAAGAAGCGTATCCTGTGAAGCTGGATTAAGCTGAGTTCCTGTGACGCTGGAAGAAGAAGCGTATTCTGTGAAGCTGGATTAAGCTGAGTTCCAGTGACGCTGGAAGAAGAAGCGTATCCTGTGAAGCTGGATAAAGCTAACGATACTGTGACGCTGGATGACGAAGCGTATCCTGTGAAGCTGGATTAAGCTGAGTTCCTGTGACGCTGGAAGAAGAAGCGTATCCTGTGAAGCTGGATTAAGCTGAGTTCCTGTGACGCTGGAAGAAGAAGCGTATCCTGTGAAGCTGGATTAAGCTGAGTTCCTGTGACGCTGGAAGAAGAAGCGTATCCTGTGAAGCTGGATTAAGCTGAGTTCCTGTGACGCTGGAAGAAGCAGCGTATCCTGTGAAGCTGGATGAAGCTGAGTTCCTGTGACGCTGGAAGAAGAAGCGTATCCTGTGAAGCTGGATTAAGCTGAGTTCCTGTGACGCTGGAAGAAGAAGCGTATCCTGTGAAGCTGGATTAAGCTGAGTTCCTGTGACGCTGGAAGAAGAAGCGTATCCTGTGAAGCTGGATTAAGCTGAGTTCCTGTGACGCTGGAAGAAGAAGCGTATCCTGTGAAGCTGGATTAAGCTGAGTTCCTCTGACACTGGAAGAAGAAGCGTATCCTGTGAAGCTGGATAAAGCTGACGATCCTGTGACGCTGGATGACGAAGCGTATCCTGTGAAGCTGGATGAGCTAGGGTTTCCAGGGCGGGTGGATGTAGTGAACTTAACGGGTCTTCTCACCAGTCAGAGGTTCAGCTTTAGGTAGGAAGGGGGTTGCTGAAGTGTGATCCTTTGTTGGTAAAGAATCACGTCGGGGTCACCAATGTTTGTGCCTAACCGAAGTAGACACCTGCAGGACGATCGCGTCGCGGCAATGGTAACGATGGTTACTGCAATGCCGGACCACAGGCGATGCTGAACTGCGCTGAGGTTGAGCTAACGTGGTTAGCTGCTAGTTGAGATAGTGTATTACGAGCCCTATTCCCAGAGGTAGGAAGTAGAACCGCGGAGTTATGAGGTGTGTTGATAACTGATTTATTGTTCATTTGAGACATTATTATATACTACTTGGAACACGGAAGTTTAGTGTAATGATTAGTGAAGTAAGCTATATTCTAAAGTAGGTCACGGAATTATGATTATGGTAGCAGTTGCGTAGTTGGCTCGGCTGACACCGCAAATGTGCTGACTGCATTGGCGGGTCAGCGTATCGTTGTGACGGTGAGATGGTGAGTTAGTGAGACCTATAATATGCTGAATTCTCATCTGCAGTGAGTGCTACAGAGCGCCTGGTACTGTTCCCATCTTGGCTACTGCTTGATCTGTTGGGTGTGGTCATGTTGAGTACCTTTGGGTACGAACAACAACCTTCGACGCCGTGAGTGGAAACCGAAGCTCGGCAATATAGTGTGGGTACGCCTACATCCTCTCTCGAAGGCGGCCAAAGGTTTCGCCGCCAAATTGGCCCCCAAATATGACGGACTCTACACCGTAACGAGGTTCAATACGATACGTAGGAAGCTTAAACAATAAGGGTTTCGTATCAATAGGTTTCGTCTACGCTTTCAGATGAAAGAAGGCATCGAGTTGTCGGATAGTTCCGACGATACAGAGACCACCACGACCTTGCCGATCGCGACTAGAGGGTCGCGGAAGGGTACGACGAAGGAGATTCGGAGACATCGGAAGGCGAAGGCGAAGGGATCGAGAAGGACCAGGTCACCGACGATGGCGACCAAAAGGAAGAGGAGACGAACGACGGCGCAGAGTCTTCCGACGACCAGGAGATGTAAGGCGCGGGTGAGGCTCGGTTTGCGGGCATGTGGAGCCATAAGACCAACAAAACGCTACGACCCACTCGACCCTCGGCAACTTACCACGTCGAAGACGACTCCGGCAACGCGAGCGACTATGACGAGCGCGATGAGCCTCGCGATTACCCGAGAGATCCTCGTCCAGAGTGGTTACAGCATGACGCACATCAAGGAGACGAAGAACAGCCTTGAAACAGAAGAGATCTTCGAGCCGGTCACCCGAGGTATACCGAGTCCCGCCTTCGCCCTTCCATCGAGCACACCTATCGCCGTACGGTCGAGACCAAGTCAGTCGTTGGGGAGGACATGTCTCGATGATAAGCATCTAATCGATGATCTCTACTGTGTTTATAACATTGGTGGTACTGCCGGCCACTTTGCTGCCCATCTTTGGGTCCTTAGGCCAGATATTTAGTTCACCAGTACTTTCGTGCTTTGGTCTTTGCAGGTGGACTTCCTTCAAGATGCGGTCGATCGCAGGATCGGTTATAAGGATTTTCTGCTGGATAAAGTTGATCGCAAGACGTCCTTTGGGACACCAGTTTTCTTCCAGTCGCGGTCCTCGCTGATGGGAGTTTCACTTCTACACCAGAGCCAGGTAGATCAGAAGATATTCTGCCTGTCTTCTCCATTTGGCTGGGGCTATACCGGTCTAGAGTTTTCGCTATACTGGATGTAGGTGTTCCCACCTAGGGGTACTGTTTCGGTATATCCTTTGGTTAGAAATATAATCGATTTGGATGTGTGGACTGTATGTAATTTTATTCTTGCCAGTTGAAAATCTTTTTTGATACTGAGATGAATTTTACAAAAAGACGCCGTCGTAGCAGCGTTGCCAGAAACGAAAAAGTATATATATGTATGTATATCGGTTTTCTGTTACATAGAATAGAGATGGCATTATGCGCCTAAATATGAGTGTTTATTAAAGACAGCAACCATTTACGAACATCCCGGTCCGCCCTGAAACACAGTTTCTGAATGGGGCAAAACAGCAACCTTCGTGATTGGTCTGATCATCTCTCCAGTTGATGTCTTCAATTTGACTGCTCGAACGAGGTTGTCCTTCCCTGGATAGGTTTCCATAACCCGTGCGATGTGCCAAGATGCTGGTGGTGTATTGCACTCCTTTACGAGAACTACATCACCAATCGAGAGGTTGGGTGTTGAAGTGGTCCATTTCGGACGTTGTTGCAGAGTAGTCAGATACTCCTGATGCCATATCTTCCAGAATCCTTGAAGCATAGCCTGGATGCTTTGCCAATATCCTAATCGGCCCACAGGAATGTGGCTTAAGTCAGGATCTGGCACGGTTGTTAACGGTCGCCCAATTAAAAAGTGGGCGGGTGATAAGTAGTTGTTTTCGGTATCCGATGTGTAGCATAAGGGGCGTGAATTTATCACTGCGCTGATTTGAGCAAGCAAGGTGCGCATCTGTTCGAAGGTGAGCGTTGAATTGCCGGTGACTCGGCGCAGATGCAGTTTGACACAGCGAACTGCCGACTCCCATTTCCCTCCCCAATGAGGAGCTCTCGGGGGAATGAGTACCCACTGAATTCCATCATCCGCCAGACTGAATGTGACGATGTCCTTATGTCGTTGTGATGAAAGCAATTTTTGCATTTCGTTGAGAGATCGCTAAGCTCCAATAAAGTTTGTTCCGTTGTCCCTGTAGATCTTGCTACACTTTCCACGTAGGGATATGAAGCGCCGCAAGGCAGCCAAGAAAGTTTCTGTTGTCAGATCTGTGGCAAGTTCCAGGTGTATGGCCGAGATGACCATGCAGACAAACAGGTAAATGTAGCCCTTGCTGATACGTGGCTACCGAACTTTGGCATCCTTCAGAAAGATTGGACCTGCATAGTCGCAACCAATATTGACAAATGGAAGGGCTTGAGTGACACGCACGCTGGGTAAATCAGTCATTCCGAGAATTCGCTAATATGACGTCACCACCAACATGATCAGGCGTGTTCGGTGTACTCTGACTTACAGCAAAATAGTTGTTGGTTTTTTTTGTAGCAAGTTCAAGATTGCATCGTTGTTTGAATGTAGCCCGTTGCTGCCACTCGCACTGCTCGTAGATGTCCCCGGTTGTCGATCATTACTCTTTCCTTGAGAATAGCGCTTGCCCTTGGGTATTTAGCTTCGTAGACCGCATTGTCGATCTCCGGATCGATATAGCCTTCCACTTCCTCGTGAAGCGCAATGCAATCGCTAAACTGGTTGAATTCCTTCCAAACTCCGTTGAGAAGATCTATCCGTGTGACGATCTCTGTGTGTGTAGCAATCTCCGTTTGTTTAGCCCATGCCAAGACACGTGTGATGTTGGACTTGAGTCTGGCACGGCTTTTCACCAATGATTTAGTTGTTCCATTGCAAGCAATTACTATGAGAATCAAAGCACTTCAAAACTGTCCAAGAATCCGGAACGATGGACCAGCAATATGGTTAGAAATATAAACGATTTGGATGTGTGGACTGTATGTAATTTTATTCTTGCCAGTTGAAAAGCCTTTTTGATACTGAGATGAATTTGACAAAAAGACGCCGTCGAAGCAGCGTTGCCAGAAACGAAAAAGTATATAGATATATGTACATCGGTTTTCTGTTACATAGGATAGAGATGGCATTGTGCGCCTAAATATGAGTGTTTATTAAAGACAGCAACCGTTCGCAAACACCCCTATCTTAAGAGCCAACGGCCGGCTGGTGCCGGGGTATGGTTACTAGTAGATCGATCGTGGCCGTTGTTTTGGCCACGCGAAACCCTTGAGTGCCGTATTGGCATTTCTCGTCCGCCTTTATCAGTCTGAGTCTGGTTAGTCATTTGAGCCCCTACCCCCGACTCAAGATGTTGTTTTTCTTTTATTTTTTTTATTAAATAAAGCTTAAGTATATACAGGAATAAAAGTGGTAGAAGAAGAGAAGAGATAGAAGTGTTCCTTTCCCGCGGGACTGCCGCAAAGCTATACTTCGCGGGACGGATGGCGGTCAGGTTGCCGCTCGTCCTTATGACTCGTTGCGTCGACGTTCTCGACGCCTTAGATCCTTCAGGATGCCAGCGGCCATGTTGGCTATCGCGTCTCACTTGCTTTGGTTTTCCAGCATGCAGCTGATCACGTTGTCCGCTGTCAGGTTACAATCGGTTGTTGTTTCAGTTTCAGCTCGGTTCCTAGCGTATAGGGGGCAGATGAATAGCGCGTGCTCCGCGTCTTCGATGCTTCCTGTGCCGCAGTGGTCGCAGTAGGGGTTTGGCTCGTGCTTAAACCTATGCAGGTATTCCTTGCAGCATCCGTGCCCGGAGATCATCTGCGTGAGGTAGAAGTCTACCTGTCCGTCTCGTCTCTGCAGCCAGGACAGACAGCTTTGTACTGGCGGCTATGTGGTCTTCATAGCTTCGGCGCGGCGTACAGTATAGTAGATGTCACCACTGTGGCTATGATCCTTCTGCTGTGCTGCTTTGGTCCTCGCGTATTGGCCATCATCCTTGAGATGGCTGCAGTCGATCTGGATGCTTTGTCTTGAACGATAGACTGTGCTCGATCAGTACTCCAATATACTTGGTTGAGGCACCTTTTTCTATTGGAGTTAATCCGACTCGTATTGTTGCGTTCTCCACAGTCTTTCTGCTGCTTATGAGCACTGCCTCCGTTTTGTGC
This sequence comes from Drosophila subpulchrella, assembly GCF_014743375.2. NCBI lineage: Eukaryota > Metazoa > Arthropoda > Insecta > Diptera > Drosophilidae > Drosophila > Drosophila subpulchrella. The sequence goes on from NW_023665574.1 coordinate 1,051,235, forward strand.
TCGGTGACTGCTAACCCGTTGTCTGCGAGCCAGCACATGATGGTGGTCGAGAGGCTGCATCTATCCGTGATCCCTCCGAGGGTTTTCGCTACCGTGACCAGCGCTATGTCGTCCGCAAATCCCACAACAGTGCATCCTTCGGGTAGTACCTGACTTAGGATCCCGTCGTACATGACGTTCCATAGTATCGGGCCCTTGAGGTACTCCTCCTGTCACCTGGTACTCATGCTCATCGACGTCAGAGGAATATGTGAGCACTCTGTCCTTTAAGTAGTCCGCTACGAAGTTGATCAGGTAGTCCGAGATTCCCATGCCATGAAGTGCTTGCAGGACAAGGTCATAGTTGGCAGAGTTAAAGGCATTCTTGACGTCCAGGGTGCAGACGAGGCAGTACTCTTTTGAGCCACCTAGCCACCTTTCTCCTTCGATTGCGTTAGTAGCCAATTGGGTGACCGCTTGGATCGCGTCAATGGTGCTTCATTTTCTCCGGAAGCCAAACTGGTGCTCCGATAACGCTCTAAGTTGGTAGAGTTTTTTTTCAAGGTGGGTGCAGATTATGCGCTCGAATATCTTCCCCGTTGTATTTAGCATACATAGGGGTCTGTATGAGGATGCGTCGTAGTTCAACTTGCCCGGTTTTGGGATAAGCACCAACCTTTGACGCTTTCAACCTATGGGGAAGGTTCGTTGAGTGAGACACATGTTCTACATCTCCGTGAATATACCCGGGTAGTTTGCCACCAATGTGTGCAATGCAGCATTGGGAATGCCATCGGGGCCAGGGGCTTTTTCGATCTTGGTTTTCCTTAGCGCAGCCAGGACTTCGGCTTCGTCGGTAAGAACAGTATCTCCTTCCCCGGTAGCTTGCCAAGTAAGGGACTGCTTGGTGGGGAACAGGGTGGACACTATTTGGCCAAGCTGTAAGTGGCCGGTAGGGGTCGGCTGTCTGTTGAGCTTATCCATGACCATCCTGTATGCTGACCCGAATAGTTCTGTATCCGCCGCTTCGCACAGCTCATGGAAGCATCTGGCCTTGCTAGCTTTGATCGCGTTCTTCAGCACCTTTCTCTTGGCTCTATAGGTTGTTTCCCTTAGCTCCTGGTTTCCGCGTCCTCTGCTACTCTGACACCTGCGCCGGGCCGCTGGGCAGTCTCTCCTCGCGCTGCCTATCTCGTCGTTCCACCATGGTACTGGTGAACCACCTTTCGTGGTTTTCTCCATAGATGCATCGCACGCCTCCTTCACTCTATCAGCTATGTTCCTCCCGCATGTGTTAGCGTCTCCTGTAACGCAGAAGCCTTCCATGTGTGCTAGGAGGGACACTGTGTTAAGAATATGCGCTTTGTAGGTCGTTTGGCGGTTGCTTGGGGAGGCCAGTCTGGGCTTGTCTGGGTGATGACCAGGGCGTGTTCGCTGTGTATATGTCTGAGACCCCCCATACGCAGTTACGTACCAGTTCAGGGCTAGCGACGGTCAAGTCGATAATTGAATTCCAACCTGACTTGCTGAAGGTTGCTCTCTTACCTTCGTTCAGTATGCATACGTTTAACGAAGCCACTGCCTCAAGGAGGATGGTCCCCCGCTGCGTCGTACTAGCGCTGCCCCACGTTGTCGAACATGCGTTGAAATCACCTGCGATGAGGATAGGGGACCTACCGTGTGCGTCGTCAGCGATCTCATGCATTATTGTTCTGAAGTCGTTAATGTGTACGCTCGGGGCTATGTAGCAGCTGTTGAATGTTATCCCTTTGATCTTCGCTTTGGTGTATCCCGTCCTGGAAGCCCTTTGCGATAGTTGTCCAGGGGTCTGCCCGCAGCTCCATATTGCTGCTCTGCCGTCCGAACTACGTTGCTATACGCCTTCATGCTTGTCCTTGTAGGGCTCGCTGAGTATTGCCACCTCAGCCTGCTGCTCGATGACCGTCTGTGCTAGCAGGTCCTGCGCCGCTCTGCAGTGGTTAAGGTTTAGCTCTAGGACCCTAACCATTCTGTTTATCGTGCATGGCTCTCCGGTATTCAGGGCACGCACTGCTGAGGGTCGAGTGTTCGGCCTCTCCTCCAGATTTTTCGCTTCTTGTGCAGATTATGCATTTTGGTTTGCCCTGGGTGCAAGTTTTATACTTGTGGGCATCCTTGCCACATCTGAAGCAGGATTGCTGCGTGTTTTTGGCTGTTGCCTCTGACGCTGGGCATCTGGCAGACATGTGGCCTAATCCTATGCATTTGTAGCATCGCCTGGGCTCCATTTTCTGTCTTATGCGGCAGACGACCCATCCAACCATGATTTTCCACTTGTCGAGGATCCGCTGCGCATGCTCAGGTCTGAGGTGGACCGTCGCCGTTTGGGTTCCGCCATACGCCTTTCGCATCCTAGGTGCAGCGCCCGCCGGGATGTCGCACTCCTCCTCAGCGTAAACTGCCTGTAATACCTCTTCGCAGGTGGTCATTAGGTCGAGGTTGCGGATTTCCACTTGCACCGTGTCCTCCAGCATAGCCACTTCGGCTTTGCCGCTGAAGGCGGACTTGATGGCTGTATGCAGTTTCTGCGTGGCTGGGTCTGAGGGCTTCTGCATCTTGAGTAGCAGACTCCCATTGGCTGTCCTGCGTATGCCTTGCACACCATCCTTAAGCCCCTGAAGGGTAGGCTCGGTTTTGACCAGCTTGAGCATGTCTGTCCTTCGCTGCATTTGATTAGGATAGCGTCAGAGCGCTGATTCCTGCGCTTCGCGGTGCGGCTCACGTGGTCTTCGCTTTCCCCAATACTCGCTGCAGTCTCGTGGGGCTTCTTTGTTTTACGTGTCACCTGCTGCCAGGGCGGGTTTCTCGGCGGGACCCTGCCTGGGTTTCTCGCGCCAGTATGCGTTCTCTCTATGCTGGTGCGATAGAGCGGTGGTGTTGTCTGTTGGGTTGCGCTGGCGGTCGGACCCGTGGCTCGGGATTCATCCAGCGTCGCACTGATCTCGCTTTGCAGCTTCTTCATTGCATGCAATGAGTCGATCGTGGCCTTCTTGTTGTTGCTCTTTGTGTCCGTAAACTTCCCCATCATTTCGTCGAGCATCTTGCCCAGCTCATAGGTAAGAGCAGCGGAGTTTTTCTGCACCCGCTGCTTCTTGTGGGCTCCATCGATCGCCTCTTCAGGGCTGGTTGGTTCCCGACTTCTCTTTGGGGTGGTTTACTCATCCTCGTTACTGCCGAAGTTGAACATTGGCCCGGTCACTGGGAGGCGCTGACACTGGGTGGGCATCGGGAGTCTGCTCCATCCCCGTTGGCGACCGCTGCACCTTCTGTTCATCATCTGAAACTTTATTAGCAGCTCTTCTTCTGCCCTGGCAACTGCAAGAGCCTGGGTCTCGTCATGTCCGGACGATTTCTCCTTATCCATCGCCTGCACTAGTCGAAGGTCCCTCGGTGAGCCGGGATTTCCCCGGTTACTGCCCGATGGGAGCTATACCGCTCCGGCTCGGTCCCCAGAGCCCCGTTTGAGCTGGCGCCGCTATGGCGGTGGGGTTGGAAATTGGCCGGTAACTTGGCTTTTTGCTCATCTACCCCTGTAGGCAGTGGTGAAGGTGGTTAGGTAGGATTTAAGGATTTAGGATTTGTATGCTTAATTTTTTTTTTTAATTTCCCGGGCAACCGGGAGTGAATCTGGGGAAAGCGTACGTAACACAGTGGGACTTTTTGTACAACTGAATTTTTCCAAACACTCCTTTAAAAGCTTCAAAAAAATCTGAAAGTTCTTGCATAATGTCGAAGTCTTCATAATTTGATCGCTTAAGCTTGTTATTTTCCAGCAATAATGATTAAATTTAAGATTGGACATCAAAGGTACTTTGCAACATAATAAATACCGAATTTTAGCGTGTATTAATTTCTTAACTACTTTATTTGTTGTTTTGTTCGGTGTGCTTGAAGTACTTAACAAGTTTTTGAGAAACCTCAATATAAATGTATACTTTGGCATGCACTTTTAAATCTACTAAAAGCAGAAACGATGACTGCTCCATTGTCAGTTACAATAAATCCACTGGTACACGATAAATTGTAATATACACAATTTATCGTGTACCAGTGGATTTATTCTGTCTTTGAGAATATTTTTAACAAGTTTTAAAAAAGTGTTCCGTAATGAATGCATGGTGCTGAACGTAAAGCTACTTAAGCTCATGTTATGCGGTTTTACTCCTCGGTCATCTTTTTAGTCGTAAATGTCTTTCTATAAACGACTTACTCCTCAAAATGTTGAACTTCATAAGTGCTTGCTACATTTAGAAGAGCCTGAGAAGTTTCACGGATCCCCTCTCCTGGAATTTAAAACAATGTTGAATTTTTCAGCCATGTCCTTACGAACATTGATACCTTCGCAAACATTCAGCAGCTGAAGGTCCTTAGCAATAAGTCCCATTTTCTTAGGAACGAGATCATTCAAAATGTTTTTAGAAATTTTTTCCTGGAAAAACTGTGCCATTTGTCAAGTTGTCTGTCAAAATGGCGCATGGGTTCTAGCATTCCACATTTATGACGATTGAGGACGCCAGTTCCCGCTTTCCCAGAATACGCCAAAACTGTCTAGCATTTATTGCAGCAAGCAACCTATTTCCATCACACTCCACTAACTTAAAAGCTTCCCTAACTTTACTTCTGGCTTCTTTTTGGATAAGCTTATACTTGTAATATGGTAAGTTCCCCAACAATCACGAAAATTTTGTGTGACCAATGGTAGGAAAACAAAATATATTTTATATATTTTTATATAATCTATCAATTTTGTATCCTGCGCTTTTTTCGCCGACATATATATATGTATATATATATATAGAGTGCATGTGTATGTATGCCGTCTTTAGAGAAGAGATCAGAGTGCCTGTATCAGTAGGCGATTCTTTTAAAAGTGATCCTTGTGTATCTAAGGATCACGTCGGGGTCACCAATATTTAGACTCAAGCTTGGTTTGTAGACCAATAAGTATTCTGTACTTGTATAAGGTTATCGGTCCTTAGACGTGCTTGGACAATATTTGATATACAGGCTGGATGCCGGTCGCGAACGATGTAGAATACCGTGCACTGTAGCGAATACTATTGTCGTGCTGAAGGTTTCGATCACTATTCCCGGAGGTAGGAAAAACAGACAAGAAGTTTTAGGTTGCGTTGATAACTGAATTATTCATAAGGATGCCATACTTGTATACTGTAACGAACTGATTTTTGTGTCTGCTGGCTACGAGATTCGTGCGGCTAGCTCAGAACAATGTGTGTTCGTCCCACCAAATTTATATGACGTGACTGCCCCGTAGATCAGTGAGAAAACAAAGGGGTTCAAATGGCAACAGTGGGATTTATTCTCGTGGTATTAGTACAGCGGGTGTGTGGCTGGGCTGGCTTCGGTATCTCCTTGCTCTGGTTCCGCCGGCTGCTGGTGCTCCTCTTTCTAGCTTGTCGACGCGTTGACTCGGCTTCCGCTTGGCTCCTGGGTCGTGGCCGCCTCTGCTTGCTTGCCGACGCGCTGCCTCGGGGTCGCTTGTTTCGCCTTAGACTCGCAGAGAGTTCGGCCTTGTGGGCTTAGGGAAGTGTCACCGTTCTCAGACTAGGGTGAACAAGCCTTGCTCTCCAGGCCAACGCCTTTCGAGGCAATACCTGTCCCTTGCTCTGTCCCGGACGGTCCCGCTAGGTTCTTACTCAGATCGCGCTGACAGTCAAGGCTGCCGCCAGGAAGCTGCCTTGCAGTTCACTTTGCTATACGCCTAGCGTAGACGAACGTTCCACCCGGCTTCACCCTAATGCTTGACGTCCGCGACGCTCCTGCGCTCCCCAATGAGCTCCGCGCGGCGATGGTAACGTGGCTGCCGGAAATGTCTGCTGGCGTCGCTGCCGATGTCCTCTGCGCTGTCTCCTGACCAGTAGCTTGTCGTTCTGGCACTCGGGGAGTTGGGCGGTTGCTGTTCGGGAACTTCGCCGGTAATCGCAGGGCTCTCCAGGCGACCGCCTCTTGAAACCGCAAATCGATCTACCGCTCGTCCGTCACGCCAGGTCCTGCTTGGTCGGGCAAGATACGCTGGGTCTCAGAGAACTTTCCTCCCCAAGCTGACGGTTCTTCGTCGTAGGCCTCTTCCGCTTGTCTCTGACAGACCCGCCGGGCGACTCGCCAGGGTGTGGTCGTGACAAAGTTGGAAAACAAACGTCTTGACTTAGCCGTGTGATGCCTTCCGGAACTCAGCCACTTGTGTCTCAATTCGGATATTCCTGATGTCCCAATCCCGAACGTCTCGATGTGGCGATCTTGCTCCTTGTATGCTTCCCACGGCGCTGTTTCCGACGACTCGCTCGATTGTGGCTCCCTCGTAGATTACTTGCTTGACTAACTGTTCACTTGGTACTTTAACTGATCTTGAAGGTTTGACTCCTCGTGATCGACTGATCCAGCTGTCAGCGCTCTGCGACCTTATATAGGGCCTCCGGGAACCGTTATTTCCCTTTTGCGCACGGCCCGCTGGATCTCTCCACTCCGGGTCCAAAGTCCGTGCCTCCTGGTTGACCCACTTGTCCTTCACGTACCGCTTCCAGCCGATGCTCTGCCCACAGCTGCCGTCCCGCTGGTTCCCGTGATGCTCGTGGCACGCCTGTGTGCCACTCCACTGCCGAGATGTGGCACTTCTTCTCCCGGTCCAAAGTTCACGGGAGAGTCCAAGGTCCGGTGAAGTTCCGTTATCCGCTTTTGCACACGGCACTCTTGCCTAGCCCGCGAAGTCTCCATTCTCTCTCGATCTACATTGTTGGTCTCCAAACTCTCTCGATCTCCATCCTTGGTCTCCAGACTCTCTCGCTCTCTATCCAAGCCTCCAACCTCTCCTCGCCGCGCCGTTACTACGCGAATTCACCGCGTATCTGGTAAACGGCCGGCCATCTGCTGCTGCTTCTATTTGTGGGGAGTTATTCAACTCCTCACAATACTACTTGGGTAGCACGGAAGTTAAGTGTAATGAATAGCGAAATGAGGTGTGCTAGAGAAGGTCAATGAATTTTGATTATGGCAACAGTTTGCGTAGTTGGCAAGGCTGACACTGCAGAATGTGCTGACCGCTTGGTTGTCGAGTTAGTGAGACTTCTAGTCACCGTTTAACATTGAATATAATATGCTGATCAGCAATTATCATAAGCAGTGGGTGCATCTGGGAGCCTGGTAGTGTCTCCAACTTGGCTACTGCTTGATTTGTTGAGCGCTGGTTATTGATTGATTACGAACACCAGTGGCGATCGCAACATACAAATGTTATGATATCCAATTTTTTGTCGAAAATGTATTTTCACACTTTCAAAATTTTTTTTATTCGACACGCTGCAGTACAATGTGCATGTGTAGGCAGATGTACGACTTTGATTTTCCTTAATCTTGTCTAGTACGTCATAAGTTTAAGAATCTTAAATGCTTACGAGTTCAGAGGGTGTTTTCAAAATAGACTGTCTAGTTTTTGTACCTGTACCCATGACCTGTATCCAAAAATTTATTTTATATATATTTTTGCATGGACTTTAGCAAGACCAATTATGTACGGGTCTTACATATATCTTTCCAATGACATGTAACCCATGCATTTAGCATAAGGAACTGTGGGCCTTTGAATTGAATCTTCGAAATTTATATTGGGTTGTTAAAAAAGTCTTGCGTTATTTTCGCTAGTTGTCGCTCCAAGCTCGTAGTTTTAGTTTTAATTGTCGCATCGGGTCATGCTATACCTTTTTGGAAAGCTCTTTTCACGCGCTAACACGCGTTTGATTGGTTGTTCTTTTAGTCGTGAGTTATAGCGTCGCAAACATGGAGCAAAATAAAGAGAAAATACGCCATATTTTACAGTTCTACTACGATAAAGGCAAAAAAGCATATCAAGCCGCCAATAAAAATTGTGCAGCTTATGGACCATATACAGTGTCCATTTTCACCGCACAACGATAGTTTCAACGTTTTCGTTCTGGTGTAGAGTTGGTCGAAGATGCGCCACGCTCCGGAAGCCTGTCGTCGAAAATTGCGATAAAATGGCTGAATTGGTCGAAAGAGATCGACATAGTAGCAGCCGAAGCATCGGTCAAGAGCTGGGCATGAGACATCAAACCGTTATAAACCATTTGAAGAAGCTTGGAGTCACTAAAAAGCTTGATGTATGGGTGCCACACGAATTGAAGCAAAAAAACATCTTTGACCGTATCGACGGAGCACGGATGGCAGGTCCTTTTGCATCCACCGTATAGTCCGGATCTCACACCAAGTGATTACCACCTGTTTTTGTCCATAGCGAACGCGCTTGGTAGTCTGAAGTTGGCCGCAAGAGAGTCCTGTGAAAATTGGCTCTCCGAGTTTTTTGCCAATAGGAAAGCGAGCTTCTATAAGAGGGGCATTATGAAGTCGGCATGAACGAGTCATCGAACAAAACGGCGCATATTTGACTTGAATCGCATTATTGTTACCTATTTTATGAAAAATTAAAAGTTCAATAATAATATTTTTCTACTTTCACCGTAATACAACGAATTGTTTTTGTTGGTTGCACGCTACGAGATTCGTGCGGCTGGCCCAGTAGACTGTGTGTTCATCCGATCAAAATTATATAAACGTGTCCGCACAGTAGATTAATGAGAAAGATATCAGTGTGATTTCAGTGTGCTTATTACGGAGGTCTGATTACAGCTGGTTGGGTTGCACGGCTGGCCTCGATGTCGTTATGCGTTATGTAGCTTCAGGCGCTCTGGGCCTTACACGTCTCTACTCGCCGATGAATTGACTCGATTATAGTTCGCCTCGCTGACTCCTAGTTTAGTCGTGACAATAGTTGAAACAAATGACGTAGCCGTGTGATAACCTCCGGACCGCAGCCACCTGTGTCTCTATTCGGAGATTCCTGATGTCTGAACGTCTCGACGACGTAGCGATCTTGCTCCTTGTAGGTTTCCCACAGCGCTGCTTCTGACAACTTGACTTGTTGATGTTAACGTGATCTGATCTTGATGGTGTAACGAACTGAATTTTCTACGAGTTTCGTGATGCTACCTCAGTAGATCGTGTGTTCATCGCACCAAATTTGTATAAATTGACTGATCAAATGTTCAAATGTTAACAGGGGAATTATTTTGCGTTGACTTGTGTTTCGCTCAGTTCGCGTTGACAGTCAAGGCTAACGCCAGAAAGCTGCCAAGCAGTTTACTTCGCTTTACGCCTAGTGCAGACGAACTTTCCACCCTACCCTTACCCTATTGCTTGTCGTTCGTGACATTAATGAGCCACTCGATGAGTTCTCCGCAGCTGTCGTGATGCGACAGTTTTTACTGATTTCGATGCCGATGTCCCATGCTCTGCATCTTATCATGCTTGCTGCGATGCTGGAAGTACTGTAGTCCTTGGCTCTTGAAGTATTGAACGACCGCCGTTCCAGGACTTGGCATGGTAAACCACTGGGCTTCTCTAGGACAACGCCTCTCGAATGCCTCAACCGGTCGACTGCTCTCCCTTCCTGGCTAGTAGTGTGGTTCTCTGGCACTCGGGGTTTCGGTCAGTTGCTGTTCTGGGACTTCGCCGTTCGTCCTTCGCGCCAGGACCTGCTTAGTTGGACAAGGCACACTGGGTTTAGACAACTTTCCCCGAGCTCACGGTTCCTCGTCGCAGGACTCTGTTGCTCAAATTTGACGGACCCTTCGGGTTTAGTCGTGACAAGTGTAGAAACAAATCGCCATGACTAACCCGTGTGCTGTCTTCAGGATCTCAGCTATTTCAGAGATCTGGGATCTTGCTTCTTGACGTGCGGTTGTTCAATTGTTATGCACTAATTACTTGTTGCTGATATACTGATATTGACAGATCGACTCATCTTGCTTCTAGCGCTCGGCCGCCTTATATAGGGCCTTCTGGAACTGTTATTTCACTTTTACGCACGGCTTGCTAGTTCTCTCCACTCCAGGTCCAAAGTCCATGGGCCCTGACTAATTTGTCCTCTCCGCACGGCTGCCAACCCGAGTGCAGATTCCTGGCGCCGTCCCTTTAATCCTCCTGTGGCATGTGACACGCATGCGCGCCGTTCCGCTGAGATGTGGCACTTATTCTTTTAGTCTGCAGTTCGCGGCAGAGTCCGGAGTCAGGTGGCGTTCCGTTTACTCCTTTTGCGGACGGCATCCTCCCTCTGCCCTCGAATTATCTGCTTTCTCTCTCTCTCTCACCAAACTCTTGTTCTCCAACTTCTCGTTCTCCAACGTCTCGTTCTCCAAACTCTTATTCTCCAAACTCATATTCTTCACTTTCTCATTTTTCAACAATTGTTCACCAAACTCTATTCGCTTCCCGTTACTATGCGCTAACTCGTAGCGTATCTGATAACCGGCAGACCATCTTTTATTGCTGCCGCTGCGGTGTATAACTTGTTTTGATCGGACTACCGTAGTAGATTTTTAATTTTGGGGCTATGCACTATAGTCGCTTTCCGCACAATTGTTGGTTAGAAATATAAACGATTTGGATGTGTGGACTGTATGTAATTTAATTCTTGCCAGTTGCGAAGCCTATTTGATACTGATACGAATTTCACAAAAAGATAACACCGGCCAAACTCCCCCTTCCCTTCACCCCCTCTCGGCCACCCAGCAACACCAAAACATTCGAGTGGCTGCAGCCGCTAAGTTATGGTACCAGCAGCGATGGAGCAGCAGCGGGCTGGCCGGCCGGCTTCACCTTCCCCCCGCCGCGATGCCGACGCAGCGCGGAAACATGCCCCGGCCGGGCGCTGACCTAACTGCCCCCCGCACCCCGTGCCAAGTCAGCACAACGACATCCGCTGGCCTGGCTCGGGAACGCTGACCGTTCGCCGTGCAAGTGGAGCACGGTGAGAACTGCAAGGTCGGCAAAACTTCAGCCGGCCGCTGACGCTGACGCCGACGTCGACACCGGGACCGGACTCACGGGGCTCTAGCAGGTGTCGACGCAGAAGACTGGGGGCAGAGCCAATTGGACCGGCAAACCAAGACGACTTATCAACTTAGATTTATTAAATAAAGAATTATTATAACGAACTCTAAAGGCCGACGCTTATCATTGGGAGGAGCACTAACACACATAAAGAGCAACTCTACCGATCGTGAAGAACGAGCTACGCTTGGGAACTGCACGAGTAACCGGAATGGCTAGGTATTGAGTCGGTCCTTCCCGGGGACATCCGAGGCCCCTCGGGAAGGACTTAACTTATATGTATATCGGGTTTCTGTTAAATAGGATAGAGATGGCATTATGCGCCTAAATATGAGAGCTTATTAAAGACAGCAACCGTTCACGAACATCCCGGCCCGCCCTGAAACACTGTTTCTGAATGGGGCAAAACAGCAACCTTCGTGATCGGTCTGATCATCTCTCCAGTTGATGTCTTCAATTTGACTGCTCGAACGAGGTTGTCCTTCCCTGGATAGGTTTCCATAACCCGTGCGATGTGGCAAGATGCTGGTGGTGTATTGGACTCCTTAACGAGAACTACATCACCAATCGAGAGGTTGGGTGTTAAAGTGGTCCCTTTCGGACGTTGTTGCAGAGTAGTCAGATACTCCTGATGCCATTTCTTCCAGAATCCTTGAAGCATAGCCTGGATGCTTTGCCAATATCCTAATCGGCCCACAGGGATGTGGCTTAAGTCAGGATCTGGAACGGTGGTTAACGGTCGCCCAATTAAGAGGTGGGCGGGTGATAAGTAGTTGTTTTCGGTATCCGATGTGTAGCATAAGGGGCGTGAATTTATCACTGCGCTGATTTGAGCAAGCAAGGTGCGCATTTGTTCGAAGGTGAGCGTTGATTGCCGGTGACGCGGCGCAGATGCAGTTTGACACAGCGAACTGCCGACTCCCATTTTCCTCCCCAACGAGGAGATCTAGGGGGAATGAGTACCCACTGAATTCCATCATCCGCCAGAGTGGAAGTGACGATGTCCTTATGTTGTTGTGATGCAAGCAATTCTTGCATTTCGTTGATCTCTTAGCTCCAATAAAGTTCTTTCCGTTGTCGCTGTAGATCTTGCTGCACTTGCCACGCAGGGATATGAAGCGGCGCAAGGCAGCCAGGAAGGTTTCTGTTGTCAGGTCTGTGGCAAGTTCCAGGTGTATGGCCGAGGTGACCATGCAGACAAACAGGCAAATGTAGCCCTTGCTGATACGTGGCTTCCGAACTTTGGCATCCTTCAGAAAGATTGGACCTGCATAGTCGCAACCAGTATTGACAAATGGAAGGGCTTGAGTGACACGCACGCTGGGTAAATCAGCCATTTGTTGTTGGGCAGTGTGGTAGCGTTGACGAAAGCAGGATAAACAGTCGTGTGTTATTCTGCGAATGAGATTAGGTGCTCCAATTATCCAGAATCTCTGACGAATGATTACAAACAGGGAAGAAACGCCAGGGTGAAGATTTACTCGGTGCTCGTGTTCCAGGATTTTGGTAGCAAAACTGGGTGTTGTGCCTCTCGGGATAATTGCGATTGGTGCAGTCGTCCGCCTACTCTCAGCAAATCGTTTTCGTCTATCATTGGTGCAAGTTTGACCAGCTGCGATCGGTTCCTTAGGGGTTTCTTGGCAAGGAGCAATTGATAGTCCTCGTGAAAACAGCGTTGCGCGTGTTTTATACAAATGATCCTTGCTGCCTTTATCTCTTCAAAAGTAAGAGCTCTTGACGGCTTATCGCAGGATGGATTTTGTGTGCGTTGAATGAATCGCTTCACATAGGCGACAATGTGAACGAGCTTGAGCCCAGAAGAAACTCGTGCGATCAGATCATCGAGTGGATGAACCTGAGTTGCAACAGCCAGTGTAGCCAAACAGTTTGTCTTGACTTCTCCTTGATTGCGTTTGTCTGAAAGAGATAAACCAAATCGTGAATCGTTCAACTTTACCAGGTATGGATAATGGTCCCGTAGCCACAAAGGTCCATTCCACCACAGATGGAAGTCGATGAGGTCAGCAGCCATCATACCCCTGGAAGCGCAGTCAGCTGGGTTTGATTTGGAGTCTACGTGCCGCCAGGCCTTTCTAGGGATAGTGTCAAGGATTTCCGAGGTTCTGTTTCCAACAAAAGTCTTTAGTTGGGCTGGTGCATAGGATAACCAGGAGAGCACTATTGATGAGTCGGACTAGGCAAAAACAGTTATGTTCTTGTGGCGTAATCCAGAAGAGATCGAACGAATGAGTTGGCTTAGAAGAAGCGCTGCGCAAAGCTCCAGGCGTGGCAATGATTGTTGTTTCAGAGGCGCCACCCTTGTCTTCGCAGCCACAAGGCACACCGAGATGGATCCGTCGTCTTTTGTAACTCTGCTGTACACCACAGCAGCATACGCCTTGGTTGAGGCATCCGAAAATCCGTGCAGCTCGATGTTGTCTGCGTCGTTGGCAACGAAGCGTGGTAATTGGAACTTTTGTAGAGTGTCTAGATCTGCTCTCCACTTCAGCCAGTTGTCCGCTAGTTTAGTTGGGAGCGGGTCATCCCAATCAAAGTTTAAGAGCCAGAGTTTTTGGAAAATAATCTTAAATTGGATTACAATTGGTGCCAAGAGACCGAGAGGATCAAATATCCTGGAGACGTCGGACAAGACTTGTCTCTTTGTGCAATCAGGGTTTGCTGCTAGACTTATGTTGTACGTTAGAGTGTCTTTCCCAGGATGCCAGTATAGTCCGAGAACCTTAACTGGCAACGATTTTGCGTCGGTATCATCCGTTTGTATGAATGAGGTATTGGATACCCATTTCCCGAGTTCAAGATTTGCGCACGGCATCAGCTGAATCAACTCGTCTCGGTTTCGACGTAGTTCATCCTCATTGTTTGACTTAGTAAGGACATCATCGACATAAAAATCCTCCAGTAGGATTTTCGAAGCATTCGGGTATTCCTCTTGATGATCCACAGCTAGTTGTTCCAGCACTCGTACCGCCAGGAATGGTGCACATGACGTTCCGTAGGTTACGGTACACAATTGGAAATGCTTGATAGGATCGGATGGATCCTCTCTCCAAACGATCTTCTGGTAGTTTCTGTGCTTTTCGTTCACCCATATTTGGCGGAACATTTTAACGATGTCCGCTGAGAATGCGAACTTGTACATTCGAAAGCGTAGGCACACAGCAAATAAATCGCGTTGGATACTGGCCCCTGTGAATAGAGTGTCATTTAACGCCTTACTATTGGCGTCGCGAAAGGATCCATCAAAGACCACTCGCAGTTTTCGGCCCAGTACTGGGTGGTGGGGAAGATAGAATAGATTCCCAGTAGCGATTTCCTCTGGCGGCACATCACGCATGTGCCCCAGGTTGATATACTCCCGCATAAAGTGTACGTACTGCGTCCGCAGCTGCTCGTTTTGTTGTAGTCGTCGCTCCACCGATTTGAAACGTTTAAGAGCTCCATGTAGAGTTTCTCCGAAGTCAGGATTTTCCGTGTTGAATGGAAGTTCCACGACATACTTCCCGTTTTCATCGCGACTGTGGGTGGCGAGAAAGTGCTTCTCGACCTGTTCGTCTTCTGGTTCCAATTTTGTGTTGCTTTGAACGTTCTCCAGTTCCCAAAACTTCTGTAGCGTGTTGTCGATATCCATTGTTGTGGTTAGTGCAATAGCGTTGCTTGCGTTCGATGTGATGAGTGAAGTGATAACCCATCCGAATACCGACGAAACAGCGATAAGATTACCCTTGTTGTCGTACATCTTTCGTCCTGTGAACACTGACCATACGTGTTCGCTTCCCAATAGTATATGGTGTGTTTGCGTTGAAGTGTGTATCCGCCAGCTGCAGATCCTTAAATACCTCGAGTGTCGATGCGTCAATATTTTGGCGTTCCAGAGATGCGGTGATTCAGTCTAGCACGTGGGCATAGACAACCAAACGATCATCGGATATGCGAGACTTGATTTGCAGCGTGCTGCATCCCCTTGTCGTGTCTGCTTTTACGGAAGAGATTCCCGTAACCAAAATGCGTGATGCCGACCGTGTCAATCCGAGAGCTTGGATGCAACGCTCAGATACATAAGATAGCTCTGATCCTGTTTCCAATAGAAGACGGCATGTTACGTGGTTACCGTTTGCGTTTTTAACATACACCATAGCAGTTGGTAATATGCTCCGTTTGATTTCCGTTAGATGTGTAGATTTTGCAGTGCCTTGTGCACATACAACCTTTTGGGTGCCCGCTCCTTGGGCCAAATGACTGAGTGTCACTGAGTTTGTGTTAGACGCGCTTAAGTTTTGCTCGTCCCCCTCCGCTATCTGGGCAAGATTCCCACTAGCCTGTGGAATCGGTTGGACATGAAGAAGAGAGTGATGATTTCCTTTGCATTGCCTGCATTTGAATGTTGACTTGCACCTGTTGACCCCATGACCAGGTCGCAAGCAGTTGTAGCATAGTGATTTCTCCTTCACAAATGATCGCCTCTGCAGTCCAGACATATCCAGAAACTGCTGACAGCCATATAGAGTGTGTTCTGTAGAACTACATTTGGTGCAGCCACTACTTTCAACCGCAACCATCGATTGTGTGATCCTTTTTGGTTTATCGGGATGTGCTGTTGTCTTGCTTCCAGTCGCAAGTTCCGTTTTGCTCAACTCCAGTTCCTCGCAGCGAGAATCGAGAAACTTGAAGAATTCCTCCAGAGTGGGTGAGTCTCTCTCCATGCTGCGCTCAATCTACCTGCGCCGTGTGTCAGCGTCATGTTTTTCCAGGGCTAGATATATGATCCAACAATCGCGTCCCGTCTGATACACCGCATCCAATCCACGAACAATTTCGTTTGCTCCGTCCGAAACCTTCCGTAGAACTGTTGCATCGATCTTTGTAGTTGTTGGCAGGCTCATAAACTGTGTCAAAAACGAGTTTACAATGTGCCTTGGACGATTGTATCTTTCCTTTAGCCGAT
Source organism: Drosophila subpulchrella (assembly GCF_014743375.2). Lineage (NCBI taxonomy): Eukaryota > Metazoa > Arthropoda > Insecta > Diptera > Drosophilidae > Drosophila > Drosophila subpulchrella. Next base: position 1,067,136 of record NW_023665574.1, read on the forward strand.
CCCAAGCAGTTTTGTAAGCCGTGTCCGTAATTGCCAAGTGTCGAACCAAGTTGGCAGCCTCATCAACGAGTAGTGTTTTTAAGTGATGGAACTTCTGGGTGTTGGACAAATGTTGTTTGTTATGAATTGTGCTTTCATAAATGTCTTGAAAGGATGGCCACTCTGTGTAGTTGCCCGAGAACCGTTTGATTTGAATTTTTGGCAATTCGCTTAGATTTGAATTCGCCGTGAGTACCGAGTTCCGAGAATTCGCTAATGTGACGTCACCACCAACATGATCAGGCGTGTTCGGGGTGCTCTGACTTACAGCAAGTCGCTCAAATAGTTGTTGGTTTTGTTGCAGCAAGTTCAAGATTGCGTCGTTGTTTGAATGTAGCCCGTTGCTGCCACTCGCACTGCCCGTAGATGTCCCCGGTTGAAGATCATTACTCCTTTCCTTTAGAATAGCGCTTGCCCTTAGGTATTTTGCTTCGTAGACCGCATTGTAGATCTCCGGATCGACATAGCCTTCCACTTCCTCGTGAAGCGCAATGCATTCGCTAAACTGGTTGAACTCCTTCCAAACTTCGTTGAGAAGATCTATCCGTGTGACGATCTGTGTGTGTGTAGCGATCTCCGTTTGTTCAGCCCATGCCAAGACACGTGTTATGTTGGACTTGAGTCTGGCACGGCTTTTCACCAATGATTTTAATTGTTCCATTGCAAACAATTACCCTGAGAATCAAAGCACTTCAAAACTGTCCAAGAATCCGGAACGATGGACCAGCCATATGGTTAGAAATATAAACGATTTGGATGTGTGGACTGTATGTAATTTTATTCTTGCCAGTTGCGAAGCCTATTTGATACTGATACGAATTTCACAAAAAAACGCCGTCGTAGCAGCGTTGCCAGAAACAAAAAAGGTATATATATAGATGTATATCGGGTTTCTGTTAAATAGGATAGAGATGGCATTATGCGCCTAAATATCAGAGCTTATTAAAGACTGCAACCGTTCACGAACAATTGTATTGGTGCTAAAGGATATGATTGCCATACACTACATGCAATAGAAAAAAGCCTTTTGGGAAAGTTTCATGCCGATAGCTTTAAAACGTAGAAACGTACAGACAGGCACATGTACAAACAGAGGGGCATGGCTAGATCGACTCGTCTAGTGATTCTGATCAAAAATATATATATTTTATAGGGTCGGAAATGTATCCTTCATAATAATGGAGGACTTTGTTTTTCATAATCCTGGCTTGTGAGCTAGCTGTACGTTCATAAAATAAACAATAATCGCGGCAACAGTAAACACATTGTTACGAGTAAATCGCCTTTAATGTATTGAGAAGCCTAACCTAAATCAGTTTTTTCTTGAAATTATATTTAAATTTATATTGGGCTTGAAATTTCGGAGTATAGTAGTTTCGTTGCCATCTCCATCTTCATGGAATCATGTGGTATACCCGCAGTTTTTATACCCTTGCAGAGGGTATTATGATTTTAGACAGACGGACATGGCTAGATCAACTCGTCTAGTGATGTTGATCATGAATAAATATACTTTAGGGGGTCGGAAACGTCTCCTTCACTGCGTTGCAAACTTCTGACTGAAATTAATATACCCTCTGCAAGGATATAAAAAACACCGAATTTTTTTCATATTATTTTCCCACCAATTTTACGATCGTTGCTATGGCAGCTATATGATATGAGGGTATATTGATTTCAGTCAGAAGTTTGCAACGCAGTGAAGGAGACGTTTCCGACCCCATAAACTATATATATTCTTGATCAGCATGACTAGACGAGTCGATCTAGCCATGTTCGTCTGTCCGTCTGTCCGTCCGTTTCTACGCAAACTAGTCTCTCAGTTTTAAAGCTATCGGGCTGAAACTTTCCCAAAAGTCTTATATCTTTTGCAGGTAGTATATAAGTCGGAACCAGCCGGATCGGACAACTATATCTTATAGCTCCCATAGGAATAATCGGAAAGAAATTGTTTTTTAAATTATATCTTTGGTGTTTTTAGCATATATCCTCCTAAGCTTCGAAATAACATTTTTTAATTAGTTTTGAATTTTGAATTGAATTTTATCGAAATCGGAAGACTATATCATATAGCTGCCATAGGAACGATCGAAAAATTGGTAGGAAAATAATATAAAACAAAATATAGCTTCGGTGTTTTTTAACATATAACCTCCTACGCTTGGAAAACACATTTTTCAATTAGTTCTGAGTTTCGAATTTAATTTTATCAAAATCGGAAGACTATATCATATAGCTGCCATAGGAACGATCGGAAAATTGGTAGAAAAATAATATGAAACAAATTATAGCTTCGGTGTTTTTGACATATTATCTTATACTATTGGGAATATCATTTTTTGTGTTTTTAAATTTAATAATTATAGATGGAAGGGTATATAAGCTTCGGCTTGCTGAAGCTAACTTCCTTTCTTGTTTTACTTCGTCTTAATTGTCTTTATCATTTTTAAAAAAATGAAGTTTAGTCACGACGATATTTTTAAGAAATGTTTGACAGCCCCAGTATATATATCACTTGCCGAGTCGATATAGCCATTTACGTCTGTCTGTATAAGCGCTGTTATTTCGAAAATTATAAAAGCTACAATTATTGAATTAAGCATTGTTATTCTAGAGATTCCTGCGCAGCGCAAGTGTATTTCAGCAAATTGCGACGTCCACTCTAACGCCCGCAAGACGCGCGAAGCTGTGGCGCCCACATTTTTAAAGATTAAAAATAAAAATAAATTGTATTTTATTCCGTTGGTCAATACCTACCAACTCGCCGAAAATTGTAAAAATCGACTATAGCGTTCTCTCTTGTTAGTTTTTTAAATGTTTAAAAAAAATGTTAACCTGAACTTATGCAATGTAGGTGCATTATGTGATTTCCATATAAATAAATGCTTACCAGTTATATTGGTAATGATACTTTATATTATATATGTATACTGCAAGATTTGTTAACGGTAATCGAATAGTATATTTTTTTGGCGTGGCGTTTGGAGCTGACCCGAGTTACTGTGTGTGGGTCTGGGAAATTCAGATATCTAATTTAATTCGGATAATGGCGTATCTGTCACAATTTTACAATAAAAATCAGCATAGCATCACTAGAGCTTGGAAGTGTGGTGTTCGTGTTCGAAAGGTGGAGTGGGTGGGCTTGTGAGTGCAATTTAACATTTACGGGTTAATATCAGCACTCCACTCTCGTAACACTGGGGGATCATCAAAAATTCTGGCAGTGCGCGCTTGCAGAAGTTAGATGACGAAGCCGCCTGGGCCGATATCGATGATGCCACGGTCGCCTTTTTCTTTTTTTTTAATATTTTTTTTTAGGTGCATATAGATTTAGCTATAATGTTAAACAAAACAAGGAAGAACGCTATACTCGAGTACCTCGACTATCAGATACCCGTTACTCAGCTAAAGGGACCAAAGAGAAATGGAGATATGCTAGCAGCAAAGCGAGAATAAAATGCGCCCCCTACCGGGGGAAGACAGATTTAAGCGTTATGGGCGTTAGAGTGGGCGTGGCAAACTTTTTTTTGGATCAATCGATAGGTATTGACGAGACCAATACAATTCAGATAAAATTTTGTATCTAGCATACAAATTGTGGGCGTTATAGGCTTGTGCGGTTTGTGGCCGTAAGAGTGGGCGTGGCATATTCGCGTAACAAACTTGCGCTGCGTACAAGGCTACGGAATCTCAAACTGAGATCCCAATCCTCTATCTTTGATAGTTTCCAAGATATCCATGTTCATATTTACGATTTTTTGAAGTTTGTGGGCGGCTTGTGGCGTGGTAAACTTTTTTTTGGATCAATCGATAGGTATTGACGAGACCAATACAATTCAGTTAAAAATTTATATCTTGCACAAAAATTGTGGGCGTCATAGGTTTGGGCGGTTTGTGGGCGTAAGAGTGGACGTGGCACATTCGCTTAATATTTATGGCATATCCTGAAGCCATACTGCGTAAAATCACACCAAGTCTTCTTATTAAGTTTTCATTTACGCCAGTTATTTCAGCAGACAGTTCATATTGTCCGAAAAACCTTCGAGCTGTATTGCCACTGTTTGTGTTTCCAGAACCCTGCATTGGGATATCCACTAATAAAGCCATTTCGATCCTGACCCTTTCTTGGATCTCTTCTTTTCTTTTATTAACAATGTTATTGTCCAAGCCGCGAACCTGCCACTTTTTGATTGGAAGTCGATATCCCACATGTAACCTGCACTCAAAACAGCGAATCCAGGCATGTAAAGTCGATATTCCAAATTCATATAAGTCTTCGCATTTCGGCAAACTCGCAGCGAGATCTAAGTCATTCATTATTTTGGGCGTGGCCTTACACAAGCCGCATCCTTGCGAAGAACACTCTGCAATCACGCTGAATACTTTGCCATCGATCATTGCAAGCTGCAAATTGTGTTGAACTTGAAAATAGCTGAGACGGGTGGGCTCAATTTTCAGAATTTGAGATTTAATATTTTCAATTTTGGCGCGAACTAAAGTGGTCTACAATACCGTGTTGATGATGGCCGGGGATTTTTCCAGAGTATGCTGCTTCCCCGTTGTAATTGTTGTAACATCGTATGCTGGGTAGATGTTACAGTTTCTCTCTTTTGCACTAGCTTGCAAAAGTTTATAGGAGTGCTTGGTCAAGTCTCCATCAATATAAAGGGCAAAAGCTTCGTCTGGAGTGTACTTAATTGGGACCTGTCGATCTGATTCAAGACTCTTTTTGATTTTTGAAGACGCTGTGGAATCAGTGACTGCCATTGATACTATTTGTGATGCGCTCCGTTTTTCCAGCTTTGTACAAACTGACGCGTGTCGCTGTCATGAGTTCATTGCATGTGTTGCCATTCACTAGCTCCGAAACTTTGGTTACCTGACGTTTTGCGCTGCAATCTGCAAAATTCTTTTGTTTTCGACCTGAACCTGTGTGAGTACTTTGTTTTAAAAGGATTAAGTCTTCGTCTAACCAAACTTTGTATTTCTGATTGAATCGTTTCGAAACTCTGTGGCATTCTTTCCACATTACAGAAAGCCTTTTGAAAAAATATTGAATGCTTTCAGCTATTAAGCCATGCTCCTCCTCAGTGCATGTCGATTTTTCAATAGCATTTGAATAAATATAGTTCTCCAGGGCTGAACATCCATACTGAAAAACGACTACGCTTGCAGACTGAGATGGTCTCTAAAAAAAAACATTTTGTGAGCTGCACATGGCTGCGGCAGATCTTGGATATTTCACAAAGAAGACGAACCACATTAACATATAAAAATAGTATATTCGACAGCAAATGCCGACGTCACTATTTATACTCTACAGAAGTTAAAGAATAGTCACGTTTAAGAAGATACCAAAGTTTTTTGTTTTACCATAAATAATTTATATAACATAAAACATTAACAAAACATTTATTGTTATGTAAATACATACCTTTATTATTGAAAAAAGCAAAAAACCAGTTAAAAATTATATTTAAAAAAAATTTTGCAGCACAATTTGCAAGCGTACGTAAACTAAACACATTGTATTTTCAACAGCTGTTTCAACAAATGTTGTGATCAAAAGCTTACAGCTGATAATTTAAAGTCGACATGCTAAATAACCATTTAGCTATCGACTGACAAACTAATTTTGAAATTTGTTAAAAGTAAAAAATTCAATTTCGATCCGCCAGATTGCATAAATCGACCACTGTGCAGCATGCCGAGTAAGAGCATACATTTCAAAGAATTCACAAAATTTTATATCGTTATGTCTTTTTACCTCGTTAAAATTTTACTTTGTTTTTGTATTAGAAGTATTCGTTTTTAACTTATTATATACACGTTTTATTAGTTTCGGCGGCTTTTCTACTATTTGAGAAGTTTTTAAGCTAACTCAAGTTCAAGCGTCGGCTAACGTTTGAAATTATCAAGCTGAAACGCGACTTAAGGGGTTATATACCTTTCTTATTTTCAATAAATCGAAAATTTTTTTATTGCTTTATCTTAAAGAACAACTCCTTGAGAACATTTTTCCAAATTTTCATAGAGATTCGAGCAGTAGAAAAAAAGTTACAGCGCTCCTAACCGCGCGCCTCGTCGCGCGCATAAACTGAACTTGAAACTTTAAACGCGAATATCTCGAAATGGTGCTTCTTGAAAAATGACTTTGCGGTGATATGGATTGGCGGAAAACTACTGAACCGATTTACTTCAAATTTTTTTTTAAATGTTCGTAATGAAATTTTTTTGTGCTTGAACGATTGTTTTTTCACGCACAAACTTTTTTTTCGCCGAAATGAATTTTTTAGTGAAATTTCCAGCGACCAAAAAGTTTATTTTTAGCATAAAACGTTCCCGTATGCACAAAAAAAAAAAAATTTTACAAACGATCGTTCAAGCACAAGGAACTACACTAAACTAATGAAATTTGTTTACTTTTATGGTTTCAGTTAACCTGTTCGACCTGGGGAAGTATCACCGCAAGGCTCTTCAAAAAAAGGCCTCTAAGGGAAACAGCCACCCCTTAAAAACTTTTTAATATTTTTTCACGAAATTTTGCACAAACATTGTTAATAAAGTGTACTATAAAAAAATTAAAACATTCGTGTAATGAAATAATTGCTACATACCTAAAAAAATCCAAACTTTCCTCTTTTTTTTTTTTCGACAAAGAAGGTATAAAACCCCTTAATGACAACGAACAACAAAGGGAGCATAGCAGCTTCTGTGCACATGCAAGTGACGTATACGCAAATACCCTGGATACCAAACCCAACGCACAACCTGTATATCCCGAGATACCCATTATTCAAATTGTCAATAACATAAGTCCAGAGCCTACTATCGCAGTTATTCAAATAAATCCGACATAAACATTTAACCCCTCAGACACAAATCTTTCCCACGCCTTCAATCGGTAGCACCAGAATTATAAACACTTCTCACGCCTTTATCGACGACGGTAGACATAAACAATATTCAAACATTTAAACAAAGGGTCCAGCCTGAGAACCCATTCGTCAGCATAAAAGCTTTGGCCAATCCAAATTAATTAAACAAAAGATGCAGCCTAGAAACCGTTTCATCGGGCCACAGATTTGACCAATCAAAATTCTCAATCAAAGTCCACTTTCGCTGCTCGCGTCGCTGTCACCGCTAAAAGCCATAGTTATAAGAATAATGCATTTTGTAAAATCAGTTTAAGACTGGGGATCTAACTCGAAAGAACTTTACCAATAAAAACTCCGCTGTATATTAAAATAAAAATCGCGTTTTTTTAATATATCCCGAGGCAAAAAACATAATTGGCGCAGTCGGTAGGATACAAGTAATATCTTCGCGAGTGACTACCTAAAAAGGACTTAAAAAAATCACTTCGCGAAAATAAAATCATTATTTGTATCCGCAAAACGAACTTACCAACATTAGTTAAATCACGAATGAGGATTTCTAGTGTCTAACCCAGCGATAATAAATCTAATTAATTTCGCCTAAAAAACCATTAAAAATGGAATTGCCATCAACATCAGCAGCAGCCGTGGCCGCAGCAGCAAAAGCAACACAAGCCCTCTCAGATGTATCCATGAATCATTTCCTTCTGCAACTAAAACAGATAAATAAATTCAACGGAGACCCACTCTATTTGGCTCTCTTTATAAAGGAAGTCGATGAATTAGTCTACCATTACCCTACAACATCAGAAGGCCAAAATCAAATTATCCAAGCAGCCATCAGGAACCTCCTAGTTGGACAAGCCAGATCACTCTTGATGAGAAGCATACCACAGGACTGGAAGGAATTGAGAACCCTACTTATCAGCGAGTTCAACAGCGCAACACCTCCACATCGAATGATAGCAGAATTACTTGAGACTAAATATAAAAATAATTTAAGAAAATTTGTTGAAGAATTAGAAGAACAGACTAGTAGAATTTGTTGTAAATTGAGCTTAGACAATAATCCATCAAACACAGTTCTAGTTTCGAGGACATTGAGTGATACATTAGCTGAAGTGAATCGTGAAAAATTACCAGTCAAAACTTTTATTACATTAAGTAAATTTGATATTTCGCCTCCTCTTAAATTAAAACAAGCTGCCCAAGCTGTAGGAATCTTTGAAGATAAATCCATAAACAATCGTTCTTAAATGTTCAAAAACTCTCAGGAAGATGATGAATTTCAGGATTTTAAAACATCAAAATCATACTCAAATACAAAACCCAACTATCATTCAGATAAGAACCAAGGGGGTAGATTCCAAAATAACAATTATCAAAACAAATATAACAACAACCAGCAGAGACAGAATAGATTCGACTCTAATAGAAATTGGGGTAACAACAATAATTCTAATAATAATAATTCAGGAAATAATTATTATCCTAAAACTTTTCAAAACAATCAAGGACAGGGTAACCAAAGTACTCAGAATACCAATGTTCCCCAAAAACGTGCCCGAGTTTCAGATTCAGATCAACAACGTAAGTCTGAGCCAATGGACACATTTGAAAATTTTCAGACAACAGCCTCGGACGAAACACCACAGCCATAAAAATTAAAATTGATAATAAACCATGCCTCTGTCTTATCGATACAGGATCAAGCATAAATTTAATTAACGAAAACTTCTATAACTACCCAATATAAAATAATTCTACTTAAATTGAAACAATTGGTGAATCTGTAACTTAGAATAAATATATTCAGTTTAGTATTCCAAAATTATTTTCATCTAAGCAAACATTTTTTATAAAAAACTTTTCAAAACATTATGACATTCTTATAGGAAGACAAATTCTGAAAGAATCGTCGGCAAAAATTGATTTTATGAAAAACACTATTGAATTACATAATTATGAATTCCCTATGGTATACTGGTATATAACGGAAAAATGTAATCAAACTGCTTCAAATGTAGTAGATGATGAAGAATATAATTATGCCTTACAAACGGGCTTATCTGACAATAATATTAGAGACGATCACTTAAATAATGAAGAAAAAACTGAACTTCATTAATTAATGTCAAAATATTTTGATATTCAGTATCATGAAGGTGAAAATTTGACTTTCACGAACGAAATCAAACACGTTATAAAAACAAAACATGAAGAACCGATTTATACATTTACGATACAGAAGTAGAAAAACAAATTGAAGAAATGATAAGACAAGGTATTATCAGAAAATCCAAATCTCCTTATTGCAGTCCAATTGTAATGGTACCCAAGAAAAGGGATGCATCGGGCATACCCAAATTTCGTATGGCTATTGATTACAGAGGACTGAATGAAATAACTATCAATGATAAATTCCCTATTCCGAACATGGACGAAATATTAGACAAGTTAGGGAAATTTCAATACTTTACAACATTAGATCTTGCTAAAGGATTCCATCAAATTGAAATGGACCCAGATTCTATTCAAAAAACTGCATTCTCCATTAAGAAGGGTCACTATGAATATACTAGAATGCCCTTCGGCCTTAAAAATGCACCCGCTACATTTCAGCGTTGTATGAATAATATATTACACGACATAATAGGTACCCATTGTCTGTATATTTAGACGACATTGTAATATTTTCAACCTCTTTACAAGAGCATATTCAATCTTTAAAAAAGTATTCGAACGTCTTCGCAGATCGAATCTCAAACTACAATTAGATAAATGTGAGTTTATGAAACGAGAAACTGAATTTTTAGGTCACATAATTTCAACTGAAGGAATCAGAGCAAATCCAAATAAAATTCAAGCTATTCAAGATTTTAAAATTTCAAACTCTCCAAAACAAATAAAATCATTTTTAGGCCTTTGTGGTTTTTATCGTAAATTTATAAAAGATTTCGCAAAAATTGCCAAGCCCATGACTCTCTCTTTAAAGAAAGGAGCAAAAATAAATATAAACGATCCTAGTTACAATGAAGCGTTTGAAAAATTAAAAACTTTAACCCATTCGACCCCAGCGTTGCCTGTGAGCAATTTTAAATGTTTAACGGCTAACGGTAATCGTTTCTTCTATTATTGTCTACTCATTCTTCGACATAACGGTGCTTGTATGTGTGTACTCATAATGTGATCAAAAAAATCGAATTTGCACATCATTTGACGAAATTGTTTTCAACAGACTAGACGTGCGTCGTGAAAAAAATTGTTGTGAAATTCTGAAGAATATTTAAAGTGACTGATTTACTCATAAAATATATATAAAAAAGCTAAAAGTATACATGAAATATTGTTAGTCAATGAATAAGCAAAACTTTGCTAGGACTTAATTTAATTAATTTTCAATAATAACGAGGTGACGAATTTCAAAGTTGTAAAGTTGCTTGTGGGCAACTTTGGGCCATTGCAATACACAATATACAGGGGTGGTCAAAAGTATTTTCACAAAACAAAAGTTAAATATACTCATAATTTGAACTTACATCTTGTTAACTTTGGCATCAATGGAAAGGTAATTTAAATGCCGTTTTAATGATACCATATATTTGCTAACCCATTCAGTACTTATTGAAAAGGACGAACTTTTGTGAAATTCTACTTTTTGAACTTTTTTACTCGACTTGAAAACTTAAATTTTTTGATGCAAAAAGTTTCTTCAAACAAAAATAATAGTAACTGCAAAAAGAATTTTTCAAAAATAATTTTGCTTATATTTTTTATGATTTTTTGAAGGTGACAATGTCGGACAAAATTTGTATGAAAAAGAGAAAAATATGGCTCAAATGCATGTTTCTAAGCATTTTCAAAATCCCATAAAAAATATAAGCAAAATGATTTTTGAAAAATTCTTTTTGCAGTTACTATTATTTTTGTTTGAAGAAACTTTTTGCATCAAAAAATTTAAGTTTTCATGTCGAGGAAAAAGTTCAAAAAGAAGATTTTCACACAAATTCGCCCTTTTCAATAAGTACTGGGATAGCAAATGTATGGTATCATTCAAACGGTATTTAAATTACCTTTCCATTGATGCCAAAGTTAACAAGATGTAAGTTCAAATTATGAGTATATTTAACTTTTGTTTTGTGAAAATACTTTTGACCACCCTTGTATATACACCATAGTATGAGACCGAAAGAGAAAGGCTTATAAAATGATGACATTGAGAGGATTATCAACTTCGATTGGGATGCCTCCACTGACGAAGAAAGTGGTGATGAAATGGAAGATATCTCTGCAGTGCTGGAGAAGAATTTAAAAGATATCGTGGACAAAGGAGAATCAATAGAGATTGAATATATTGACAACTTTATCAAAGAACAATGTAACCAGGAACCTAGTGCTGTGGCTAAGAGTTGCTTTGAAAAAGTTGATCCCAAGACATTAAAATGGAGAACAAGGCCATTTGAAGCTCCAAAAAGTATTTGGGAAGCAGACGATAAACTCCAATTCGGTAGCGTGATAACACCTTTAGAATATTTCTGCACCTTTTTTGATATCAAAGTAATTGACTTGATAACAAATCAAACGAATTTGTATGGGTTGCAAGAACACGGCATAGAGCTTCAATGCACCGGAGATCTTATCAAGCGATATATTGGAATTTTGTTATACTTGGGAGTAATAAAAGATCCGCAACTGAAAATGGCTGGGTCAAAAGAGTTAAAGCTTACTGCTATATCAGATTCAATGCCACGAGGAAGGTTTGAAAAATTATAACAATGTTTACATTTTAACGATAACACTAAACAATCCAAAAAAGGAGATGTGAATTATGGTAAGCTGTACAAGATACGCCCTTTACTAGACATTCTCAAAAAAAATTCGGTAAACTACCCCAACTACTACCAAGCATCAAAGCGTTGATGAGCAAATCATTGCGTACAAAGGTATTTAAATTTAAATTTTATTAGAAAATATATCTTCAATTTAAATTTTGTTTCCAGGTCAATCAATCGTCATATAAGCAATACAATCCAGCTAAGCCTCACAAATGGGGTCTGAAAATGTTTACTGGTGCTGGAACATCTGGATTAGTTTACAACTTTACGCTGTATGTTGGTGAAGGCACCTGCCCTTGTTTTGGATTGGGAATATCATCGGATGTAGTATTATATTTAGAAAAAGGGCTTCCCGAAGGCAAACCTTTCAAGCTTTATTTTGACAATTGGTTTACGTCAGTTAGTCTTTTGATTGCATTGAAGGAAATGAGCATATTTGCTGGAACTATCTGCAAAAATCGCATAAGCAATTGCCAACTTCTTTCAGATGCAGAATTGAAAAAACGTGGAAGAGGATCTTTTAATACAAAATATGAAGTTAACAAAAATCTTGCATGTGTAAAATGGTTTGACAATAAGTCAGTTTAATTTCTATATTCGTGTGAGGACCATCAACCAGTTGGGATATGCAAACGATGGAGACCAAAAAATAAAGCTTACATTGATGTAGCAAGGCCTGCTATTGTAGCTTCGTATAATAAGGGTATGGGAGGAGTCGATTTAGCGGACATGCTCATGGAGTTGTTCAAAGTCAAGCACCGTTCCAGAAAGTGGTACATGAGAATTTTTTATTGGTGCTTGGGAACATCAATGACAAATGCATGTCTACTGTACAGAAAGCATTTTCATTTAGCCTAACATCCAAAAAAATTCACTATGATACCCCTAACGAAATTGAATTTGTTAGTGTGAAAGTTTCCTTGCAATCCTTATCCATTTTTGTTACATGTTCCTATATTCCACCTGCCTCTGACTTAATAATTTATGAGCACCATCTGTCTGCGATAAAATCTGTTCTATCCCTTCTTTCTAATAGAGAACTTTTGATTGTTTTGGGTGACTTTAATCTCTCTGATATTTCTTGGTCTCCTCCTACTGACTCACTTGTCGCTATACCCTTATCCGTCCATGATTTTGTATATGGTATTTTAGAAATATCGTTACAGCAAGTAAGCTTAATACGGAATTCATTAAATAGACAACTAGATCTTGTGTTTGTTTCAGACCCGTCTGAAGTCACGGTATCTAGAATTGACGCTCTTGTTGTACCTGAAGACCGATATCATTCAACAATGGAATTGACAATCTGCCTCCCATGCGTTGATACCCTCTCTCCTTTAGTTCCTCAAACTAAAATTAGATGTTTTCGAAAATGTGACTATAAAAAACTTAACGATATGATTTCTCAATATAATTGGACAAACTTGTTGTTGAAAGTGCCACTGAACTATTCTATATAGTGTTAAATACTTTTTTTAATGAATGCGTTCCTGATGGCTTCCATCAAAGCTAAACAGGCCTCCTTGGTTTACCAATGCGCTTCAAAGACTTAAAAACCTTAAAACAAACACCTATAAAAAGTATAAAAAATAGGGTAAGCCATCTGATTTTTAGAAATATGTGGTGGCTCGAACGGACTTTAATGTTCTCAATAGTCATTGCTATTCTACGTATTTAAGTCGATTTAAATTCTAATTTTCAAATGATCCGAAGCAGTTTTATAACTTTGTTAATTCCAAGCGTAAGTCGTCGGCATTGCCTTCATCGGTACGTTTTAACTCAATGGAGGCATCGGCGGATTCTGAAATTTATTTGCCGAGTTTTTCCAAACTACTTATAGTTCGGCTGCTTGGTCAAATTCTAACTACCCTAATCCCTTAAATAGGGCAAATTGTATTTTTACCCCTGAAATTAAGGAAAGTTCTCTCTTAAGAGACCTAGCAACAACAACGCCAACTTATTCTCCCGGTGCAGATGGACGTCAACCATATGTAAACCGATTCTTAAGCTTTTTAATTTGTCTATTTCATCATCAGTTTTTCCTACTATCTGGAAGGACTCTTTTATCATTCCACTTCACAAAAAGGGTGCGAAGGCGGATGCCCAGAATTATAGAGGTATTTCCAAATTGTCGGCAATTCCTAAAGCATTTGAACGTATTATTACTTCTCATTTGCAACATTTATGTTCCTCGCTAATATCACCGTGTCAGCATGGCTTTGTTAAGCGAAGATCGACCACCACCAACCTTCTTGAATTGTCTTGTATTGTAATTAATGGACTTAAGATAAAAATGCAGACTGACGGTATATATACAGATTTTAGTAAGGCCTTTGACTCTGTCAACCACTCTCTTCTATTATTCAATTTAAATCAGCTTGGGTTACCATGTAATTTATTAACTTGGGATTTTAGAAAACTTACCAAGGTTTTAATCAAGGACAATTACCCTATACCGCTTATCGATGACCTGTTTGACAAATTAGCTAATGAAAACGCATTTTCAAAACCTAATCTAAAAAACGGTTACTTTCACGTTTTTGTCAATCAATTAAGTATACTTCTTTTGTAACACCGTTAGGCCAATTTGAATTCCTTAGAATGCCAATGGCTCTGAAAACGGCTTCAGCAGTTTTTCAAAGGTTTATAAATAAGATCTTCGATGACCTGTTTAGAAAGAATCAAGTAATTGTGTACATACATTTTAATAGTAGAAACAAATTCATTTGAAAGCAATCTGGTTATTTGCCAAGCCAAGGACCCAAAAGTTCAGAAGATAAAGGAAGAGTTAGGGGAACATGAGCATAAATTATTCCAAAGAAACGGAATAGTCTATAAATAGAGTAACGATGACAGATTGGTCTTTTACGTACCTATTGATATGGATATGGAGCATATACTCTTCAAATACTACAATGAAATCGGTCATATAGGGAGAGACAAAATGTTAGATATTATGGCAAAGAGTTACTGGTTTCCAAACGCCCAATACAGGTAAAAAGGATTTCTACATTTATTTCAAAAGGTTGTAAGCCCTTGACCATTATGGTCCAGTCGATTTGGGAAGATCAAACAAACATATATTTGTCGTCGTTGACGGTTTTACTAAGTTTGTACGTTTAAATACCACAAAGACAACGAATACCCGAGAAGTTATCATAGCCCTTAAGGATTATTTAAGAGCATACAGCAAGCTTAAGTGCATTATTTCAGATAGAGGAAGCTGTTTCACTTCCAAAGAGTTTGACGATTTTATGTTAGAGTTCGATATTAAGCATATGAAAATAGCAACCTCAATGACCAATGATAGCCAAACTGGTAGAGCAAGAGAAAGGTATATTCTGGGACTTAGTAATAGATAAAGTAGAGCATGTGCTAAATAACACCCAGCATCGTAGTATTAAACAAAGTCCAAGCAAAATTTTATTCAGTTTAGAGCAAAGAGGAAAAGTAAAAGACGAATCAAAAGAAAAGCTTGAAGAATTAGATAATGCACCAGAAGACAGAGACCTGGAAAACGTTAGAATCAAAGCAGAAAAATGTCAGGAAAAAGCACAAGCATACAACAAACTGCAATATGATAAGAAAGCTAGAAAACCGTCACAGTATAAAAAAGGAGATTATGTAATGGTCAAGAATTTCGATAGCACAACTGGCGTCTCTAGAAAGTTAATTCCAAAGAACAAGGGCCCGTATATAAAATCAAAAGTTCTAAGAAATGATAGATTTTTGTTAACAGATGTTGAAGGATTCCAGGTATCACGCAACCCTTACCAAGGCGTATGGAGTATAAATAATATTAAACACTGGGAATGTTTCAAAAAGAAATGAAAAAAAACCTACATAAAATATGTTAAAAATAATTATCAATTCTTATAAGAAAAATGAATAAGAACTGCAACACATATTGTAAATAAATAAACTTTAATTGATGTTCACAGTGATCAGGGGATCATTCAGTCAGGATGGCCGAGTTGTAGTAGGACATATACTGACATGGCCCACTGGCCCACTGTACTATAGAATAAGCGGGAAACATAGTTTAAGTTAACTGTAAACGTTATATTGTCATCCCTTTCTACCGAGTACTGCAGCATAAGAGATCGCAGATACGTATACCTGCCTCGCTCACACAGATGAGCGAGAAGAAAGAAGAGGGAGAATCGTTGAGGCACTCTGTGTTAGACGTTCAAGGAAAGCGGTTGTGAAATAAAGAAGTTAAACCGAAACTTTCGCCGGAGTACATTTATTGCCTATTACAAGTTGTATGTGTCAAAGTGATAAACTCTACCGTAATTGTATTGTATTTTATCCCCCATGTATTTCACGCATGCCCAAAATTGTTCTTGGCTTTTATTATATTTGTAACAAAATATGCTGCTGCTTTCTCACTGAGACTGTTATTTACTGTGAGGACACGCGACCAGGCCTTATTAACATTGATGTAAACTATGAAACATTTGTGAAAATATGTCAAAAGTTTTGGGAGGATAAGCACAGATTCTAATTAATTAGCAAGGATAACGAAATGGATAACGGAAGGTACAGGAAAGGATTTGATCAATTTATTATGATTTATGGAGTGAGACCAATATAAAGCTGGGTTAGATACTTGTATTCCCACAGCTTATTAAGATTATCACTTACATTATATTTTAATGGAAATAGTGCCGTTATAAATACCAACTTTTTTCCACCTATCGAATTGAATGGTCGATATGAGTGCGTACTTATCGACTTTAATATGTATAATTTGATTTCAAATATTGATGAAAAAAATAAACTCTTTCACAACGGTAACAATGTTTTTACAATTCCTACTGGATCGCTTGAATTAAATGATATCACCGATTTCACTTACAATAAACTAAAGGTCTATGGCCTTGAAAAAACATTTAACATTGAAAGCAACAGTAATAAGTTGAAATAAGTAAGACTTTGAATATATTAAAAATGTATACAATTCATTTGAAATGTAATATAATCAGCGGTTCTTATGTAGACAATACACAGAATCACACGTTACATAAGTTTGATATTAATTTTCCGCCTGTGTATAAAATGACAGTGACACCGCATAACCTAATTTATTTACGAAATAAGCGAACTATCTATACGCATAGTTGATCAAAACGGTGATTTGGTAAACTTACGTGGTGATAACGTATCGATTCGCAAGTGCATTCGAATAATATAATGATTATCAATAATTAAAGACCTGGCATTTATTATTGTAAAGCTATAGAAAGAGGTTCAACAGTAAAAACAGCTTACTTTCTTTGAAAAATAAATTATTTTCGTTAGGACTTAAGCTTCGAGTATAATATAAAAGGACGACAGGAAAAATAATGGACGGAATTTTAATTCTTCGAGAAAAGGTTTACTCAGATGAGAGCATATCAAAAAGAGAATTTCCAAAAGATGAAACTGGAATCACTGTCCAAAATAAAGAATTGTACGTGCTTCCTCACGAAAGTTATCCTGATTATCAGGGAATTATTAGAAAAGATTCAGCGAATGGACATACAACTGATAATGCTACCACTTTTTAATAATAATTGTGTGGCTTACTTTTTGGATGAAATTTAGTACTATTTGTCGGTATGACTAGCACCATACAAAATTGTATATCTCTGGATAATCGTTAAAGTCAAAATCTATTAATTTTCTATTAATTTGTGTGCACCATTAACAAATTTGTATGGATTTGCTGAGGACTATAAAAAAGTTTTGTTAAACTTTAAACATGAACTAGTGTTGATGCCAGCTAAGAATCTTGTCGATGTGTTTGAACAAACCAGAAATGATCAAACTTTTAAATTGAAAATGACGAACAGAACCTGGAAAGTCCCCATGTAACTCCGAGCTATTTTCAAAAATGAAGAACTTATTACAAATAATTTATCAAACTTGAAAGTTCACTTGAATTCTGAGTCATACACAGATGATAATCTGAATGTCGACTTGAGTAAGAATAAGTATGCTCACCTATACAAATCTGACTGATAGGTTTTTGTAGGCTGGGGCTGTAGTACTCTTTGATGGAAACCAAACAGTTGTCCAACCGATCTTTCCTTATTAAAGTAAACTGACTCTCGCATGGTAATTATTTTAACTTGAAGTGTATTATTGATACTTTCAATATTAAATGAAGGTCATAATCTTTTATTTTATTGTTAATAAAATCAGTGATATATCAGTGGTTCGAATGATTAGGAAGGAAGTGTAAAAACATTGTTACCGTTGTGAATGAGTTTATTTTTGTCATCGATTTAAATCGATAAGTGTGCACTCATATCGACCATGTAATTCTATAGGCGAAAAAAGATTGTATTTATAACGGAACTAATTCCATTGAAATCACTGTGGACGGCAGTACACGTAGTGGCGAAGCGCGCAAGAGAGCGTGCGAAGACAACTACTATATATAGACGCGGGATTGAAAGTCTGCAATTATGGTCCGATCGCAACGAGTGATACACCAATCGAAAGGTATTGCAAAAAGATTGCATACCAAGACTTTCGAAATATAGATTTGTTTGGGAGAAAAAGCGGTGAAAGTGTAAAAGTAAAAATTTAGAAAATTGGAGCTGCTGGATACGGTGGGGATAAAAGCCCCCGGCTGTTTAGCTAGTTTTATTCTTACTAAGAATACGCGTCGAATGACATCTCATTTGTTGAAATCCGATGTTCCGTTCAAAAGTAATTCAAAAAACAAGATTCTCTTTTTCTTTCCAAAATGAAAATGTTTGTCCTTTTGTTTGTGGGTTTGTATGCATCCCATCTTAGTTTTAGGTCTTTGGAAACCCTATGTGTGTGTTTAAAACAGCTTGGAATAGAAAACGTTTGTTTTACGACTTTTGGAATAACCCGCTAGTTTAGCGGGAAATAAAAAAAAAGGAAGATTTTAAATGCTTATAGTATCTAAACAACTAATATATATATATATCTCTGAAAAGATAATTTAATTTGCTAAATACTCTTCATACAGTAAAATTGTCTTCATATATTAGATTTAGAGTTATGATAAAAAGTTATTTTTAAAACCACTTTTTGACTATTTTCTCAAAATTGAGTCGAACGATTTCTTTTTAAATTTCAAATCATATAGTTCTTGAGATTTCTCAACTTTTGATTTGTAACACTTTTTGCCCTAAAAATTACCGTTTGGAAGATATTAAGCGATAAAAAGTGCAACTCGTTTCAGCTCCGTATACGTAATATTTCATGATGAAAAAAATTCTTATTAGATTTTTTCAAACGGAAAATCTGTTATGGTTTTAGGGTCCTTTATTTACATTAAGCTAATTGAAATAGGAAACTTGATCTATTTGTTCTACCACTTTGGTAAAAACCCGCTAGTTCGGCGGGAAATGTAAGAATCGACAGATTTCTCTTGGAATCTGAAACTATACAGCCCATGAGATTCCAAACTTGTGCTATTAAAATAGGTAATTGAAGTGATAAAACTTGTTGCGCCTAATTTAAGGTGGCGTTCAGCTAAGATTAGGGGTCGAATCTGTGTGTTTGGTTTTTCAATAGTCAAGCCATATGGGGACGACTCCTAGTCATGGTATTGGGGTACTTAAACTCTTGAGCAAAAAAAACTTCTGATATCAAACAAAAACACCTCTTAACGAGGTAGAAAGTAGTGGCGAACGCGCCTTTAACAAAAATTTCTGATATCAACAATTGTGACGAAAAATGATATTACATTCGATAAAATCAATCAACTATATTAAATTTATGTACTCGGCACGCTACAACAGAAAATTTACATGTAGGTAAATAAATATGTACTGTTGCGGGCCGAAATCATAAATTTAATATAGTTTATTTATTTCATCGAATGTAATATCATTTTTCTTCACAATTGTTGATATCAGAAATTTTTGTTAAAGGCGCGTACGCCACTACTTTCTACCTCGTTAAGAGGTGTTTTTGTTTGATATAAATTAAGTGTTAATCTTGATATGCTGTGGGATGCATGCTTGACCTCCCAAATTTTTTTTACAAGTTTTCACCAATGTTTCATAGTTCATATCAATGATAATATGGCCGCAATATATTTATGCCGCATATTTAAATCATCTTCTTTAAACATTATGATAATACTGCCATTGTCACGAATCTAACGTTTCGTATAAGTTTGACATATATACAAAGAGTCGATATTTTTATGACAACCCATACAAAAATAATATCTCATGTTATCTTGTTTTTCACAAGCTACGTCATCAAACATCACAATGGAATTGTTCTGGGCTTCACTAGGGTCTATTACACCACCAATTTGGGATAATGTCCAATTCCTTTCATCGGTTTATTTAATTTTTCCAAGTACTCATATTTAGGTTGATATAAGCTTTTTGAAAATATATAAACATTATCGAATTAGAATCCTTTGCAATGGGACACTCGATTAATCCTAGCATCTTGTTAGTTTTACCACAATTCGAAGGCCCAACAATAAGAGCCGCTATTATGTTCGGTAAGAGAGCACTTTTTTTGTCGATTTCATTAATAATATTTCTTACTACAATTTTATATTATTGGCTTATTAAACGAAAATTTTTTTTGTGAACCGGCAAACAAATTACAGAAACGGTTAAAACGCGGTGATCAATGAATTAACCCATTGGATGAAGCTTGCAAAGAGCACGATACTGCATGTTCTCAAAACAAGGCATTAAGTGAAGCCTGGTCGCGTGTCAAGGCACAAGATAGCAGGCTCGGTGATAAAGCAGCATCATGTTTTTTACAAATATGATGAAATCCAAAAAAAATTTTAGGCGGGAAGAAGTAAATGAAGAAGATAATTTTTTCAGCCGTTATTAATGTTGCTACTTTTACATTAAAAAACAAAAACCATTACACATTACAAGTGCAATTAAAGTTGCTCTTAAATCAAATCGACAATCAAAGAAAAATGTTGAGATACCTCGTGAAAATAATGTTCCCAATATTGGAGGTTTTCTACCAATCGTGCCGATTTTGACAGCCCTCAGCGCACTAGGTAGTTTAGCAAGTGGTAGTGCAGCAATTGCGAAATCAATTAACAGTTCGAGAATGGCTTCAGATGATATGGAGGAGAAGAAACGTCACAACAGTAAAATTGAAAGTGTTGCTGTAGGAGAATGAATATATCTCAACCCCTTCAGAAAGAGTTACGGTTTCTACCTTAAGCCCTGTAGTAAGGGGAAAGGAATTAAGAAGCGAAAAATTTAATTTCTCTGCCATGCAATAAACCACTTTCAAGAACCAACATTATACATATTGCTAAAATATATATTCCACATTTTCGAGGTGTATATATAAGAGATATACTCCCAGAAGCACTAAAAAGTCGGGAGTGGTATAATAAGCCTAGATAATTCACAATCAAGTGGGTTGCATATCATAAAAATAATATATAATATATACTTGTATGTACAAAGTACATTGAACATACTATCGCCCTCTCTCATCTTGAATTCAAATATTTAACTTGTGCACATTGGAGATCGAAATAACTTGGACGTTATTTCTCAAATAATTCTGCATTGGATAGAATCCGCACCATTTTCAATAAATGCAATAAAACTGTAGGCTCACCAGTGCTGGGCGCTTTGCGTGCGCTAGGATAAACATGCCCGGAGCAGGGATCTGCATCTGCACGAATCTGCATGCCTAATCCCAACTTGCTAGTTTTTATAGTATCCGAGATCGAAGCATGCATTCGGCTGGACTTGGATGGAACAACACTGTTGTGAGGAGTTGAATAACTCCGCACAAATCTCAGCAGCAGCAGCAACAGATGGCTGGTCGCTTAGCAGATACGCGGGAAGAGAGAGTTTGGAGAATTCGGTTCAAGAAAGTTTGGAGAATTCACTTCAAGAGAGCTTGGAGAATTCAGTTCGGGAGAGTTTTGGAGAATTTAAAACGAAGGAGCTTGGAGAATTCGGCTCAAGAGAGTTTGGAGAGCACGAGGAAAGAGAGCTTGGAGATAAAGAGCGAAGGGTTAACGGTAGATCGCCGCGCTTAGCACCCTAGTGTGGGGCCGTGTGCAGAGAGCGAAAGGTCGAACGGTAAAACCGCGGACTTTAGACCCTGAAGTGGTGACGTGCGCAGATGCCAAGAATTAACGGTACCAGGAGCCCTATATAAGTGGGCCGAGCGCTGGAAGCAGCGTCAGTCGATCACGAGGAGTCAAACCGTCAAGATCAATCAAGATACCAAAGTGAATAGTCAGTCAACCAAATAAACTACAAGGAAGCTACAACAAGTCGAGTCGTCGGAAAAGCAGCGCCGTGGGAGCCTACGAGAAACAAGATCGCTACTTCGACACATTCGGGATTGGGATACCAGGAATCTCCGAATTGAGACGCAGGTAGCTGAGGTCCAGAGGGCATCACACGGCTAGGTCAAGGCGGTCGGTTTATCCCTATCAACTAAGTACTGGCGTTACGCCTGGAGAATCCCGAGTATAACAAGCCAGAAGGGAGAGCGGTCGATCGGTACGGTCTCGAGTGGAGTTGTCCAGGAGAGCCCTACGGTTTCGACCCGTGAAGTACCGGATCGGCGTACGCCCGAAACCCCGAGTACCAAAAGCCACGCTACGTCCAGCCGCGCAGCCAGCAGTGCGCAAGACATTGTTTTCAGCAAGCCAGCCACCACATCAGGACAGACACGCAACCCAGAGCGAGCCAAGTGGAAACGTCCCGGACAATAAGCAGAAGGGTAAGGCTAGGGTGGAACGTTCGTTTACACTAGGCGTATAAGCGAAGTAAGGCGCGAGGCAGCTTCCTGGCGTTTAGCCTTGACTGTCCGCGGGGTCTGAGCAGAAACCCCAGTGGGACCATCCGGGACAGAGCAAGGGACAGGCGGCGGTGTGTCGAAAGGAGTGATCCTGGAGAGCGCGGCTTCTGCTCACCCTAGTCTGAGAACGGTGACGCTTCCCTAAGCCCGCACGGCTGATCCCCCTCGCGAGTCCGAGTCGTCACAAGCAGTCACCGAGTCAACGCGTCAGGGACGAGCAGCAAGCGAGCATCTTCAGGGAGCCTCAAGGATCTTCAGGGAGCTACAAGACTGGAGCACCAAGTCAACGAGGCGAGAGGTCGCCGAGACAACCAGGACTGTCGGAAGTACCGAAGGCGATATCAAGGCCAACCAAGCTACCAAGTCATTTGTAATAATATACCCGCTATAAGCCCACTGTTTAATCCGCTGCCTAATGGGATGCAGCCAAAGGTGAGATTTGCCCTTGTGCAAATGCCAGTGGCTGTTGTTATTGCACCGCCTCTGCCCCTGTGCAGATGGCGAAGCTTGATCCAAAAATTAAAAGCAACAGAGGCAATGATGCTTACTTCACGAAGTTCTGTGTGGGACTATATTCTGCTTTTGGTTGTACTTTTAGTTGTGCTATATACAACAAGCTTATGATTTACCGTTTTCATTGTGGATCATAATGCTTTACAATAGAGTGTTACGTACGCCCTCACCCATACCAAGATTAACCCCGGCAAAACAACTGCCATAAGTTGAGGGTAGGGGCCCCTAATGACTAACGCTCCGATTGATAAGGGCAAAACAGCAAAAACAATTCGACAACTCATGGGTGTCGCGTGGCCAGAACAACGACCACGATCGACCTGCTCGTAACCGTACTCCAGTAAGGTGGCAAAGTGCACCAGCCGGCCGTTGACTCCTAAAATAGGGGAAATAGAGAAACAGTACCCCTAGGTGGGAACACCTAGTTAATTCATCCAATATGGGGGGCTAGTCCGATATAAAAGACCCCAGCCAAGTAGAGAAGTCAGACAGAAATTGTTCTGATCTCCCCCTGACAGTGGTCTAAAAGTACAACTCCCATCAACACAGACCACGACTGGAAGAAGGCTGGTGTCCAGAAGGATGTCTTGACGTTTCCCTAGGATCAACTTCACCCAGGAGAAAGTCCCGATAACCGGTCCTGCGGTCGACCACAATCTGGAGGAAGTCAACCTGCAAACTCCCGAAGGACGAAAAGAACTAGTGAACCAAGTGAATGGCCTAAGGACCCCAAGATGGGCGGCGAAACTTCCAAAGTGGCTGACAGCACCGCCAATGTGATTAACCACGTAGAGATCGTTGACCACAGGGATGATATTCAAGATGTCAACAAGACCCTGAAGCTCATAGCTGGACTACTACTGGTTATAGTGATCCTTAAAGTGGTTAAGATGTACAAGCGCTCTGTTCAGAGACGCCGCGACCAACATCACACCCTGGAGAAAGTGGTGACCCACATCGGAGCATAAGCCGA
Source organism: Drosophila subpulchrella (assembly GCF_014743375.2). Classification (NCBI taxonomy): domain Eukaryota; kingdom Metazoa; phylum Arthropoda; class Insecta; order Diptera; family Drosophilidae; genus Drosophila; species Drosophila subpulchrella. Next base: position 1,091,171 of record NW_023665574.1, read on the forward strand.
GCAGATACAGTGAAGTGAAGCAGCGAAAAGACAATAGAAACAATAAAATAATAATAAATAAATTGCACTCCAATATTATACACAAAAAGTGAACCGCCAAAAACAATCACAAACAATTTGCGAGTACATGCATTTCTGAATGCAAGTGTAAGCAGAACCCCCAATTACATACGCTGAACAAGAAATTGGAGCTGCACCGACCAGCCCCAGCTCGAGCATTGGAACTGACGTGCGCCGCAGTGGAACTCTCATACGATGCATACATACATACATATCTATACAGCGATAGTGTTATTTTTTTTGTGTAACGTAATTCTTGTGTTTTGTTTTTGTAAACCGCCATCAAGTCTTGCACGTATATATATATGTATAAACCAATTCTAAAATCTCCCAAAGCCCAGGATCCGGAGCGTCGAGATCTCATCGCCCAGGATTAAAAGGAGAGTAAGTTCGTCGGAACACGGTTCTTTTCTTATAATTAATATATATATATATATATCCGTGCTTCATGATCACTTCAGAAGCTTTAGCAAAGACTATAAACAACGATCCACAGTTTAACGTAAGAATTCTATACTTGTTATCCAAAGCCAAACTGCCAATAACAGTGAGTGAATTAGAGTACTTATATATTGAGAGTTTCCGTCTAGGTTTTTCACAACTTGCCCACTGTAATAAGACCGAAAAGGCAATCATTATCTCCACCGTATCAACGGTCATTGTCCTTTCCCGTCTAGATAAGAATTTGTTTTTGGGTAATGTTAATACTTTCCTAGTTAAGACAAAGAATTAATCTTTTAGGAGTTCATATAATAATATCCATATACAATAATTATTTTATATATATAGTCATTTAGATATACTTTCCACTTTTTATACATTTTACCATATTTATATATAATAATTAAATGTTAATTTTTCAGCGGCGAGTATCAGCCTTGTAATTGTATGACAATTGCAAGAGCCCTCTGAGCGACGTTTGTAGTCGTGAATAGTCAGCATTTTGCTGATTTTTTTTTTTAGCTGAAGTCGATACTCTCCGCTAATTAAATAATTGTCAATTAATTTAATCCCCATATGAATTAGCCAATATTATGCTACTCAACACCGGCACACGCCGACCTAAATATTTTTTAATAAATTTGTAATGTGAAAAAGAATTTGAAATCATGGTGTGCTAAAGCTTTATTAAGGGGGTGTGCTGACGCGAGAAGTGTAGTAGGTCAAGAACAATGACATAACTTTTGACGGACAACCTTGACAATAGGGGATCGTATTGCGCGGCCCGCGACTATCCATTGGCACACGAACGTGTGAAGGGGAGGGAATATGGCCAAAACACAGCCCGATCGTATTGCGATCAAGCGACAGCTAAGCTTGTGGGGCAGTGTGGACTGACGACTGACGAACTTTATGAACTAATATTATTTTCCAGGTACTTTTAATATTTATTCTCGTTATGTTGGAGAGGAGAGAGGCTTACCAAGATCCCACGACCCGAATACGACGTAGCTTATGCCGGCAAATGGTGCCAGAATATCGGACGCCTCTCCCTCGGCCCAAGTCCCTGTCAGGACTCGGGCACTAATATGCCAACGTAACAAGAGGTTAATCTTTTAGCATACAATTCCACCTAAAATAAACAGGCAAGTTTATAAAATAAACTCCGCCCGTTGGAAGGACGGTCGTTCTTTCAAGATACAGGTGAGATAGGCAGGGGCGCAACCTTACGAATTGGACGACGAATGACTCCTTTTGCCGTCTTAATATCGACGACTCGGACTCTTCCGTCCGCTCCAGAGCAAGTATTGGTAATGCGTCCCAAGGGCCATTGCTGAGGTGAAGCATTGTCTTCATGGATCATGACCAGCTGCCCCGGGACTATCTTCGCCTTTGGAAAAGCCACTTGCTGCGGGCCTGCAAGGTGTGCAAATTAAGTTTCTCACTAGTGAATTGATTAAAAAAATTTATTTTTATTTTTAACAATCACTTATTCACTATTACAATTTTACAATAGGTCGAACTTATTTAATTCACTGCTCTTGTATTTATTCTCGAATTATTGTTCTGCTCGATTCGGATCTCAAAAACGGACTGCCTGATCTCTAGTTCAATGATCAATAATCAAACCTCGGCTTAAGAGAATTTATCCCCAAAAATTGATAAAGAGAATGACTCAAGAGAGTCGGAAAATAGGATGATGCAATTTGCCAATTAAATTTGAAGTCCAGTCTTGGCCGGAAATTGGTGTTTACATTAGCGGAGTTTAGGGACCGCTTTGGGGATCTTTTTGTTTACGTTAGCGGACTCGGGGCTCGCTTTTGGGGATCTTTTGCTTACGTTAGCGGACTGGATGTTTACAGCATCCGTTTGATTTGGGCTGCGTGAAATTGATCTGGGTGGGAATGATTCGGAGGCCTGGTTGACAGAAATAGCTGACCACGGATTTATCTCGGGTCTGTCAGAGTTATTTGAAAATTAGCTCTCGGCTCAAAGTTGTTTATAAATTGGGTAAGAGCCCCTAAATAATGTGTCATATAACTCCCCCCATTCTAAATTGAATCGTCCCGATTCATTGGAACTGATGGGTATATTGAATGTAATTGATGGGTTAATTCGACAATGATATTTTCTTCTAGGGTATTTTCATTGTCGGGTATATTATTTATTTCATTATCGGAAATATTGTTTTCTGGTTCAATTTCTATATGAATTTGCCATGGTTTGAATATTAAAAATTTTCTGAATTTGATTATAATCATAATAATTAAATATATAAATGTGAATATGATTAATATTAACGTAACTGGTATTTGAGTTTGTTTAATTTGAATAAATGGATTTAGTATGTTAATATTATCGAATGTGAGTTCCGAATCATTAGATATAATATATTCGGATACTAAAAAATCTGTGTATTTTCGAGCTGTGATGTATTCCAATATCTTATTGTCTACATTGGTGTAGGAATTATTATTAATTTTAGTGGTGCCATTAAAAGTTATTAAATATGACCCATTTAAATGAGTGTCATTAACTGTATTTTCTCCATTTACAAAAATGGCTCCATCTTGGATTACATCTACATTTTTATTTTTTTCTCGGATTTTGTTACAAAAGGATTTTTCTCCATTTAGTAATCTAGTGAAACAAGAGCCTTCTGGGTTAAGTGTGCAATAATTATTAAATATTTCCGTCCTAAAATTAGATATTACATAGTACTTATTTCTACATTTTGCGACGTGATTATCAATTAATAATTTTTCATCATCATGTGAAATGGATCTTGAATTGTAAACGTCACAGCGATCGGTAATAATAGGGTATTTTATGTAAATTATAATAAGATCTTGATGCAAAGCGATTTTAAATTCAGATATATCTAAAAGGTCTGTTATAACTACAGGTCTATTTTCGTGTTTATAAATTTCTTGTATATCGTCGTTGTTTAGAATTTTAGTATTAAATATATCGATTTTGGCGAGTGTAATTGTGTCCATTAAATTCATAAGATCGTAAGTAAGCAAACGCAGACGATATTTTCTAAGCGGAATTTCTTGATCTTTAAAGGCTGTTTTGAATTCTTCAGATAAAGATTTTATCTCTTTAAATATTTTAGAATTAATAACGAATTGATCGTTATTATTTTGTATTAAATCATCGATTTTATTTTGGACAGTTATGAAATCATCATGATCTGGTGTTCCCGCTATTCATTTCCAAATAGTGCCTATTTCATTAATGCCTCTTTTCGATCTACTGGGTATAATTTGGGAGATAAGTATTTGGATAATTTTTAAATCGTGGGATATTTCCCAAAGAAAATTGTTGCTGTCGTGACTCTTCAGAAATTCTGTTTCAAGATTAATTATATCTCTATAGAGACTTATATTAGTTATATGAAATAAATCTGCGTATGATTCATAAATAAGAACATCTTTGGTATCCTTGTAAAAAAGGAAATCATGGTTCGTGTAATCCATAATTTCGGATTTGGTTGTAGCTACCAGCAGTAATAAGTACATTATTGAAATCATTATCTGTAATTTGAAACAAATTATTTTATATTATCTTTATGAATCGTACGGTTTCTGTTATTTATAATAACTTTATTAGGGAGATTTTCCTTAACTACTTGTTTTTTGTATCTAGAATTTAGCTAGTTTCTTTCCCCGTGTTTCTTTTCGTAAATGACCTCTCCTACGTGATAATTCTTATTTTGTCTATCTCTATTGTGGAAATGCAACATTTTCTCTTGAGCTTGTTGCAATAATTTAGGCATATCTTCGTGTTTGATTTTATTAAATAGTATGTCAAAAGGTCGTTGGTTGGTTATTGAGTGAATTGTTAAAATATATTTTTGTGCTGCTTTAATAATAATTTCGGAATAATCAACTAAATTAAGCTTATCTTTAATGCAGCGAGCAATTTCTGTTAAAGTAGAGTGTGCTCTTTCTATTTGTCCGTTGGACGTACTATGTCGAGGATCTGCAAAGAATAGAGATATCCCATTTCTTTGAGCAAAGGATTTGAATTGGGATGAAGAGAAACTTGGTTCGTTATCTATCATCAAAGATTTGGCTAATGGAAATTGTTGTAAAATTTCTGAAACTTTATTTTCTATATTTAGTTTGTTAGGGATTTCTTTTACGACCAAATATTTCGAATAGGAATCTATACAAGTAATGAATATAAGATTTTGGGCGTAATATATGTCAAGATGCAAATTTTCACCTTCTCTTTCTGGAATAGGCGCTTGGCCGATAGGAATCTGTACTGGGTGTCTGTTGTATTTGTTTTGATTGCAGATTGTGCAATTCTTTATAAATTCCTTAAGCTTTTTGTATAAATTAGGCCAATAATAGAGTCTAGTTATTTGCTTATAATTTTAATCAAGCCCTCTATGAGCTCTACAATGAGTTTCTGTGATAATCACGGATCTGTCTTCAGCGTCTTCGACATCCTGGACAAATGTCTTAGTGTATAAAAATGTATTTATAAAATTGTCTTTAAGTGGTTTTTGAATTCTATAAAAATCTTCTAGAGTACAGTGAACTCCTATTGTTATATTGGGTGGAATATATTCTCTTAATATTGATATTAAATTTTCTGGAGTATCATACTCTATTATATGTCTAGTATTTCCGAATACATTACTCGACTCATGTATTGTATACCTCCCCGTTGCTATTAGCAATTGTTGCTTAAACTGGTTTAAGGGTTTTCGGGTTTCTTGTATAACATTCTCAAAACTACTCTCTGCTGAATGCTGAGTATTTTGATCTGAGACCGATTCATTACTTTCCGTTAAGTTATTAATTTGTATCCTTGATAAAGCGTCCGCAACAACGTTTGTTGCTCCTGGCTTATAAATTATTTTGGGTGAATAGTTTTCAATAAAAGAATACCATCTTTTCATTTCGATATTTGGATTTTTTTGAGAAATGGAAAATGAAAGAGGTTGGTGATCGGTATAGATCTCGATGTTGTTAACCCCATATAAGTAATTACGAAGGTTTTTAAAAGCCCATACTATGGCTAAAAGTTCCTTTTTATTTGTCGCGTATAATTGTTCAGTTTTGTTTAGAGTTTTTGAAATAAATGTGATTGGTTTTCCTTCCTGAGAAAGAACCGCACCAATTGCTAAGTCAGACGCGTCAGTTGTTAGGGTAAATTTTTTATTATAGTCCGGTTGTACTAGTTCTACTTGCGCAATTAAATTTTCTTTGAGCTCGTTAAAAGCTCTTACAGCTGAATCATCAAACTGTGTTAAAGTTTTACGTGATGCTTTTTTAGATACTTTGCCGTTTTGGCCTTCTAAATATTTTGTTAAAGGTTTAGCTATCTTTGCGTAATTTTGCACAAATTTTCTGTAATATCCTGTAAGGCCTAGGAAGCTTCTAGGCTCTCGAATATTTTTAGGGATCGGATATTTTACAATTGTTGAAATTTTTTCGGGATCGGTTTTGATCACATTGTGAGAAACAACGTAACCGAGAAAGTTTGTTTCTAATTTAAAGAACTTTGATTTTTCAATCGAAATTTTCATGTTTGCGTTCAGCAAAATTTTAATAATGACAATTAGGTCTTTATAATGTTGCTCAATTGTTTTTGAAAATATGATTATGTCATCCATATAAACATGACATGTTTTACCCACTTGTTCTCTCAAAATATCGTCCATCGCTCGTTGGAATATTCTAGGAGCGTTTGTCAAACCGAAAGGCATTCTTAGGAATTCGTATTTCCCATTATTTATTGAAAATGAGGTTTTTTGTATGTCAGGTTCGTTCATGAGAATCTGATGAAATCCAGATTCCAAGTCAATTGTTGAAAAGTATTTGGCTTTTCCGAGATTTGATAAAATCACTGAAGGGTCCTGCATTGGATACCTATCAGGTATAGTATTTTCATTTAGTTTTTTATAGTCAATTACGAGTCTTAGTTTTGGAGTTCCATCTTCATTGAAACCCTTTTTTGGTACCACTAGTACAGGGGAATTATAAGGGCTTCTACTTGGCCTTATAATTTCTTCTTTTAGCATTCGACTTATTTCAGAATTTACAAAATCTGAAGCTGATAGAGCATAAGGGTATTGTTTGCTGTAAATGGCCCTATCATTTACGGTGTTTATTTCACCGCGTATATCTGTCCTAAAAGGAATCTGCATATTTATTTTTGAATGCTCTTCATTTATAATATTTAATATTTCATTCTCCAGATCTTTTCTTTGATCTGCAGATGATATTTTTATGTTGTTTATTTTTTGGTTGTCGGATAGTTCAACGACGGCGTGTTCAGAATTTTTCAATTCCAAACTTTTATTTTTGTCGGATATTTCAACGACGGCGTGTTCAGAATTTTTCAATTCCAAACTTTTATTTTTGTCGGATATTTCAACGACGGCGTGTTCAGAATTTTTCAATTCAAAACTTTTATTTTTGTCGGATATTTCAACGACGGCGCGTTCAGGATTTGTATATCCCAAACTAAATTTGCTTTGATTACCCATTTCAGATTCGGATCTGATTTGAGCCTTTTCATCAAAGTATTTTTTTAATATAAATTCTTTTAATGGAAGAATGGTGTTTTCTTCTGTTAAAGAATGTTGGTTTAAATTGTTTCCGTTGTCATAATTTAATTTTTCTTCTATTCCGTTATATTTAATAACTCCCTTAGCTGTATCAATCACAGCTCCTATTTTTTTCAATAGGTTATAGCCGATCAGTAGATCTGAGTCTAGCCCTTCTATTTCATAAAAAGTATATCGTGTATCAAAAATAGTTATCATATGATAATATTTAATTATTGAATATCCATTCACTGTGGATACTATTTTGTATATTGGAAGCTCATTCTTATTTTTGTAAACTCCAGTTCTAATATAACACGAGGTTGCCCCAGTGTCAATTAATATTTTTAATTTTTTATTTATTTTCGGGTCATTTCTAAATAGGTAGGGTAAGCCTACTCCTGACTTTTGTCTAAAAAATGGTTCTCCTCAATGTTGTTTAGTCTCATTGTCTTGTTAGCCGGTTGGTTAACAGTTCCAGTTGGTACCCTTTTATTTTGGGCTTGTCCTTGCTGAGTGTTCTGGGTCTCAAATTTTTTTGTTTGATCCCACTTGTTCTGACTGTAATTATTATTTTGATATTTATTACAACCTTGATTATAGCCGTTGTTAGCCTTATTCTGAGCGTGGATAGACTCGTCTACCTCCATTGGTTCCGGCTTATTTTGTGGCTGCCTATAGGTGTTCCACTGATTTTGTTGGTTATTATTAAATCTACCCTGGTTCCAGGAATTATTTTTGTTCTGATTATAATAACCATAATTATTTTGGTTCTGGTTGTTGTCATGATTAAACCTTAAATTATTACTATTTCGATGGTTATTGTAATTGTTGTTTTGTTGTCTTTGCTTTTGGTTGAAATGTGTATGACCATTTCCACCAGGGTTTGGCTCACTATTTTTTCTCTGAGTGGTTGAGAAACTATTTGCGAAATGCGCCCTCATGTTGTTGCTTTCCAATTCCTGAACTATGACCATTGCATTTGGTAGGTCAGGAGGATTCATTGAGAAAATTGTGCCTGAAGTTTGGCCGTTTAGGCCGGTAATGAAAACTCTAAGGGCAGTCTTCCTATGTTTTTCATTCATTTCTGCTGTTATCGGTTTGTTACCCCGTCGTAGGTCATAATTGTTTTATTAATAAGTAGAGTTAACTTTCTATTAACTGTACCATAATAATCCATAATTGATAATTTTCCCTGACTCAAAACACTTAGTTCCTGTTCAATAATATGAATAGGACGTTTGTCGCTAAAGACAAAGTCAAGTCTGGCCATTATGGCATCGAAATTTAATACCGTACCGTTATGGGTTAAGGCATCGTTTGCCATTCCCGTTATTTTGTTTCTTAATATTGATAGGGCGGAATAAAATCTTTCACTCCCTCTGGCATATTGCCCCATGGCTATTTCAGCCGATTCTCTCCAGCTTACATATTTATCTTCTTCTCCTTTATATTCCCTAACAGATTTGATGATCTCATATGATGTGTCGCACTTTATATTTGGATCTATAATCTCTATCTGATAATCTTCAACCGTTTTAATTTTATGAGAAAGCTGCGATCTTAAGTTAACGATCTCTTCCTTTAATGGATTCAATTCAAAATTTACAATTTGTTTAATTAAATCTCCTACATTTAACATGGTATTGTTTGGAATCGCCTGATGATGTTCTTGAGGCGAACTTATGTGGAGTCTTTTATTTGCTCCGTTCTGGCTTGTAGAAGGTTCTGACATTTTGAGAATATTTTCGAAATCAGAAATTAATTCTTCCACTTTGTATAATTATATTTCTTTTTACAAATTTCTTATTAAATAATAATAATAATAATAAAAAAAGATTATATCGCTCACGAATCGTCCTCCTTATTTTTCTTGTCGTTGTTTTTGGGGTTGTCGTTTTTCTTGGATGATGATCCTGCTTGGGGTCGTCCTTCCCTTTTTTTTGTATCTTGGGGTCTTCCTTCTTTCTTCGGGTTTTTAAATTGGTGTCTTCCTTCTTTCTTCAGTGTTTATTTCTTGGCGAGGGATTGCCCTTCAGCCTTTATTCTTTAAATGTCTTTTTGTTGATGATTTCGAAGATTTGTTTGCAATATTTTTTTAGTTAAATTGTTTTTCACAATGGTTATTTGTTTCGATGAATTTTGTTGTCACTTTTTAAATTTTTTATTTTGTCCGAGCAGTGAATTTATGTTACGAACACTATTTTGTAATTTGAGATTTTAAGGGGATTATTTCATTAATTATTTTCCACCTTATTATTTTTTGATCAACACAAACTTTTTATTTTTTTGCCGGTTGTATAGAGTTTAAGGGGATTATTGCATTTATTATTTTCCACCTTATTTTTATCAACACAGGCTTTATATATTCGTCGGTTGCATCGGGTTGTTGGCCGCGCAAAATTCCTTTTTCACTTTTAAACTTTTCTGGGGTTTATTTAAAAGCTTTGCTTTAGAATTTTTTAATCACACGGCCCCACGTTGGGCGCCAATTAAGTTTCTCACTAGTGAATTGATTAAAAAAATTTATTTTTATTTTTAACAATCACTTATTCACTATTACAATTTTACAATAGGTCGAACTTATTTAATTCACTGCTCTTGTATTTATTCTAGAATTATTGTTCTGCTCGATTCGGATCTCAAAAACGGACTGCCTGATCTCTAGTTCAATGATCAATAATCAAACCTCGGCATAAGAGAATTCATCCCCAAAATCGATAAAGAGAATGACTCATGAGAGTCGGAAAATAGGATGATGCAATTTGCCAATTAAATTTGAAGTCCAGTCTTGGCCGGAAATTGGTGTTTACATTAGCGGAGTTTAGGGACCGCTTTGGGGATCTTTTTGTTTACGTTAGCGGACTCGGGGCTCGCTTTGGGGATCTTTTGTTTACGTTAGCGGACTGGATGTTTACAGCATCCGTTTGATTTGGGCTGCGTGAAATTGATCTGGGTGGGAATGATTCGGAGGCCTGGTTGACAGAAATAGCTGACCACGGATTTATCTCGGGTCTGTCAGAGTTATTTGGAAATTAGCTCTCGGCTCAAAGTTGTTTATAAATTGGGTAAGAGCCCCTAAATAATGTGTCATATAACTTGCACGTAATCTCGTCGCCAAAGCTCCTAGAATTGTTGCTTGATGTGGGTGACCCGTTGCCAACGCGTCAAGTGCGATAGGTTGCATTCCTCTAAACTTGGCTCTGTAAGTGCCTTTAAAGACGTTCCGACCAAAAAATGCGATGGAGTGAGAGCTTCTCCATCGTTTGGATCTTCTGAAAGAGGCGTTAGGGGTCGTGAGTTGACAACCGCTTCAGCATCAACTGTGACAGTTTGGAGTTCCTCGTACGTCAGATGTGAGTGACCAGTGTTTTTGACCAATAAAAGCATCATGGACTTTACCGCCTTCTCCCACAAGCCGCCAAAATATGTTGCGCGGGGTGGAATGAAGCTAAATTCTACGCCATTGGATGAGGTGAACATTTGTAAGTCCTTCAACGCTTGCTGGCTGAAGAGTCGCATTTTAAATTTCTCTAATTGAGTGCGGGTTCCAACGAAGTTGGATGCGTTGTCGCAGAATATCCGATTTGGCAAACTTCTCCGCCCGATGAAGCGCTTTAAACAGAGAACAAAGGTGTTAATTAAAATATGAGACACTAGATCTACATGTACTGCTTTGGTGGCAAAGCAAACGAAGACGAAAATATATGTTTTGAATGGAGCCTTTCCGCGAATACGATAGGACGTCAGAAATGTCCATTGACCACACAGGTCGACTACAGATACAGAAAAGGGTTTTGTGAGTAACAACCGGTCAGGAGGAAGTGACCCCATGATCTGGTCTTGTAGTGATAGCAGTGGACACAGTTGCGCACCACTTTGCTAACTAGTCGACGAGAATTAACGATCCATACTTGGAGACGTAGGATTTCGATTAGAGCCTTGGGCCCTGCGTGCATGTTAGTTTGGTGAAGAAATTCGATGTGTTTATATGTGAATATGTGATCTTTTGGCAGTAAAAGTGGGTACTTGGCTTCTACCGGTATTTGCGCATTTTTTAGACGCCCGCCAACAAGAATCAGTGTCACCGTGCGAGTTCCTATAGCTGATTCCGACAGAAAAGGTGTCAGCCTTTGAAGATCTGCCCTGAGCACTTTACCCTTATTTAAACAATCTATTTCCTTCCAATACGTTTGATGCTGAATAAGTCCTACAATGAACAGGAACGAGTGCTGCAACTCAGTTGCTGACATTTCAACCGCTTGCGACACGCAGAGGTTTTTGCTTGCAGGGATCTTGTTAAACGCCCGCAAAACGTAAGCTGTGACTCGAAGAACACGATGATACGAAGAGATTCGATTCAGAATTTGATCAAGAATGTTTTCTTTAGATTCGGTGCATTTGAATTTGATGATGCCGTATGCACGCTGTGAAGCATCTGCGAATCCATGTATTTCGCAGTCATGTTTCGGGAAAAATCCTAAATATCGGGGTATGGCGATTTGGTTTAAATTGTGCAAGTCAGGATAAATAGGTTGTCAACGATCTATTAATTGGTGAGGCAGAATTTCGTCCCAATCCAAATGACTCATTCTCAGCTAATGCACACAAATTTTGCATCTTATAATCACTGATCCTAACAAGCCAAGTATGTCATACAAGCATGCAATAATTGAGAGAATATTCCTTTTCGCCATAGCGTTAGTTTTTGGCAAATCGAACCGAAAGCAAAATTCGTCCACCTGGGGCCTCCACGACATTCCTAAGGTTTTTGTGATATCTTTGCTGTGTAACTTGAATCGATGTTCTTTGATATTATCATCCAACTTGGTAAAATTTCATTTGGCTAACTCCAATCCGGCACAAGATAAGATTCCAGTAACTTGATCAATCTTCAATTTTAAATCCTCAATGCAGTCAGCTCCTGTTAGGAGGTCATCGACATACATCTCTTTAGATATAATTTCTGATCCTATAGAAAATTCATTCCTATAATTCTCTGCTATGAAATACAAACTCCTGATGGCGAGAATCGGTGCACAAGCAAGCCCATATGTGACAGTATTCAACTGATATAATTTCAAAGGGTCAGAAATATTGTGCCTCCATCAAATCAAGTGAAACTTGCGATCTTGGGGATCTACAATGAATTGCCGATACATTTTTGTTATATGAGCTGTTAGAGCATGCCTATTTAACCTAATTGAAGATGAGAGTTAAGATAAGGTCCTGCTGAACTGTCGGTCCAAACATTAAAATATTACGTAGTGATACTACACGCAACTATGTTGTTGAGCTGTCTGGACGCAGTACAGCGTGATAAGGGATTACATAGTGAGGATGATTTGAGTCAAAACTATCAACAGGTTGCATGTGCCCCAGATCAATATATTCTTGCATGAAATCAGAATACATTTTTTTTGATCGGGTAAACGTTGTAAACGAAGCTCTATTTGCCAAAATCGTTGCTTGGCAATATCCACTCATTTTCCCAATTGTTGGGTAGATTTCGAAAAGGGAAGCCGAATTTGAACTCGCCCATTCTCGAGAAAAGCGGAGTTTTTACAGAAGTGGCAATCACATTCTTCCTCTTCAGTTGAGTACTGGTTTTGAGATGGTTCTGGAAATGAATCGATTTCCCAAAACCTTTTTAGATTTTTATTCTGCTGTTGGGACTGCTAGATTTTGCACATAATAACATTAGCCTTCGCCCTAGATTGCGGATTATCAACAATTTTTCCACCAATAATCCATCCGAGTGTAGTGTTAAGTAGGCATGGCAGCCCAGGCCCCAGCACGATCCTAGATTGTAATCTATAGAATCGCATTTTATACAACTGCCTCTAAACGTTAGGAATGCCTTTTTGTGGGGGTGATTTAGATTTTCTGGACGCTTATCATACTGCTAGAACTCCTAGCCTGGTTTTGCGCTGCATTCTAGTGCCTACCTAATATGTTGTAGAAATAATCCCAAGTTGGAAACTGCTCATAATTCTGACCTCGATCATAAGCATGTTTTAAATCTGAATCGAACTTTTGCAAAACGAGCTGAATTAAAATGGCTTTAAACGCATTTTGCTCGGTGCCAAGAGAGAGCAGCGAACCACGCAACGCTGCCACTGTATCTAAAATTTCTCGAAGGAATGAAGGATCAGATTTTCTCATTTGAGAAATGGCAAAAAGGCTAGATACATGTTCGAGTAAGATCATATAGTAGTATAAACTGCTATATTAATTAACAAACTTTATTAAGCTTGACTGTTCTCCTTCACTTCCTATTCGCAATGGCCCGGTTTTTACATAGCGTCGGTTTAACATTTGATTACTTGAAGTTGGCTGCGATCAATATCGATACTTAACATTTTAGCAGAGTTGCCAGGTTGGCCACTTTACAACAGGAGATACTTTTAGAAGCTAACGACTATTAAACAGCTATCCATTACATTCAAATACTAGTTGCTATACATTTACATTAAACAGTTATACTTAATTATACTTATATCCAGTTACTTATCCTACTACAATTCGGCCATCCTGACTGGTTGATCACCTGATCAAGATTTAGTTGAATGCTTATTTTATCTTTATAATATATGGTTACATAAGTTTCATTTTCTTGTTATAAATTAAATTTTTATTTTTGTTTTTTAATTTTTGTACTCTTTATCCAGTGTCTCAAATTTTGCGCACTCCAAACACCTAGGTAAGGACTTCGTGCTAATTGAAACCCTTCGACGTCTTTTAATAAAAATCTGTCATTGCGCATCGCTTTTGCAATCACATATGGTCCTTTATGTTAGGGAATCAGTTTCCTAGCAGTCCCAACCGTCGAGTCGAAATTCTTCACCATTACATAGTCTCCTTTTTTATACCCTCTAGCCTTTACACGTTTTTTATTATAAAATTTTTCATTATAATCTTGAACTTGTTTTTGGTGGGTCGCAGCTTTTTTTCTTATTTGTGCTAAACTATCTAATTTTGTATTTTCATTTATGTCCTCTAGCTTTTCCTTAAGTTCATCAACAATATTTCCTTTTTGTTCTACTCCAAATAGCATTTTACTCGGAAGTTGCCTTATATTTCTGTGCAACGTATTATTAAGAGCATGTTCTATTTTATCTATAACATTGTCCCAGTATACACCTTTACTTTGATCAACTAATTTTGCTATCATTGGTCCAAGGCTCCTGTTAATCCTTTCGACTTGACCATTGGCCTGTGGTGAGCCTGTGGCTATCTTGATATGTTTTACATTATATTCTTCCATGAATTCTTCGAAGTCCTTAGACGTAAAACAACTACCGCGATCTGAAATTATGCATTTTGGACGACTGTATGCCCTAAAGTAATCTTTTAATGCCGTTATCACTTCCCTTGTACTTGTTGATTTAGTTGAATAGAGTCTTACAAATTTCGTAAAACCGTCAACTACTACAAAAATATGCTTTTTTGCTCTCGATGAGTCTACTGGACCATAGTGGTCAATGTGTATTAACTCGAATGGTTTGTTTCCCTTGGGAATATTGTTCAAAAAACCTTCTCCTTTACCTGATTTTGGTGAAAACGCTACACATTTTAAACAATTTTCTATATGCGCAACGCACTTTTCTTTTAAATTTGGAAACCAATACGTTTTTGAAATTATGTCCATCATTTTATCTCTTCCTACATGTCCTATTTCGTTATGGTATTTATATAGTACCTGCTCTTCCATTTCTTCTGGCACGTAAAATAGTATCCTATTGTCATTTGCATTTCTGTACACTACACCATTTCTCATTTCAAATAATTTAAGTTCAGCTTTCTCTAAAACGGTTTTAAGCTTCTTAATTCTTAAATCTTTTCCTTGACAAATGACTAAATTTTCCTCAAAGCTGTTGGTTTCCACTATTAGAATATTATTATACCTGCTGAGAGCATCCACATGTTGCATTTTGTTTCCAGCCCTGTGACATATCTCAAGATCATAGTTTTCCATCTCCAAGGCCCATCTTGATATCTTCGGGTTAAGTTCTGCCTTATTAAGTGTAAACTTAAGTGCAATACAGTCGGTTACCAGTCTTACATGCTTTCCTTGCAAATATATCCTAAATCTAGGAAGAGCATAAATAACTGCCAAAGTCTTGAGTTCAAAACTATGTAATTTAGCCTCATCTGCAGTAGTACGCTTAGAGAAATAGAATACAGGGTGTAACTTGCCATCATCTTTCTTTTGTAACAGTACCGCACCAAATCATAGAGCGCTTGCGTCACAATGTAATTCTGTATCGTCTTTGTAATTATATAACGCTAGTACTGGTGACTCAATAAGTTTTTCCTTTAGACTGAGAAAACAATTCATCTCTTCTTCACCAAATTGAAATGGTTTGTCTTTCCTTAACAGGTCGTACAAAGGTTTTGCTATTGTAGAGAAATCCTTTATAAACCTTCGAAAATATGAAGAAAGTCCCAAAAAACTTTGTACTGCCTGTACCTTGGATGGAACTGGAAAATTTTTTACGGCTTCAATGCCCTTATCGTCTGCCCTGATGCCATTCTCGGAAATCAAAAATCCTAAATACTTTATATTTGATTTCAAAAACTCACATTTATCCATTCTAAGTTCTAATCTGTTCTGTGTAAGCCTTTTAAATATTTCTTCTAATGTTTCCAAATGCTCATTAATATCTTTGCTGGCGACCATTATATCATCCATGTACACTACTACTTTGTTGTTTCTAATCATGTCATCGAAAATTTTATTAACAAAGCGTTGAAAAACAGCAGGTGCGTTTTTGATACCCATTGGCATTCTTAAAAATTCGAATTGTCCTAGTGGTGTTACGAATGAAGTATATTTGATAGATTCTTCATTTACAAAAACATGAAAATATCCATTTTTAAGATCTAACTTTGAGAATACTTTTTGTCAACTAATTTATCTAATAAATCATCGATGTGTGGCAGTGGGTAGTTGTCTTTTAGCAGTGCTTTGTTACGTTTCCTATAATCAATGCATAATCTAATTTCACCTGTTTTCTTTTTGACTAATACTATCGGAGATGCAAATTCTGATTCGCTTGGTCTTATTATCTCGCTTTTCAAATATTCGTCAAGTAATTTTTGAAGCTTATCCTTTTCTGTATATGATAATCGTCGAGGACTACAACTGAAAGGTTTTGCATTATCTAGGCATAGCTTCATTTCTGCTCTAATCATTGGCTTTTAAGGTCTAGTTGCTTTAACATAACTGTTTTCAATTATTTTCAAGAAACGACATTGTATTTGATAAGTAGTGCTTTTGTCCCAGTTAAATTCAATCGTTTCGTTGTTTGTACAGTCGATATTAAGTATTTCGGTTTCAAAATTGTCTATTTCCAGTTGCCTGTTTACATTTGTACATTCCGTTGTTTCATTGTTAAGTCTCATAACTGTCTGACCGACATTTTCACTATTTCGTCTCGTAACTGTTTGACTCGTTGTTTCACTGTCTCGTCCCGTAACTGTTTGACCGTCATTTTCACTATTTTGTCTCGTAACTGTTTGACTCGTTGTTTCACCGTTTCGTCCCGTAACTGTTTGACCGTCATTTTCACTATTTTGTCTCGTAACTGTTTGACTCGTTGTTTCACTGTTTCGTATCATCGCCCTGTGACCTATTCTTTTATTATGATCTTTCACGACTGCATGTTCCGCTTTTACAACTTCAGTCGCCAATTCCAAAACATTCTCGGTTATATAGTCATCTAAACACTCAATATTATGATTTAATTCAGCAATGCGCAACGGCAGATCCCTAGTAGCACTCGTCGGGTTATTTTTTGATATATCTTCTACAGTTATCATCTTTAAAGTTCTTAAATCTAAATTTAAATCGCAAGCTTCCATGAAATTTCTACCCAAAACCACATCATGTATCATAGACTCATTGGCAACAACTGTTAAATTGAAGTAATATTTTATTTTTCCTTTTAATACAAAACATAAAATTTTTCCATAGATTTTTAATGGGCTTCTATTTATACAAAAATAATGTTCTTTAACTTCATGTAGTTGGGCCTCCATGGGCAACAAAGATATTTTAAGCAATGAAATTGGACTGCCTCAGTCTAAGATGCATGCTGTAACCATAGGAGATATAATTTGACTGTCAAAACGAATTTTAATATACCTTACATATTTGTTTTCAGCATTCCCCTTTCTTTCCTCGCATTGGGCTACGAAGTGACCGAACTTGCCACAAGCATAGCAAGATCCTGGCACCCTTGCTGGCTTTCGACAATCCTTAGCGATCTGTCCTCTGGCGTTGCAATTACCCCAGCGGAATCCTCCGTTGTCGCTCCTATTCCTGTTCAGCTCCTTCGACACCGATTCCTTTGGCTTGTCCAAACGGATACCAGCAAACGCACGAAGAATTTGCATTGGATCTGTGAAGCATTGGATCCGGGCTTGATCACGCAAATTCTGTGCTGGTATTCCCTCGACTATCTGGTCAACCAATTCGTCAGGTTCAATGTTGATGCTGCTTGCTAACATTGTCTTCGCTTCAAAATACACCGCGAACTTTTCGGTATGATGCCACTTTAAACCTTCAAATTTGCGTCGCGCCTCTGCTTTTGAAAGCTTATCGCCGAATGCTAGTATCAGCTGTTCCAAAAGATTCTCTGCCGGCTCCATAATACGCGTAGCATTCATGCAACCAACGCTGAGCGCTGCCTTTCAGCTTGGACAAAATCACCATTTTCATGCCCACTGCATCCAGGTTGTACATTTCAGCAATGTTGCGTACTTGCTGGCTCCAAATGTTTGCACAAGAAGATCCATCGAAATCCATAATGATTTCCTTGACAAATGAAAGTGACATATTTGGCGCTCCTAGCCCTTTGTTTACAATTGCCACTCGTTGTTGCTCAACACTGTTGCTTTCATCGATATCGGTTCCGCTATCGATATCAACACTTCCATCGGTGTTTGGTATTTTTCCGCCAACTGCTTCCTCGAAGTTTTCGCCTTGCACTGCTCGCTTTATTCCCTTGCTGCTCACTGCTTGGTTGCAGTTTTCGGCCATGTTGATTACGTCATTGCCAACTGCTTGCGACGCGGCTCTTACTTGCGAAAGAATGTTCTGGAGTTCCTTTCTACCAGCTTCGATTTCAGCGCGTATTTGTTGTAGCGACAATACTCCTTCGGCTACGGCAAACCACTCGTCTCCCTTGGGCCTTGAAGCCGCTGCAGGAATCAGTTCCGACCTATGGTTGGCATCCTCAGCAGAGAAATCCTCCCCCAAGTCATCAGCAAGGTGCTCGTTTTCAGCGTCCTGCGGTAGTGGGGACTCTGGGCGAGTTCCACGAACTAGCAGGTCCACGCCATTTAGTCGAGCCGCCAGTTCGGCCTTATTGCCGATCGTCGGCAAGTTTAATGCCGCCAACCACCTTTTTAGCTGGACGACCGTGAACTGTTGGGCATCAATAAGATCCATTTTATGGGTCTGGACCACTTCTGAAGTTTATAGTAGTATAAACTGCTATATTAATTAACACACTTTATTAAGCTTGACTGTTCTCCTTCACTTCCTATTCGCAATGGCCCGGTTTTTACATAGCGTCGGTTTAACATTTGATTACTTGAAGTTGGCTGCGATCAATATCGATACTTAACATTTTAGCAGAGTTGCCAGGTTGGCCACTTTACAACAGGAGATACTTTTAGAAGCTAACGACTATTAAACAGCTATCCATTACATTCAAATACTAGTTGCTATACATTTACATTAAACAGTTATACTTAATTATACTTATATCCAGTTACTTATCCTACTACAATTCGGCCATCCTGACTGGTTGATCACCTGATCAAGATTTAGTTGAATGCTTATTTTATCTTTATAATATATGGTTACATAAGTTTCATTTTCTTGTTATAAATTAAATTTTTATTTTTGTTTTTTAATTTTTGTACTCTTTATCCAGTGTCTCAAATTTTGCGCACTCCAAACACCTAGGTAAGGACTTCGTGCTAATTGAAACCCTTCGACGTCTTTTAATAAAAATCTGTCATTGCGCATCGCTTTTGCAATCACATATGGTCCTTTATGTTAGGGAATCAGTTTCCTAGCAGTCCCAACCGTCGAGTCGAAATTCTTCACCATTACATAGTCTCCTTTTTTATACCCTCTAGCCTTTACACGTTTTTTATTATAAAATTTTTCATTATAATCTTGAACTTGTTTTTGGTGGGTCGCAGCTTTTTTTCTTATTTGTGCTAAACTATCTAATTTTGTATTTTCATTTATGTCCTCTAGCTTTTCCTTAAGTTCATCAACAATATTTCCTTTTTGTTCTACTCCAAATAGCATTTTACTCGGAAGTTGCCTTATATTTCTGTGCAACGTATTATTAAGAGCATGTTCTATTTTATCTATAACATTGTCCCAGTATACACCTTTACTTTGATCAACTAATTTTGCTATCATTGGTCCAAGGCTCCTGTTAATCCTTTCGACTTGACCATTGGCCTGTGGTGAGCCTGTGGCTATCTTGATATGTTTCACATTATATTCTTCCATGAATTCTTCGAAGTCCTTAGACGTAAAACAACTACCGCGATCTGAAATTATGCATTTTGGACGACTGTATGCCCTAAAGTAATCTTTTAATGCCGTTATCACTTCCCTTGTACTTGTTGATTTAGTTGAATAGAGTCTTACAAATTTCGTAAATCCGTCAACTACTACAAAAATATGCTTTTTTGCTCTCGATGAGTCTACTGGACCATAGTGGTCAATGTGTATTAACTCGAAAGTTTTTTTCCCTTGGGAATACTGTTCAAAAAACCTTCTCCTTTACCTGATTTTGGTGAAAACGCTACACATTTTAAACAATTTTCTATATGCGCAACGCACTTTTCTTTTAAATTTGGAAACCAATACGTTTTTGAAATTATGTCCATCATTTTTTCTCTTCCTACATGTCCTATTTCGTTATGGTATTTATATAGTACCTGCTCTTCCATTTCTTCTGGCACGTAAAATAGTATCCTATTGTCATTTGCTTTTCTGTACACTACACCATTTCTCATTTCAAATAATTTAAGTTCAGCTTTCTCTAAAACGGTTTTAAGCTTCTTAATTCTTAAATCTTTTCCTTGACAAATGACTAAATTTTCCTCAAAGCTGTTGGTTTCCACTATTAGAATATTATTATACCTGCTGAGAGCATCCACATGTTGCATTTTGTTTCCAGCCCTGTGACATATCTCAAGATCATAGTTTTCCATCTCCAAGGCCCATCTTGATATCTTCGGGTTAAGTTCTGCCTTATTAAGTGTAAACTTAAGTGCAATACAGTCGGTTACCAGTCTTACATGCTTTCCTTGCAAATATATCCTAAATCTAGGAAGAGCATAAATAACTGCCAAAGTCTTGAGTTCAAAACTATGTAATTTAGCCTCATCTGCAGTAGTACGCTTAGAGAAATAGAATACAGGGTGTAACTTGCCATCATCTTTCTTTTGTAACAGTACCGCACCAAATCATAGAGCGCTTGCGTCACAATGTAATTCTGTATCGTCTTTGTAATTATATAACGCTAGTACTGGTGACTCAATAAGTTTTTCCTTTAGACTGAGAAAACAATTCATCTCTTCTTCACCAAATTGAAATGGTTTGTCTTTCCTTAACAGGTCGTACAAAGGTTTTGCTATTGTAGAGAAATCCTTTATAAACCTTCGAAAATATGAAGAAAGTCCCAAAAAACTTTGTACTGCCTGTACCTTGGATGGAACTGGAAAATTTTTTACGGCTTCAATGCCCTTATCGTCTGCCCTGATGCCATTCTCGGAAATCAAAAATCCTAAATACTTTATATTTGATTTCAAAAACTCACATTTATCCATTCTAAGTTCTAATCTGTTCTGTGTAAGCCTTTTAAATATTTCTTCTAATGTTTCCAAATGCTCATTAATATCTTTGCTGGCGACCATTATATCATCCATGTACACTACTACTTTGTTGTTTCTAATCATGTCATCGAAAATTTTATTAACAAAGCGTTGAAAAACAGCAGGTGCGTTTTTGATACCCATTGGCATTCTTAAAAATTCGAATTGTCCTAGTGGTGTTACGAATGAAGTATATTTGATAGATTCTTCATTTACAAAAACATGAAAATATCCATTTTTAAGATCTAACTTTGAGAATACTTTTTGTCAACTAATTTATCTAATAAATCATCGATGTGTGGCAGTGGGTAGTTGTCTTTTAGCAGTGCTTTGTTACGTTTCCTATAATCAATGCATAATCTAATTTCACCTGTTTTCTTTTTGACTAATACTATCGGGATGCAAATTCTGATTCGCTTGGTCTTATTATCTCGCTTTTCAAATATTCGTCAAGTAATTTTTGAAGCTTATCCTTTTCTGTATATGATAATCGTCGAGGACTACAACTGAAAGGTTTTGCATTATCTAGGCATAGCTTCATTTCTGCTCTAATCATTGGCTTTTAAGGTCTAGTTGCTTTAACATAACTGTTTTCAATTATTTTCAAGAAACGACATTGTATTTGATAAGTAGTGCTTTTGTCCCAGTTAAATTCAATCGTTTCGTTGTTTGTACAGTCGATATTAAGTATTTCGGTTTCAAAATTGTCTATTTCCAGTTGCCTGTTTACATTTGTACATTCCGTTGTTTCATTGTTAAGTCTCATAACTGTCTGACCGACATTTTCACTATTTCGTCTCGTAACTGTTTGACTCGTTGTTTCACTGTCTCGTCCCGTAACTGTTTGACCGTCATTTTCACTATTTTGTCTCGTAACTGTTTTACTCGTTGTTTCACCGTTTCGTCCCGTAACTGTTTGACCGTCATTTTCACTATTTTGTCTCGTAACTGTTTGACTCGTTGTTTCACTGTTTCGTATCATCGCCCTGTGACCTATTCTTTTATTATGATCTTTCACGACTGCATGTTCCGCTTTTACAACTTCAGTCGCCAATTCCAAAACATTCTCGGTTATATAGTCATCTAAACACTCAATATTATGATTTAATTCAGCAATGCGCAACGGCAGATCCCTAGTAGCACTCGTCGGGTTATTTTTTGATATATCTTCTACAGTTATCATCTTTAAAGTTCTTAAATCTAAATTTAAATCGCAAGCTTCCATGAAATTTCTACCCAAAACCACATCATGTATCATAGACTCATTGGCAACAACTGTTAAATTGAAGTAACATTTTATTTTTCCTTTTAATACAAAACATAAAATTTTTCCATAGATTTGTAATGGGCTTCTATTTATACAAAAATAATGTTCTTTAACTTCATGTAGTTGGGCCTCCATGGGCAACAAAGATATTTTAAGCAATGAAATTGGACTGCCTCAGTCTAAGATGCATGCTGTAACCATAGGAGATATAATTTGACTGTCAAAATGAATTTTAATATACCTTACATATTTGTTTTCAGCATTCCCCTTTCTTTCCTCGCATTGGGCTACGAAGTGACCGAACTTGCCACAAGCATAGCAAGATCCTGGCACCCTTGCTGGCTTTCGACAATCCTTAGCGATCTGTCCTCTGGCGTTGCAATTACCCCAGCGGAATCCTCCGTTGTCGCTCCTATTCCTGTTCAGCTCCTTCGACACCGATTCCTTTGGCTTGTCCAAACGGATACCAGCAAACGCACGAAGAATTTGCATTGGATCTGTGAAGCATTGGATCCGGGCTTGATCACGCAAATTCTGTGCTGGTATTCCCTCGACTATCTGGTCAACCAATTCGTCAGGTTCAATGTTGATGCTGCTTGCTAACATTGTCTTCGCTTCAAAATACACCGCAAACTTTTCGGTATGATGCCACTTTAAACCTTCAAATTTGCGTCGCGCCTCTGCTTTTGAAAGCTTATCGCCGAATGCTAGTATCAGCTGTTCCAAAAGATTCTCTGCCGGCTCCATAATACGCGTAGCATTTGCATGCAACCAACGCTGAGCGCTGCCTTTCAGCTTGGACAAAATCACCATTTTCATGCCCACTGCATCCAGGTTGTACATTTCAGCAATGTTGCGTACTTGCTGGCTCCAAATGTTTGCACAAGAAGATCCATCGAAATCCATAATGATTTCCTTGACAAATGAAAGTGACATATTTGGCGCTCCTAGCCCTTTGTTTACAATTGCCACTCGTTGTTGCTCAACACTGTTGCTTTCATCGATATCGGTTCCGCTATCGATATCAACACTTCCATCGGTGTTTGGTATTTTTCCGCCAACTGCTTCCTCGAAGTTTTCGCCTTGCACTGCTCGCTTTATTCCCTTGCTGCTCACTGCTTGGTTGCAGTTTTCGGCCATGTTGATTACGTCATTGCCAACTGCTTGCGACGCGGCTCTTACTTGCGAAAGAATGTTCTGGAGTTCCTTTCTACCAGCTTCGATTTCAGCGCGTATTTGTTGTAGCGACAATACTCCTTCGGCTACGGCAAACCACTCGTCTCCCTTGGGCCTTGAAGCCGCTGCAGGAATCAGTTCCGACCTATGGTTGGCATCCTCAGCAGAGAAATCCTCCCCCAAGTCATCAGCAAGGTGCTCGTTTTCAGCGTCCTGCGGTAGTGGGGACTCTGGGCGAGTTCCACGAACTAGCAGGTCCACGCCATTTAGTCGAGCCGCCAGTTCGGCCTTATTGCCGATCGTCGGCAAGTTTAATGCCGCCAACCACCTTTTTAGCTGGACGACCGTGAACTGTTGGGCATCAATAAGATCCATTTTATGGGTCTGGACCACTTCTGAAGTTTATAGTAGTATAAACTGCTATATTAATTAACACACTTTATTAAGCTTGACTGTTCTCCTTCACTTCCTATTCGCAATGGCCCGGTTTTTACATAGCATCAGTTTAACATTTGATTACTAGAAGTTGGCTGCGATCAATATCGATACTTAACATTTTAGCAGAGTTGCCAGGTTGGCCACTTTACAACAGGAGATACTTTTAGAAGCTAACGACTATTAAACAGCTATCCGTTACATTCAAATACTAGTTGCTATACATTTACATTAAAGAGTTATACTTTATTATACTTATATCCAGTTACTTATCCTACTACAATCAACACTTTTTTATCGTATCGTTCCTGAAGAATGCCTTTTTGTAATTTTCTTCCGATACTTGAAATGCAGCCACTACACTCAATGCAGGATCAGAAAGACATCCGAGTAGATACGTAAACTTGTCAATAACAGAAAGTGAGACATCATCATGAACCATATGATTGATGGCTGAAATAAAACGGTTATACTCGCCATATTTTCCGTCAAATTTTGGGATTTTTAAAGAACGTAATCGATTATGGGAACTGGCCCTTAAGCAGGTGGAATTTATCAAGACAGAGTCCTCAGGGCCAGTGCGCTTGTTAACATTTGCACGTCTTAAAAGCGTAGATTTTGTTGCTATAAATTCTGCCTCAAACTGATCGCGAGAATCTTCACCCAAGTCTATTTCTTCAATTTGCTGTTGAACTTGACACAATTGCCTAAATTTCGATTACAAAAGGGCCAAGTGACACTTTGCCGATATATCGTCCATTGATGTGTCTGCAACCGCTCGATTGGAAGTTCGTTGCATGTTTCGTTGCAGCAGAGTTCTTTTGCGCCTAAGTACAGCTAGCTGTTCTTCTACAGATGGTTTGGTCATGTTTGCAAAGAGATGAAAGATCAGCCAAACTGTAAGGAAAATGCGTTTTGATTTGGCTTAAACAAGTTTTGAAACCCTACAACAGTTTTAGGGTAACTGCGAAACTTTTTGATTTAAAACTGGGGTACAGCAAACCTGCGTGTTCTGAGGAGCTTTTACGACATAGGTTAAATAAATCACACCTATATAACTAGATATAACCAGACTTTTCTTTTTTATTTGTATTATTTGGGTCCGAAAGATCAAATAAAAAGTGAACTGGTTAAAACTGCAAATTTAAAAGCTTACGTGCTCCAGTAAGTGTCTCAGGTATACTGGTGACGTAATGGTGTGGTGCCGTAAAAGTCCAAGTTGAGATAACTTTCCAACTGATCCGCTTGAATTGTAGCTGCTACTGAATCCCTTGTGATCCCTCGCAGCCGAGTTGTTAAGGTTCAGGATAGCAGTCTTGTCACGGTCGCCATTGTTTAATCCGCTGCCTAATGGAATACAGCCTAAGGTGAGATTTGTCCTTGTGCAGATGGCGGAGCTTGATCCAAAAATTAAAATCAACAGAGGCAATGATGCTTACTTCACGAAGTTCTGTGTGGGACTATATTCTGCCTTTGGTTGTACATTTGGTTGGGCTATGCATAACAAGAAAGCTTATGACTTACCGTTTTCATTGTGGATCATAATGCTTTACAATAGAGGGTAATCTTTTAGCATACAATTTCAACTAAAATAAAGAAGCAAGCGTGAACACCCACTACGAACCCGTGAATTCTGTGCTTTCTCACTGAGCTACTGGGCGGTCACGTTTATATAAATTTGGTGGGACGAACACACAATCTAGCGAGCAGACCACGAAAAATCAGTTCGTTACATCTGGCGCCCATCGTGATTGTCCAGCAGTGAAAGCAACTTAAACAGAATGGAAAAGAAGTGTCGCACAGAGGCTTAATGTCACCCTGGACGGCAGATTAGAAGACATGAGACATCTGGGCCGAGCTGGAAGCTGGCCCAAGCATAACGAACGCCGAAGGGGACAACCTAGTGGCAAGCCTGAGCGTTGACAACTTACAAAAAGAGAAACACAGGAGAGAGTCAAGCCAAGACAGTATAATAACAGCGCTGATCTTGAGACCCAGCCAGCCAGACTATGCAAGGATCGCTAAACAGGTCCGCGAATTTTCGTTCAGGTTCGACGGAAAACCCGTTCGAGTTCCTGGAGCAGGTGGAATGGTCCGCCAACACATACGGCTTTAATTTAGACATGATTCCCCGAGCGATGCCGGAATTGCTTAAGGGAAGGCCTTTGAAGTGGTTCATCGCCAACAACAAACAAAGCTTCCACACATACTTTCTGCTGAGAGACTTCTTCACCAGGCTAGCGGATCATGTCAGGCAATGCAAGCAGGGCTTCAGCGAGTCGTTCAAAGACTGCATGATCGACATGCAGACGATGGTGAGGCCACTTAATTATTCTGCGAAAGATACCCTAAGGATCATCAAGGAAAACTGCACCCCAAGTCTAAGGATCTTCCTAAGGGCGTACAAAGTGTCGGACCGGGACGTCATTGGTCGGTCGCCACCTAACCGAATCGCACGGCAGCAGGCAACAGGCGCACCACGCGGAGGCCAATGTACACCACCACAACAGCAACAGATGCAGCCAATAAACCCTGTGTGGAGGCCACCAAGTACAACACAAAGGCCTCGTGAAACAACATCACAGACCCCCACGAGGCCTGCCGAAAGTGCGGCGGTCATGGACACTGGGCGCAGGGATGTCGACACCAACGTCTGTTGTTCTGCTGGGTGTGCGGGAGAGTAGGCGTCAGGAGCGTCGAATGCTGCCAGCAGACGGGAAATGCCCAGCGGTCTCAGCCGCAGAGCGGCGAGAGGGGTCGCAAGATGCTACCTTTCCAAATTAACGGGAAAGCTGATCGAGGAGGAGCAGCAGTTGTCCGCAGCGGTGACGATTGGTGGGGGCACATACAAGGCCACAATCGACACCGGGGCAACAGCAAGCTTTATAAGCAAAGAGCTGTCGGACGACTTGGCTGCCCTCGGAAAGATTACGAGGATACGACGGCAAGTTAGGTTGGCAGACGGAAGATGTGGCGGAATTGATGAGCAGCTGGAGGTGGAAATCGCGTTCGGGAACAAGCGACTGAGTATAAGCCTGCTGATACTACCAGGGGTATGAAACTTTCTAACGCAAGTCGGAACTGAGATTAAGTGTGCTGAACACGAAGTGATAATACCGGCCAGAAATCGACACAATGGATGGCCCGAGGAGAAGCTATCGGTGGCAGTAGTGCAACAGGCAAGCGAAGATGACGACACGACAAAATTCCTGGAGGCAGAGCTATCGAGTTTCAACAACATGACGGAAACATCGAATATGGCAGAGCATCAGATCACGATGAAAGACGACAAACCAATAGAGCAGCGATACTATCCCAAAAATTCGAAAGTTCAAGGGGAGATCAATGCGAAGGTGGACGAGCTTCTCCAAATGGGATACATAGAACACTCAACAAGCCCATACAGATCTCACATCATGATGGTTAAAAAAAAGACGGGCAAATGGAGACTGTGCGTCGACTTTAGGCAAATCAATGCCAAGTCTATAAAGAATGCCTACCAGATGCCCCGAATAAATTATATTATATATATATATATATATGTATATATATATATATATATATATATATATATATAATATAATATAATATAAAAGTTAAATTTTCTAGTTCTAGTTTTTAAAATAAACTTATCTAAACTGTTATCATGTGCACACTTTATACAGTATGCATATTTGTTGAACGTTGATGCACTAAGAGCAGTACAAACAAGTGGCCCAAACGACACCAAGCACGTGCTTGTTACGCGCGGGCCCATTTTTATTTCGGGCAAATACGGTTCGCGAGGAAGGTACATAGAACAAACAAGGACAGGACAAAACATAGATCAACAAGACTAAAGCAAATGAGCTAAGATTTTAGTTTTTAATACAGGGATAGAGGTTGAGGAACAAATTAAATGATATAGGTTGTTATAATTATTACAAAGAACGCGAAAAGGCTCATGCTGACTAAAATTAGATGAACATCGTGGCAAGTTTATAGGATAGTAGTTTCGCATTAGTCTAACAGGAACATTGAAAGTAAGGCGGCTTACCAAATCTACAGAATCAATATCGCCTCTGATAAGATTATTCATAAAAATAGTACCAAGCATAGTTCTACGGCTTACTAGACTAGGCAAATTAATTAAAAGCAATCTACTCGAGTAAGAAGGCAACCTGACGTTTTGATCCCAGTCCAAACCACGTAAGGCAAAAAGAAGAAATTGTTTCTGTACGGACTCTATACGGTCAATGTGCACTTGATACTGAGGACTCCAAACGGAAGAACAGTATTCCAAATTAGGACGGACAAGGGAGGTAAATGATAATTTGGTAGTGTATGGATCATCAAATTCTTTAGACCAACGCTTTATAAACCCAAGAACACTCATAGCTTTATTTACAGTAGAGGTTATGTGGGAGTCAAATTTAAGTTTAGGATCTAGGAGAACACCTAAACCGTTTACTGAGTATATTCGGTCCAGGGACATGTTCTGAAGAGAGTAACTTATGAACGTTGGCGTACCCCTATAAAAAGTCATAACGTTGCATTTAAGATAGTTTAAATTCAAAAGGTTGTACTGACACCATTCCTGGAATCTATTAATGTCTGACTGCAAGCAGAAACCAGACTCAATATTATTATATGAAAAACAAAGCTTAACATCATCAGCATACATTAGTACACGAGAGTGAGTTACTATAGAGGGAAGATCATTTATAAACAGAGTAAACAGCAAAGGGCCTAAATGACTGCCCTGAGGCACTCCAGATGTCACGTTGATCATCTTGGAAACAGCGTTTTTGAATAAAACCCTCTGAGATCTACCATTCAAATAACTTGAAATCCAAGTTAACAGATTATTCGGAAACCCGAGCTGATCTAATTTGAATAAAAGAAGAGAGTGGTTTACAGAGTCAAAGGCTTTACTAAAATCTGTTTATATAACGTCTGTCTGCAATTTTTCGTTAAACCCATCTATTACAAAAGATGTCAATTCGAGCAGGTTAGTGGTGGTCGATCTTCGCTTAACAAAACCATGTTGACACGGCGATATTAAAGAGGAGCACAAATGTTGCAACTGAGAGGTAATAATGCGTTCAAATATTTTAGGAATTGCAGACAATTTGGAGATTCCTCTATAGTTCTGAACATTAACCTTCGCACCCTTTTTGTGGAGTGGAATAATAAAAGAATCTTTCCAGATAGTAGGAAAAACAGATGATGAGATAGACAAATTGAAAAGTTTAAGAATGGGTTTACAAATAGTTCGGGCACAAAACTTAAGAACACACCCAGGGAGTATATCTGGCCCCGGAGAATAGGTTGGCGTTATAGTTTCTAAATCAGTTAAGAGAGAACTTTCGGTGATTACAGGAGAAAAAATACAATTTGCCCTGTTTAAGTGATTAGGGTAGCTAGAATTAGACCAAGAAACAGAACTATAAGTAGATTGGAAGAATTCAGCAAATAAATCTGCAATTTCGGGATCCGTAGATGCCTCAATAGAGTTTAATCGTACAGATGATGGCAATGCTGAAGACTTTCGCTTAGCATTGACAAAGTTATAAAACTGCCTTGGATCCTTTGAAAATTCCAATTTACATCGGTTCAAATACATGGAATAGCAATGACTGTTAAGTACATTAAAATTAGTACGAGCCACCACATATCTTGAAAAATCGGATGGCCTACCCGACTTTTTGTACTTTTTATAGAAGTTTGTTTTTAGGTTTCTAAGTCTTTGCAACTGATTGGTAAACCAAGGAGGCCTGTCTAACTTAGGAGCAAAACTATCAGGAACACATTCACAGAAAAAAGAAAAGAGAGATATGAAACAGGATTATGTATATTTATAATATTTAAATTTAACGATTCTTTTTTATCAATCGGTTGAAGGATGCATTCAAAGTCAGCGTAAACTGTGAATGGTACCATCACTTCTTTTTGAGTATTCGTGTACCGTAAAGTGGGGAAGCGTGAGACTTTTTTACCACAGACTTCTTAATGTCGGTTGGCATCATCTTCACTCAACGAATAATTTAAACAAATTTAACAGAACCATTTTTTTGATTTATCTCCGAAACTTTTGAGGAAACCAAACTAAAATAAAGATAAACACAAGAAAAAATTTTTTTTAACATGAAAACAAATAATTATAATGAAATTTTAAAACAATAACAAAAACAAAAAAATACATAATAATGATATGATAAAAAAACTTACTTTGAGAGATTTTTAATCCAAGTATAATGTGCTTACATCCTTCCTCCAGTATCAGCACATTTATAGAATTTGACCTCACTTCAGGGGAGTAAAGTATAGGTCCAAATATAACTCCATCGTCGAATCCGAAAAGTGTAACATTTATATCTTTATTTATTTCCATAAATTTAGATATATCTGCGGGCTTAAGTGGTAATTCCAATCCAGTGAAATTTAATGTGATCCCATTGACTTAAATAAGTTCATCACTTATATTAACTTTATAGGTTGTACATCTGTTTGTATTCTTATTTAGATTACTTTATGCTGCGATCTCCATTTAAAAAAATATTTAGCATTTATGTTTTTTACATTTATAATTGCTTTTTTAGCTTCCAAGCAAGAGGGTAGTTTTATGTATGATGATCCTCTTAAAGGTGAATATTGATTAATATTCATCTCCAATCGAATGAGATGAAGTAAAGTCCATCCACTATCCCTCTCTTGGGATTCTTCTATCCTCACCAAAATGTTTTCCATATGTTCCTTGTATTCATTTTCCATATTGGAGTAGGCACTAAATATTGTCATCTTACTTTGAAATGACTTTATTTCAATGTATTCCTTTTCTTCCTTCAAAAGTGCGTACTCTCCAAAAAGTTCAAAATTTATTTTCACCGATGAATAACTTTCCAACAATGGGTACAAGTAAGGTAGAAAAGCTTCTCCTGCTTCCTCCATAAATTGTGTTGGATAAATGACATCTTTGTTGGTATTTTCATAGAGGTAGTGAATAATCCTTCCGTGGAATCCAGAACTGATTTTTTGAATCCTTGAGTCCACTGGTTCAAAAACATTCCTCTTATGTTGCTCCGTTCGCAGATGATGACTCCACGAAATGTTAGCCGATAGGGTAATGTTGCACTTTGCACAATACTTATTCATTTTTGTTTTGATTTTATTGTTTTTGGAAATATTGTATTGTATTGTTATTTGTACCTTTCACTTTATTGTACTTTACTTTAAATGTAAAGTATTTTACGTCTTATCAATTTATCACACTACTCAAATCTGGGTAGTTCACAAGTTTACACAACTTTACTTCACAGTTAGTAAAGTATTTTAATTTTGATCAATTTGATAAGTTTACACAAATCGAATTCGGATGGAACGCAAATTTACTTTAACTTGGAAATACCGGAGGGTTCGCACGACGATTTTAGATGGTTCGCACAACTCGAATAGTTTTCTTAAACTGAACTACTTTCCACATTTCTCCTTAACACATACATTTTTTTGAAAACTTAGAAGGTAACCGTCTTCTCTTTCTAAAGGCGCATGAGAAAAAATTTTCAAATATGATTAATATAAACGTATTTGACTAAATAAACGATCTCATTTGTTTTTGTGTATATTCTGTTAGGAACCAACACCACCACCACCACCTCCACCTCCACCATAGAATTGAAACATTTAAGATTACCCTCCCC
The DNA here is from genome assembly GCF_014743375.2 of Drosophila subpulchrella. Classification (NCBI taxonomy): domain Eukaryota; kingdom Metazoa; phylum Arthropoda; class Insecta; order Diptera; family Drosophilidae; genus Drosophila; species Drosophila subpulchrella. The sequence goes on from NW_023665574.1 coordinate 1,122,717, forward strand.
TTAACTTAATGCAAGTCAGAAGCAGCATACTTTAGATATTCACGCTCACTTTCCCATCTAATGCTCGCTAAAGAGGGGGAGGATACTCACGCTTGTTTCACACCACAAAAGTATGCGGTCTAATATCCCTCATACCAACACCTTTTGACCAAAAGACCGTAGACAGGTTACACTAACAGATGTCATCTACAACCCTAATTGAATCAACAAAACGGCCACGCATAATAAAACAACTTCCCCTCCTCCTCCTCCTCCGCCTAAATATCGTTTTACAAATTCCTACGCATGACAAAACACCCCTCTTACACTCCTACACACCCTATTCGTGTAAAGATCACTCTAAGCAACCACAAATCCTACGCATGACATTTGCACCCCTCACACACAAGCAATCAAAAATTTCTACGCATGACAAAACACCCCTCTCTCACACTCCTACACACCCTATTCGGGTAAAGATCACTCTAAGCAACCACAAATTCCTACGTATAACATTTGCACCCCTCACACACACACACCTTTGGGGTGAGAAAAAGACAAGACAAAACAAGACATGACAAAACACCCCCACTTTCACCATTTCTTGGGGTGATCCTGACACCTCACACCCCTTTCTAACCTCATTAAGTGTCCTGTGTGCCTACCCGATGCCCCGAATAAATTATATTATATATATATAGTGACGTGTCTGCACTGCGATTTCTCAACGGCCACCAGTTTAAAGAACGAAACCGTTCACAAATAAACAGAATCGCCAATTTCGGCTTTGATTAAAAACGATACAGAAGCTCGAGATCCCGCAATGCAAACAAACAAAGAAAATGGATTAAGTCCGAATGTAAACAATGACGTAATTCCATAAACGTAAAAATCCAATAAGATCGCAAAATCTAATAAGACCGAATTATGTAAACATAAACAAAGAAGTGGCGATCGCATCATCCACTTGCGATTGCGTCACCTAATGCACTAACAGTAAATTCTAAGACGCAAACCGAGGTTTCATTCTAACCAATTCTGTAACATACAATTAGTCTTTTTCCAACGTTCTAATAAAGAATAACCGAAGAACGACTCATGTAAATGGCGCAGTCGGTAGGATCTCTTTAAAAAAAACAAGGAAGAACGCTATAGTCGAGTACCTCGACTATCAGATACCCGTTACTCAGCTAAAGGGACCAAAGGAAAATGGAGATATGCAAGCAGCAAATGCGCCACCTACCGGCGGTAGACAGATTTAAGCGTTGTGGGCGTTAGAGTGAGCGTGGCAAAGTTTTTTTTAAATCAATCGATAGGTATTGACGAGACCAATACATTTCAGTTTAAATTTTTTATCTAGCACGAAAATTGTGGGCGCCACAGGCTTGGGCGGTTTGTGGGCGTTAGAGTGGGCGTGGCATATTCGCGTAACAAACTTGCGCTGCGCTCAAGCCTACGGAATCTAAATCTGAAATCCCGTTTCTCTATCTTTGATATTTTCCGAGATATCCGCGTTCATATTTACGATTTTTTGAAGTTTGTGAGCGGTTTGTGGGCGTTATAGTGGGCGTGGCAAACTTTTTTTTGGGTCAATCGGTAGGTATTGATAAGAACAATACATTTCAGTTAAAATTTTTGTTCTAGCATCAAAACTGTATGATCCACAGTTTTGGGCGGTTTGTGGGCGTTAGAGTGGGCGTAGCACTCTTTTGAAATAAACTTGCGCTGCGCAGGAATCTCAGAAATCTGCATGCCAAATCCCAGTATTGTAGCTCTTATAGTTTCCGAGATCTCAGCGTTCATACGGACAGACGGACAGACGGACAGACGGACATGGCTAGATCGACTCGGCTAGTGATCCTGATCAAGAATATATATACTTTATTGGGTCGGAAACGCTTCCTTCTGCCTGTTACATACTTTCCGACGAATCTAGTATACCCTTTTACTCTACGAGTAACGGGTATAAATATCCTTGCGAAAAAACAAAGTCAGTAGCTTACTGATCAATTAAAAGGATATTTCTAAACAACTAGGATATCCAGATCAGCGCGTGGAATTGCCCACAAGTAAGCAATTTATTCGACTAGCTCGGAAGTGCAACTAAGAGATCCGCAAAAGAACCTAAGTGCAAATTAAAGGCACTGAACAAAAAATATAAAAAATTAAATTTCAATCGACTACTGAATAAATCCAATTCGGTCAGTAATAAAGTTGAGTGGAATTTAATTAAACACAACAAAATGGACCAAAAACCACCAGCTCAAGGGCAACCACAAATTGGTGTGGCACCCAACCCATTGACGGAGCAAAACTTAAATCAGCTTTTGTCCCAGATCCGGAATATTCCAACGTTTGAAGGAGATCCATATACCCTAAGAACTTTTGTCAGAAGAGTTAACTACCTTTTGCGTCTGTATCCTACAACCAATGATCGACAGACAAGCGTTATATTTGGAGCAATTGAACTTCAAATCACCGGTGATGCCCAGAGGATTCTGCAAGTTATACAAGTCAACAACTGGCCAGATCTTAGAGCAGCCCTAATCGACGAGTACAAAACGCAAACACCTGTGGAGGAACTATTAAGGTGATTATACAATACTAATTTTCAAGGTAATCTAAGAAAATTTTGTAACGAGATCGAGCTTAAGCAGTTAGTTATAAGCAACAAATTAGAACTTGAGGGAAATCCAAATGAATTAATATTGTACACAGAAGCAATGTTTAGGACTACAAAGAACCTAATACAACGAAAATTACCTGATAGAATTTTTATGACATTAGCAAGAAGCGATATTTCAACAGTACTTAAACTGAAACAAGCGGCTCAGCAAGAAGGGCTATACGAAGAAAATGAAAATTTAAAACATTATAACATCAATGTTAATAAAATTCAAAAGCATCAACAAACAAATTATACACGTAACCCCTACCCTTTCACTAATTTGTACAACACCCAACAATTTAATCCTGGCCCAGCTCTTTCAATTCAACCACACCCCAAGCAACCCCAAAGAATGGTTCCACAAAATTATAGGTTCCAATCGAATAACCGAAATAATACTTTTGACCAAAATAGGGGAAGTTACCAAGAGTTTCGAAGAAATTTAATTCAGGGACAGCAAAATAATACAATGAATCAAAGCCAACAGCCAAGTGGACGATCGGGCTCAGTACCCAACCAATCACAAAAGAGAGTCAGAGAAAGTAATAGTGGACAATCAAGAATGCAAGTAGACGAAAATTATCAACAAAATAAGGAGTACAAAGAAGATGTTTATAATGAAAATGAAAATTTTCCAATGCAAGCTTCGGACCAATTACATACATAGAAATAACTATAAATAATCATAATTATCGTTGCCTCGTCGATACCGGTTCATCAATTAACTTAATGAAAAAGAATTTTCTCAACGGGAGCATTCATAAAGATCCGACAATTATACGCACTATGACAGGTCATTATGAACCAAATGAGTTTGTAAAAGTTGCACCTAATAGTTTATTTACTCAAGAACAAATATTTTATATTCACGACTTTTCTTCCAACTATGACATACTACTAGGACGAAAGTTACTAGAGGCAAACCAGGCAAATATTGATTATTTAAATAGTCGCACTACTATTAGTGGCCGCATTTTTTTACACAAAAACATTAGTTTGAAAATTCCAACACAAATAAATGATTTTGAGGCATTGCTAAAATCTAAAAATTATACTGATGAAATAAATTATGCTGTTCAAAATGAATTAGCAGAGGGAAAAAGTTATCGCTTAGAACACTTAAATGAAGAAGAAAAAGTTAAATTATTAAAACTAATTAACCAATATAAATGCATTCAATATCGTGATGGTGAAAATTTGACCTTTACGAATGTTGTTAAGCATGAAATAAAAACTCATCATGAAAATCCAATTTATAAAAAACCGTATGGGTATCCTTTTTCATTTGAAAAAGAAGTTGAGTCTCAAATACAGGATATGTTAAAGCAAGGAATAATAAGGCACAGCCAATCACCTTATTGCAGTCCATTGTGGATAGTACCAAAAAAAGAATATGCTTCAGGTAAACAAAAATTTAGACTTGTAGTAGACTATAGGGGCTTAAATGAGATCACTATTAGTGATAAATTTCCCATTCCCAATATGGACGAAATACTAGGCAAGCTAGGACGGTGTCAATATTTTACCACCACTGATTTGGCTAAAGGTTTCCACCAGATCGAAATGGACCAAAATACCATAAACAAAACAGCGTTTTCCACAAAGTACGGACACTACGAGTACACTCGAATGCCATTTGGATTAAAAAATGCACCTGCAACTTTTCAGCGATGCATGAACAATGTCCTTCGTGAATTAATAAACAAGCATTGCCTTGTATACTTGGACGATATAATTGTTTTCTCTACGTCTCTTGACGAACACCTTACTTCATTAAAAATTGTTTTCGAAAAACTTAAAAACGCTAATCTAAAATTACAACTAGACAAATGTGAATTTTTGAAAAAAGAAACCGAATTTTTGGGACACATGGTTGGACCAAACGGTGTAATGCCAAATCCAGAAAAGGTTAAGGCAATCAATAAATTTCCAATTCCCAAAACTCAAAAAGAAATAAAATCATTTCTTGGTCTTTGCGGTTATTACAGAAAATTCATTCCAAACTTCGCAGACATTTCAAAACCTTTAACTAAATGTTTAAAAGCTGGTTCTAAAGTGACATTCAAAGATGATACATTTATTGCAGCATTCAATAAATTAAAACAACTTATCATAAACGATCCCATACTGATTTGTCCAGATTTAGGAAAAAGGTTTCAATTAACTACTGATGCTAGCAACTTTGCAATAGGAGCAGTTCTTTCTCAGGATAACAAACCAATCAGTTACATTAGTAGGACTCTAAATGCACATGAAGAAAACTATAGTACAATTGAAAAAGAATTATTAGCTATAGTATGGGCAACAAAAACCTTAAGACCCTATTTATTCGGAAGAAGATTTGAGATATTAAGTGACCATAAGCCGTTAGTCTGGCTAAACAATATCAAAGAACCTAATATGAAACTGCAAAGATGGAAGATAAGGTTAGGAGAATATGACTTCGAAATAAAATATTAAGAAGGAAAGCAAAATCACGTAGCCGATGCATTGTCAAGAATCAAAATTAACGATGTATACTATGGCAGTAACAAAGCAACAGCACATAGCGCTGAAGAAGAAAATTTAATAACAATTACTGAAAAACCAATCAATCATTTCGCAAGACAGGTAGAAATGATTCGAAGCAATAAAGAAGGTGAAGAAAGTGAAAATTATTTTAATAAAGTCAAGATTAAAATAATGTTTAATGAATTAAACGTCGAAAAAGCTAAATATTAATAAAACACTTTTGTACCAAGTCAAGTGCACTACATCGAACACGACTCTGATTTTGAAATCATTCAATAAGCTTTTAAACAGGTTATGAACACTACTACAAAAATTGTAAGAGCAGTAATTAAATTACAGGACATAAAAACTTACGCTGAATTTAAAGAAATTATTGTTAGCAACCACGAAAAACTATTGCACAAAGGAATTGAGAAAATGGTAAGGCTTTTCAAAGAAACCTATTATTATCCCGACTACCAGAATTTAATTCAGAATTTAATTAATGAGTGTAATGTTTGTAACCAAGCAAAAACCGAACATAGAAAAACATCGCTTTTATTAAAAACAACTCCAGAAACAGAATTTTGTAGGGAAATTTACGTCGCAGATATTTACACGATCAAAAATCAAAATTACCTAACTTGTATTGATTTATACTCAAAATTTGAAAGCGCGATTGAATTAAACGGAAAGGACTGTATGGAAGTTAAAAGAGGACTTTTTCGAATATTCAATTCAATGGGAAAACCCAGAACCTTAAAAACAAATAGGGATAGTGCTTTTATGAGTATAGCGCTTAAAAATTGGCTGGACACAGAAAAAGTAAATATTCAGATAACAACAAGTAAATATGGAGTATCAGATGTAGAAAGATTACACAAAACAATTAACAAAAAAATACGTGTGATCGAGACCAGCGACAATCCGGAAAATAAACTTATGAAAATGGAAGTAATACTGTATACTTACAATCATAAAATAAAACACAATGCAACAGGTAGAACCCCAGCTGATATTTTTATTTATGCAGGTACCCCTGCATATAATAGCCAAATTATAAAAGAAGCTAAAATAGAACAACTTAATAAAAAACGACAACATTTTGAGGTAAATACCAAATTTAGAAAGGCTCCCATAATTCACGGGAAATTACACAATCCTTATAAAAAGACAGGAAATATAGAACAAATAGATAATGATCATTTTGAGGAAACTAACAGAGGTCGAAAAATAAAACATTACAAAACAAACTTCCAGAGACAAAAGAAAGTTAATAAAAGTAAATATTTGCAGGAGGACCCAGATCAAGACCCAGGGCTTTGACTTTCATCTTTCTGACATCAATGTTAATAATAATGATGCCAATGGGTAACAACCAATTTTAGAAATTAACCCTATAAAATCATACAATGGCTATTTATTATTTATGACCGACACAACCAACATCCCAGATAGTTTTGAATACCATTGCTTCACAATTAATATTACAAAAACGGAAGAAACTTACAAAAATTTGCTATCACAAGCGTTTGGCTTTAAGGAAATAATACAGATTAAATATTTAACGGAAAAACTACAAAGAGAAATGAATGGGTTAAAAATTAAATTAAATTAAATTTAAAGAATTAAAAGAAACAAAAGAGGATTAGCTAATTTTGTAGGAACAGCTTACAAATATCTTTTTGGAACATTAGATAATAATGATAAAGAAGAATTAGAAGAAAAAATCAATGTAATAGCTCAAAACAGTGTACAGGTAAACGAACTAAATAATATAATCGATACAGTTAACAAAGGCATCGATATAATAAACAACCATTTCGAATACAACGAAAACGAAAAAATACTTGAATTATTGATTTTTAATTTATAACATTTCGCAGAATACATTGAAGACCTGGAAATGGGAATGCAGTTAGCAAGATTAGGAATATTCAATCCAAAGTTATTAAAACACGACTACTTGACAAACATTAATTCTGAGATACTTCTGAACATAAAAACCTCAACTTGGCTTAGGTCAGATTTAAACGAAATTTTAATTATATCCCACATACCCAGAGAAATAAAGAAACTTCCGTATACGAAATATTACCTTATCCAGATGAAAATAATAAAATATTACAAGATAACACCCAAAACAAATATTACGTATACAGAAATAGTTTGTATAACAAAGAAACAAAAAAACCTGTTACCAACGCATGTCTTTTAGGTCTTGTTAATCAAACAAATACTAGTTGCAGGTTCACAAAAACGCTATTAACTACCCAAATTAATTATGTCGAACCAAATATCATAGTTACATGGAATTTGTCAAAAACTATACTAAATCAAAATTGTATTAAAAATTAAATTGTAATTGAAGGAAACAATATGATCAAAATACACAATTGCTCAATTGCAATTAACGATTTATCCATAAGCAATTATAATTCTGACTACACACAAAGCATATACACAAGAAATAATGTCACTAAATTAGACCCAATATCATACATCCAAGCAAAAGAAATATTTTTTGAACAAAATAAAGAAAACCAGATTTACAAAATAATTGTAATTGTAACACTGGGTCTCTTAATATTAAGTGTATCACTGTACCTACTTTATAAATTTAAGGAAATACCTAAAAGAATACTTATTAAATACAATAACACAAAAGGTGACGACCCAATAATAGAAACACAAAAGTTACAAGAAATACCACAACTATACCCCAAAATCACATAAATAACCATACGATTTTGTCTAAGTGATGGGGGAGTGACGTGTCTGCACTGCGATTTCTCAACGGCCACCAGTTTAAAGAACGAAACCGTTCACAAATAAACGGAATCGCCAATTTCGGCTTTGATTAAAAACGATACAGAAGCTCGAGATCCCGCAATGCAAACAAACAAAGAAAATTGATTAAGTCCGAATGTCAACAATGACGTAATTCCATAAACGTAAAAATCCAATAAGATCGCAAAATCTAATAAGACCGAATTATGTAAACATAAACAAAGAAGTGGCGATCGCATCATCCACTTGCGATTGCGTCACCTAATGCACTAACAGTAAATTCTAAGACGCAAACCGAGGTTTCATTCTAACCAATTCTGTAACATACAATTAGTCTTTTTCCAACGTTCTAATAAAGAATAACCAACCAATATAAAAAAATCTCCTGATTTTATATTCGGGCGAAGATGGACTCCTGTAAATATATATATATATATAAAAGTTAAATTTTATATTAGAGATAACAGGAAATTCATTCCTGAGTTAAATCTAGTTTCTAAAATAAACTTATCTAAACTCTTATCATGTGTACACTTTATATGTATGCATATGAAACAGGTTTATGTATATTTATAATATTTAAATTTAACGATTCTTTTTTATCAATCGGTTGAAGGATGCATTCAAAGTCAGCGTAAACTGTGAATGGTACCATCACTTCTTTTTGATTATTCGTGTACCGTAAAGTGGGGAAGCGTGAGACTTTTTTACCACAGATTTTTAATGTCGGTTGGCATCATCTTCACTCAACGAATAATTTAAACAAATTTAACAGAACCATTTTTTTGATTTATCTCCGAAACTTTTGAGGAAACCAAACTTAAATTAAGATAAACACAACAAAAAAATTTTTTTAATATGAAAACAAATAAATATAATGAAATTTTAAAACAATAACAAAAACAAAAAAATACATAATAATGATATGATAAAAAAACTTACTTTGAGAGATTTTTAATCCAAGTATAATGTGCTTACATCCTTCCTCCAGTATCAGCACATTTATAGAATTTGACCTCACTTCAGGGGAGTAAAGTATAGGTCCAAATATAACTCCAACGTCGAATCCGAAAAGTGTAACATTTATATCTTTATTTATTTCCATAAATTTAGATATATCTGCGGGCTTAAGTGGTAATTCCAATCCAGTGAAATTTAATGTGATCCCATTGACTTAAATAAGTTCATCATTTATATTAACTTTATAGGTTGTACATCTGTTTGCATTCTTATTTAGATTACTTTATGCTGCGATCTCCATTTAAAACAATATTTATCATTTATGTTTTTTTACATTTATAATTGCTTTTTTAGCTTCCAAGCAAGAGGGTAGTTTTATGTATGATGATCCTCTTAAAGGTGAATATTGATTAATATTCATCTCCAATCGAATGAGATGAAGTAAAGTCCATCCACTATCCCTCTCTTGGGATTCTTCCATCCTCACCAAAATGTTTTCCATATGTTCCTTGTATTCATTTTCCATATTGGAGTAGGCACTAAATATTGTCATTTAACTTTGAAATGACTTTATTTCAATGCATTCCTTTTCTTCCTTCAAAAGTGCGTACTCTCCAAAAAGTTCAAAATTTATTTTCACCGATGAATAACTTTCCAACAATGGGTACAAGTAAGGTAGAAAAGCTTCTCCTGCTTCCTCCATAAATTGTGTTGGATAAATGACATCTTTGTTGGTATTTTCATAGAGGTAGTGAATAATCCTTCCGTGGAATCCAGAACTGATTTTTTGAATCCTTGAATCCACTGGTTCAATAACATTCCTCTTATGTTGCTCCGTTCGCAGATGATGACTCCACGAAATGTTACCCGATAGGGTAATGTTGCACTTTGCACAATACTTATTAATTTTTGTTTTGATCTTTTTTGTTTTTTGAAATATTGTATTGTATTGTTATTTGTACTTTTCACTTTATTATACTTTACTTTAAATGTAAACTATTTTACGTTTTATCAATTTGATAAGTTCACACTACTCAAATCTGGGTAGTTCACAAGTTCACACAACTTTACTTCACAGTTAGTAAAGTATTTTAATTTTTATCAATTTGATAAGTTTACACAAATCGAATTCGGATGAAACGCAAATTAACACGAATTTACTTTAACTTGGAAATACCGGAGGGTTTGCACGACGATTTTAGATGGTTCGCACAACTCGAATAGTTTTCTTAAACTGAACTACTTTCCACATTTCTCTTTAACACACACATTTTTTGAAAACTTAGAAGGTAACCGTCTTCTCTTTCTATAAGCGCATGAGAAAAAATTTTCAAATATGATTAAATATTAACGTATTTTACTAAATTAATGATCTCATTTGTTTTTGTGTATATTCTGTTAGGAAACAACACCACCACCACCACCACCTCCACCTCCACCATAGAATTGAAACATTTAAGATTACCCTCCCCTTAACTTAATGGAAGTTAGAAGCATACATACATAATAAACCAACTTCCCCTCCTCCTTCTCCTCCGCCTAAATATCGTTTTACAAATTCCTACGCATGACAAAACACCCCTCTTACACTCCTACACACCCTATTCGGGTAAAGACCACTCTAAGCAACCACAAATTCCTACGTATAACATTTGCACCCCTCACACACACACACCTTTGGGGTGAGAAAAAGACAAGACAAAACAAGACATGACAAAACACCCCCACTTTCACCATTTCTTGGGGTGATCCTTACACCTCACACCCCTTTCAAACCTCATTAAGTGACCTGTGTGCAACCATGCGTGACTAATTAGGGTCACCACCACCCCCTTTTTCTATGACTTTTAATACTTAATTATGATAATTAGGTCATTAAAACACCTGTGTGCAACCATGCGTGACTAATTAGGGTCACCTCCACCCCCTTTTTTGACATGATTTATTACCTAGTGAGCAAGCTCTCGTATTATTCTACTATTTATTTAACATATAAACTACTAAGCTTGGAAATGACATATTTTAATTAGTTTTGAATTTCGAATTAAATTTTATCAAAATCGGACGACTATATCATATAGCTGCCATAGGAACGATAGTAAAATTGGTGGGGTATTATTTTAGTAATTATAGCTTCGGTGTCTTTTGACATATTATCTTATACTATTGGGAATATAATTTTTTATATTTTTAAATTTAATAATTATAACTGCAAGGGTAGATAAACTTCGGCATGCCGAAGTTAACTTCCTTTCTTGCTTAAGTTTGTGGGCGGTTTGTGGGCGTTAAAGTGGGCATGGCTAACTTTTTTTTGGGTCATTCAATAGGTATTGTTGAGAACAATACATTTCAGCTAAATTTTATATTCTAGCATCCTACAGTTGGAGCTACAGTTTTGGGAGGCTTGTGGGCGTTAGAGTGGGCTTGGCACCCTGCTGAAACAAACTTGCCCTGCGCAAGAAGCTCAGTAATCTGCATGCCAAATCCCAGTTGCCTAGCCCTTATAGTTTCCGAGATCTCCGCGTTCATACGGACAGACGGACAGACGGGCATGGCTAGATCGACTCGGCTAGTGATCCTGATTAAGAGTATATATACTTTATGGGGTCAGAAACGCTTCCTTCTGCATGTTCCATACTTTCCGACGAATCTAGTATACCCTTTTACTCTACGAGTAACGGGTATAATAATTCGAGAAAATCTTTTATTTTAATTCCGCGGATTTTACACTAAATAATCTAATAACATTTTTTTGCATCTCTTCCTCGTAATCCTTTTGACCCTTATTTCCGTAATTGCACCGATTGGCTTTGCTTCTTTGCTATGTCACCCCTTTGTCCTGTTGCCCAGATCCTTTACGATAATTTTTCAACATATTAGCAAATTATTGTTATTAAAACAACTTAAAATATACGATTGTCGGGACTTTCTCATTTCCAAAGAAATTCCAAATAGACCTATTTCACGGACCTCTGTGTAATTAACATATCAAGAAGATCCTTTATGGGCGAGAATCATAAGGCTATTCCTAAACCGTGCGAAGTAAAACTGTTCATTAGAGCCAGGTTCAACGTCTGCCCCGCGATTTATTTATAGTTATTGTAAAGGGAAGTCGTAGAGGGAATTGTAGCCTCTTAAACTGAAACGGCAGACCGGATGGTATTCAAGGGATCCTGGAAATAAATAACGTTTCCACCACCACGCAACCCGTAAATACTATTGCTTCGATTACATTCTTATAAAGACCTTTTATCTGCAATCGTGTCCCATCGTATAGATTTGGAGGACCTAAATTTGGAATAACATTACGGGTACACCAATCTTAATAGATTCTTTGGTTCAAAGAATTCAAAAGTTCGACAGTTTGGCAAAAAAATTTTGATTCCGGTTTGTCTTTCGTTTTTCGTTGTAACAATGGCGCGCTCATATAGCCAATCTAAGCTTTTACTTTATTAACGCCCGTTACTATAAAAAAAAATACTAGAATTTTTCGAGATCTCAAAACTAATCCCCTTTGGACATCTATCACTTAGACTGCCACTCGCTACAGATCAAGACTTGTCTCTCACACAAACAGACATGCTCTCACACTTTCCAGACCAATGAACAGGAGAAGACTAAAACGATTGCACTTATCATACAATTGGCCAATTTTTTTGATGGGCTTTTGTTGTTGATTGCACTACATTTTGATTTTACCATGGGTGAAAGTGAATTGAGTTTCACGAAAAGCACAAAAATAAGACTTATTGTTTCTTTATCGAAAAAAAGCAAGAGAGAAAGCTATAGTCGGGTGTCTCAACTATCAGTTACCCGATAATCAGCTTTTGATCGAGTTATATTTCGATTAGACTGGAGATCTTTCTCATTACTTTTGTACTATCCTTAACATCCTCTGATTTTGTACTTGTTTGAGAAACCGAATTTTCGCTTTAATGCAAATGTAGCTTTGGTTAACTGAGATAAGATTAGGACATTGTAATATATTTTACAATCTTTAAAACAATCGAATTAAATAGTAGAGGCTTACTAGTTATTATTAGCTGGGTACTTACTGTTATCTCCTGTTATAAGCTGCTATAATCTTTTGTTAGGAATGAGCAAAAGGTCTTTTTCTCTAGATGACTTTTGATGTGCAAAGAAAACTTAGACTGCGGAGAGCTCACACATACGTGTACCCATACAATAATTTTCAAACGTAAATTAACCTATCAAATATATCGGTTATGACTCCCTCCTTCCACAAAAGAAATTAGGTGTCCACAGTTTGTAGTAGGACATATACTGACATGGCCCACTGTACGACATATGATGTAATATATTAATACGACACCCACTGTACTATAGAATAAGCGGGAAACCTAGTTTAAGTTAACTGTAAACGTTATATTGTCATCCCTTTCTACCGAGTACTTTCTACCTTGCTGACACAGATGAGCGAGAAGAAGGAAGAGGGAGAATCGTTGCGGCACTCTGTGTTAGACGTTCAATGAAAGCGGTTGTGAAATAAAGAAGTTAAACCGAATCTATCGCCGGAGTACATTTATTGCCTATTACAATATCAGGCTCTTACTCAAAATGCCTGACATAGATCTAAATCAATTCACGGTCGTTCAATTAAAAAACTGTTTAAATGTGCTCGGGCTGCAAACCTCAGGTTCGAAAGCAGAGTTGATGGCGCGTCTGCAGACCCTGTCATCAGAGGCACGAGGTGATCCACCAAATGGAGCTTCATTTAGCAGCCAACAGCCGCCAGAAACCGAATTAGAGGGAGCCGCATCATTGCCGCTGCAACAACATTTGGAAAACGCACAGGAAGCTCGGTTCGACTCATGTACGATGACGTCACAGACAGTGGACGGCATACGCACGGAGAACGTTTCTCTGGTAGATGTCGAAAAGGTGAAGCTGCAGAAAATTCTCGACGAAATCGACGCAAACAAGGCCATATTGCAACAGCTTCAGGCGGAGATGGCTGACGTCACCAAGGACAAGCTAAATCATGCTCAGCAAGTCCATGACGTCATCGAAGCAACATCGAAACTTCTGGCAACGTTAACAGTTTCGCTTGCATCGACGCTGTTAATGCTAACAGTCCCAGGGTTAACAGCGCCAGGGATAACTTCGATATCGAGGATTTTAGTGTTAGAAAGCACGCCACAGACAGCGCTGATCAATGCCAGTTTGTAAATGTAAACAAATTGTTAGAATCTCCAGCAACAACACTCGCACTGGAAAAGAAGTAACAATGGACTATGACGGCAACTCGTGTGCCCGTAACTGGGTCACACAACTGCAAAATATTGCGCTCCTTCTTGCCAAACTAAAGGGAAAGGCCCAAATTTGGCTGCACGCAAACGCAACACGCATTTTGGAGCCAACCGACCACCTTTGCGAGCAGCTGATCCTAGCATTTGCAACCAAGATGTCAAAGGGGGAGCTGAGGAACGCGTTCCAACGTCGTCACTGGCGTTCAGGAGAAGGGTTCGCTTCTTATTTTGAGGAGAAAATTATGCTGGCCAACGATATAAACATCGACAAGGAGGAGCTCCTCGAAAACATCATCGAAGGAATTCCAGCAACAGGGCTGCGCGACCAAGCTCGCCTACAATGCTTCGCCGAACCTGTGCAGATTTTGAAAGCCTTCTCTGGAATGCGTTTACTTGAACGAAAGCAGGAAATCAATTCTTTGTAGCGCTCTTCCGGAAAGATTGCAGACACAAAGGACTTCCGTTGCGCCAATTGCAACTCAAAGGGCCACTACGCCAAGGACTGCCAGAAACCGAAACGAGAGCCCGGATCGTGCCACGCATGTGGCAAAGTTGAACACTTTGTGGGTCAGTATCCTGAGCGTAAAAGCGCAATACAAATAAATACGTAGGATACATACAAATATTTTTTTACAACAGTCCTAAAACCCCATTAACTGCAGCATGCCTCATAAACACTGGCAGCCCAATATCATTCGCCAAAACAGGTGTTATATCCTCTAAAATTAAGATGGAGTTCGTTTCTGAAAACTACTTTGAGCTGAGTAAAAGCCAACTGAAAATCTATGAAGGAATACTTTGTTACATAATTAAAGAACGAATAAAATGTTATCTTTATGGAATTTTAGGAATTTTATGGATGCTTGCAACTTAGAATTAGATTTAAGCACCTTAAAAATGATCACGATTGAGCCTGCGAATGCCGATTGTAATGAAAATGTATGCAATGCCTGGGAATTTAAATTAACACATAATTTAGATGCTAGCAAGGTACCGGAAAGTGCTATCGAAATTATTATGGATACAGTTAGTGATATTATTATGGATGAAGTTAGTAAAATGGTTATTAATACAGTTAGAGAAACAGTTAGAGAAACAGTTAGTGAAACAGTTAAAGAAACAGTTAGTGAATCAATTAGTGAAACAGTAAGTGATACAGTTAGAGAAACAGTTAGTGAAACAGTTAGTGATACATTTAGAGAAACAGTTAGTGAAGCAGTTAGTGATACAGTTAAAGAAACAGTTAGTGAAACAGTTAGTGATACAGTTAGAGAAACAGTAAAGTACACAGTTAGAGATACAGTTGGAGAAACAGTTATAATACATTTAGTAATTCAATTAATGATTTATTTAGCGAAGCAGTTGATGATACAGTTCAATAAAAAAATTGGTGATACAGGTACTGAAACAGTTAGTTTTAAAGATTGTGAAACAATGAGTGCTTCGATCGAGGATACAGACAACCCTATAGTTAGTAAGGCAACTTGTCGACGAAGTGAGTGGGGGCGATATAGTCAATAACAAAAATGAAAGCAATATGTATATAACGATTCGGGAAATGCTTAGCATAAACTATATGGATGACGAAGACACTGATTACATATGCGGTTCAATTGATAATCAAGATCTTTTAACTCAATTAAAAGAGATAATTGAATACAATTACATTAGGGTAGAAAAACCAAAGGAACCGGTTATTAAAAGTGAGATAAAACTTAATTTAGAAAACTCGAAACCGTTTAGTTGTGCTCCGCGGCGGCTTGCCTATGCGCAAAAAGAAAAACTGCAAAAACTTGTGACGATCCTGCCTGACGGCTAGACCGCCACAATATATATATAAGCAGTAGTTATCTTAGTTTGGCATTGTTATCATTAGTACGTAAGAGATATAAAATGAAGGTTTATGATTTAGTAAGTGGAAAGCGAACATATGGATTTTTGGGTGCAAAACCAAAATAGGTCAAGTTTGGTTCCGCACCATCCGCCCGAGGTGGCAACCGTAGGGGAAATACTAGAAAATATAGAAAATACCAAACCAATCTGGCAAGGCAAAGGGAAAAGGATGAAAGGGCCACACGGCGGTTTCCGGGCTCTCTCGGCTCTGGTACCTCGAGGCGGACGGTCGCGCACGCGGACAAAAGAAAACAAAGAAACACGCGGGAGAGAAAACGCGATCGGTAGGAAACAAGGTTAGTGAATCAGTGTAATCGTCGCAGTGATACCCCCAGTTTGCCGAGATACCCCGGGAAACGAACAACGTCTTCGCCGAGATGCGGGCGCAGCGGAGACGAGCGAAGCAGCAGTCCGGCATCAAGGAACCCACCATTAAGGATAAGCAACGGCCTGATCACTGCTACCGTGCAGGTCGGAGGTCGATGGGTGGACGCTACGGTGGATACCGGAGCGTCGAGGAGCTTTGCGAGCGAAGGGTACGTTCGTATGGTAGCGAGACCGGAGGAGATGCAAGAGATCATCACTACGATAGCGTTAGCTGATCGGTCAAGCCTAGCAGTGGAATTAGCTGGCACGCGAGTGTGGATGTCGTTCTTGGTGATGCCAACCATGTTGGATCGCGTGATATTAGGCATGGACTTCTTGGCGGCGATGGGAACACAGATACAGTGCGGAGAAGCCATCTTAAAGGTCAAATTGAGCCCGTCGGCGAAAGATTCCCGACTACGGCCAAGTAAAGTCGATCGGATGTCGTCAGAGGATACGAGCCCGGAAGTACTTGAAGGAAGGAGTACGACGGTTCTAGGGAAGCAGGAATCCGACGATAAGGACACTATGTATACAGAGCAGAGTGAGGTCCCCGCGCACAACCGGATCATGCGTCAGATGACCCCATCAGGAGAACGAAAGAACGACCACGGAGGAGACGAGATCAGGAGGTACGACGAACCGGGAAGAGCCTTGGAGGACTTTCGGCCGGACGAAATCGACGATGCAGAGGATGGAGAATCAATGACAGAAGAGAATGATCTAAGACCCGACCAGCGGGAATTCATCACCCGTGAGTTGTCGCTTTTCAAGAAGCTTCGAGGTGTATCACACGTGGCGGAGCATCGGATTATAATGCGAGACGATAAACCCTTGAAACAAAGGTACTACCCAAGGAATCCGGCAGTGCAGAACGTGATCGCCGCATAGCGCACCCATAGTGTTGGTCAAAAAGAAGACAAAAGAAGAAGAAGGACGCTCACTCAGTGCCCGACGCGTACCCCGTCCCCAGGATCAACCACATCCTGGAAAAACTACGTCAAGCCCGATACATTTCGACGTTGGACTTAAAGCACGGTTTTTGGCAAATACCCGTGGCCAAGAATAGCAGTCAATTCACGGCCTTCACCGTTCCGGGCAGAGGCCTATACCAGTGGAAGGTCATGCCCTACGGACTTAACTCGGCCAGCGCAACCTTCCAGCGCGCCTTGGATAGCGTGATTGGTGCAGACATGGAGCCGTTCGCCTTCGCCTATTTGGACGATATCATCGTTATAGGCTCCACGGAGTGCGCGTTCTTCAGGCGGAGGTTAGTTTACCTAGGCCTCGTGATTAGCGCCGAAGGGGTCCAGACCGACCCGGAGAAAGTGACGGCCATTACCAACCTTAAGTCCCCTACCTGTCTCAAGGAGCTCCGACAGTGGCTAGGCATGGCCTCTTGGTATCGCCGGTTCGTCCCTAACTTCGCAACCGTGGTACAACCAATGACTGCCCTGTTGAAGAAAGGCTGGAAGTGGGCATGGGGTCCCGATGTAGCGATGTAGCTGGGAGCGGTCTTTTCGCAAGATGTCGAGGGCCAGGAGAGAGTCATCGCGTACGCCAGCCGTCGACTCACAGCCACGGAGGGCAATTACAAGACGACGGAAAAAGAGTGTCTGGCCATCATATGGGCTATCAGAAAAATGCGGTGCTACTTGGAAGGGTATCGGTTCGAGGTGGTTACCGACCACCTAGCCCTCAAATGGTTGAACTTCATCGAAAGTCCCTCCGGCCGGGTAGCAAGATGGGCGCTGGAGTTGCAACAGTTCCAGTTCGACGTGCGGTACCGTCGAGGCAAATTGAACGTGGTTAACCCGGCAACGCGTTATCCCGGCAACCCTGTGGAGTCTTGCAACAGATGGCCGAAGTGGACACACCCTGTAAATGGATCCAAGGTATGCGAGTTAAGATAAAAGAACACCCCGATAAGTTCTCAGACTACATGATGGAAAATGGGCAACTATACCAGAATTTGGGACACAGAGCTGATGACGAGGACTACTTCCCGTGGAAACTATGTGTTCCTAGTTCAAATAGAGTCCGAGTCCTCCAAGAATGCCACGACGCGCCCACGGCTGGACATCTGGGCGTCCGAAAAACCGTTTCTCGACTAACTCAGAGGTATTTCTGGCCTGGCATGTTTAGAGACGCGAAGCGTTACGTCCAGCGCTGCGAGTCGTGCCAGAAGTTCAAAACCGCCCTTTCGTCTGGGCGGTTTTGAAGGCAGGCAAGATGTTAACCCGCATAACAAGCGAACCGTTTGACGTTTTATGCGGAGACTTTGTCGGCCCGCTACCCCGGTCGGGACGCGGGAACACCATGCTCCTCGTATTTCATGACATTTTTTCCAAATGGGTGGAGTTGATCCCGTTACGGAAAGCTACCACCGCCCAAGTTCAGTAGGCATTCCGGGAACGGATACTGGGCCGAGTCGGCATCCCTCGGAAGTTCGTCTGCGATAACGGTACTCAATTTACCAGCCGCATCTTGAAAGATTACTTCCACACGATAGGGGTAGAGATCCAATATACTGCTCCATACTGTCCACAGGAGAACCCTACCGAGAGGACGAATCGGACGGTCAAGACGATGATAGCCCAACTCACCGAGGGATACCAAAGTTCCTGGGACGGTCTATTACCGGAAATAGCTTTCGCCATCAACGCAAGTGTATCGGACTCTACGGGATATAGTCCCGCCTTCCTGACGCAAGGACGCGAGCCCAGACTCCCTACTATGTTATACGACGAGGTCACCCCTGGATCAGCGGTGATATCTAAGGACCCCGCAGGAAAAGCGTTCCAACTCAGAGGAATCTTCGATATTGTCAGATCCAACCTCCAACGAGCTTCCCAAGAGCAAGCACGCCATTACAATCTTCGACGCCGTGAGTGAAGACCGAAGCTCGGTTACAAGGTGTGGCTACGCCAACATCCTCTCTCGAAGGCGGCCGAAGGTTTCGTCGCCAAATTGGCCCCCAAATATGACGGTCCCTACACCGTAATGAGGTTCATATCCCCTAACCTGGTTCTGTTGCGACGCCCAGGGGAAAGACGTTCACGCTCTGCCAACATCAGCCAGCTGAAACCCTATTACTCTGAGGACTTTGGGAATGCAGCCGCGGAAGAAGACGACGGGACTGCCCTGGGAGGCGACACGAGAGGTTAAGCAGGGTAGAGGTTCACACGGTAATTTCTAAGTTGAATTGTACTAACACACAATGTTATTATCTAAGTATTTTAAGTCGAGGTTTCACTGCACCGATAGGTAGGGAGCTTGAACAATAAGGGTCTCGTATCTATAAGTTTAGTCTCCGCTTTCAGATGGATGAAGTCATCGAGTTGTCGGATGGTTCGGACGATACCGAGATTTTTTATCACGACCTTTCGGATCGCGACGAGTGGGTCGCGGAAGGGTACAGCGGAGGAGATTCGGAGGCATCGGGAGACGAAGAGGGAGAAATCGCAGAGGACCAGGTAATTAACGATGGCCAAGGTGAAGAAGACGTACCCGACGGCGCTGAGTCTTCCGACGACCAGGAGTCTGGGGTTACGGGTGGGTCTCGGTTTGTGGGCATGTGGAGCCCTAAACCCGGCGAGACACGACGACCCGCTCCACCTTCGACAACGTACAACGTCGAGGATAATTCCAGCAACGTGAGCGACAGCGACGAACGCGACGAGCCTCGAGATTACACGAGGGGTCGCCGTTCGCAGGGGCCACGGTATCACGCACCGCAAGAAGACGAAGAGCAGCCGTGGACCAGGCGAGACCCACGAGGCGGTCACCCGAGGTATGCCGAGTCCCACCAACGCCCTTCCATCGAGCACTCGTGTCATCGTACGGTCGAAGACCAAGTCAGCCGCTGGGAAAGACATGTCTCGGTGATGAGGATCGAGGTCAAGTCGGTCGTGTTTAAGACACCCTGGATACGCGCTGAAGGTCCTTACATAGACGAACCTCCATCACCACCGCCGCCCCCCGCACTGGATTGGGACGCGACGTTCCGTCCCCAGGCAGAGGTCCCGACATCCCCACATCGGCCGCAGTGCTCGTCGAAGAAGACCCGTGCGCAGGAAACCCAGACATCCCCGACTCGCAGACAACGTTCTCCAAAGCAGACCCGCGTCCAGACTATCCAGAGGTCCCCAACTTACCGGCGACGCTCGCCGAGGAAGACTCGCGCCCAGGCGGCCCAGACATCCCCGGTTGGACCACAGCGCTCACCACAGAAGACCGGAGCGCAGGAGGCGAAGCGTTACCACGTGAATTCACACCCTGGGACTCACCATGTGAAGTATTTTGCGGAGTGTGAGTTGGCAACCGATAGTGAGGATGGGGTAGAGGATCGCCCACTGTTCCGTCGGGTGTTCCAGAACCCGGAGGCAGCAAAGGCCAGTACGGCAGACTCGGACCCAATGGACGAGACCGAGGAGGACGACGTTGCGGTCCAATCGACGTCACAGCGGCGCCAATCCCCGATCTGCGGCCCGCCAGACGCACCGCTGACCGAATGGGAGGACGGAGTCCTCGATCATGTCTTGACCGAAATCCAGGGGACCGTTTGGGACGGGTCGTTCATGGAGGATTTGACCTCATCCACATCGACCCTGACGGTACCTCTAGACGAGTTAGCCCCGTTACCAGAAGGCTGGACCGGGACGGGCGAATCGCGACAACTGCCGTCATTGGCCATTCGTCTGATCGCTTAGAGAGCGGCTGAACAAGCCGGACGAGGACACCGTGCTCGCTTCGCCGTTAAAGGGACGGATGGGCACTACGTCGTCACCGTGAAGAGCGACGGACGGCTCATCATCAGCCCCCGGTAGGAAAGGGGGGGGAGGGGGGGGGGGGTTTGACGATCCTGCTTGATGGCTAGACCGCCACAATATATATATAAGCAGTAGTTATCTAAGTTTGGCATTATTATCATTAGTACGTAAGAGATATAAAATGAAGGTTTATGATTTAGTAAGTGGAAAGCGAACATATGGATTTTTGGTTGCAAAACCAAAATAGGTCAAGTTTGGTTCCGCACCATCCTCCCGAGGTGGCAACCATAGGGGAAATACTAGAAAATAGAGAAAATACCAAACCAATCTGGCAAGGCAAAGGAAAAAGGATGAGAGGGCCACACGGCGGTTTCCGGGCTCTCTCACCTCGAGGCGGACGGTCGCGCACGCGGACAAAAGAAAACAAAGAAACACGTGGGAGAGAAATCGCGATCGGTAGGAAACAAGGTTAGTGAGTCAGTGTAATCGGCGCAGTGAAACCCAAGAATGATTAAAATGACGAATAAATCTGAGTGAGCTTATACGAAAGGAAACGACAAGCCGGGTTGATATACATGTTGTTTAAACGTACAACAAAACCCGGCTGCGGCATCGCCCGAAGGTCCAGCCCGTAGGATACTTGGCCTTACGAGCCTCATACCTCGGCCACGTGCAATAAATCAGCCCGTGGAATTTTCCGTCTTGAAAGGACTTGGCGTTCTGATGTTGGCGTAACCTCGTAGGTCCTGGAACACCCCCCTCCCCCCTCGATTGGATAGACGCGGAATCTCCGGGATAATTGATCAAATATCATCGTTCGCTCCGCGAATATTACTCTCTAGCCCTATGTCTCAGTAACTTTACAATTTTCTTGTAAAAGGACCTCTGGATCCTACTGAGAATTATATCCTGGCCAGAGAGCATCCTTACAAGTGGCGCCCGAGCAGAGACGTTGAGGCTAACTAGAGCAACACCAAAGTGGCCTAAAGACCAACTAAGATAAAGATCTTTATCCCGAAGAATCGCGCCACTGCCGAGCGTTACAAAACGTTAGATCGAAGGACTGCAAAGAGCAAACGGAGAAGGAAAAGTAGACACGCGATATCGCAAAGGAAAAGAAAGAAGATTCACGCACTGCAATAAACCATGGCTAACCCGAAGGAGTCCGACGGCGAATACGAAGAAGCCGATTCGATTGTAAACCCTGGCGTAGGAGTACGATGGATTTACGCCCGCCGCAAAGACGAATTAGCCGCTCTAGCACTCGAGTTCCGGCTTAGCGCCGACGGCACCGTAGCAGAAACACAGAAGGCATTCGCTACACTCGTTAGCACAGGATCGTTTCCAAAGTCGGTGTGGAAACGACTCGCTCAACTACAGGAGCAGTATAGATCGAGAGCTGCGACTCCGAACCGACTAGGAGACGACAAAGGGTTTATGTCGGGAGCCAAGATGACCCAAGTTAGCCAGAGTCAGGTCCCGCATTTCGCCGGCTACAACTCTCCCGGAAGACTGACAAGCCATCGAGGAGTCCATCCCGACACGTTACGAGATTTCATCGTTCCGTCCCTCGAAAACCACGGCGGCTCGAAACCGCCCGAGTCAGAAGCTCCATTCACCATCACTCTGCCCCGACATTTGCTAGCCGAGCGAATGCACAAATGGAATCTACTATTCGACGGAGCGTCAGACCCTCTGACTTTGATCGCCGAACTGGAGGAGAAAATAACAACATATGGAATAAACCAGGAGGAGGTACCCCGCGCCATGTGGAAGATTTTTGAAGGTAGAGCAGCACGATGGTTCCGCACGAGCCACTTACAGACAGCTACGTGGGCGGAGTTTCGGGCCGAGTTCTTAGGTTTCTTCTTGCCCCCACGTTACTTCGAGCGACTAGAGGACGCGATCCGAACCCATATCCAGGGAGTGGATAAGACATTTAAGGAGTACTTGGATACCAAAAGGAGGAAGAACTTTATCGGATCTATGAAAATGTGGCACCAGAATATCGTCTGTATATAAGACGCCACGAGTTCGAGACGCTGGAACAATTAACCCGCATGGCGACGGAATTCGAAAGTGTGATACAGCTGACGTCGAGTCGCGCAGGCATTCCTAGCATGGGGGCTACGGACCGGGATAAGACGAACCCTCGTCGGATGCCGAACCCCTTTCGAAGCCCAGAGGTACCAATTCAAGGAGGGAATGCAACTCATCAAATTATCAGACAGCCCCTATCGAACATCGACCTCCAGCGAGCTTGTAGCAGGTGCGGAGAAGTCGGCCACTTTAGACGGGGTTGTACTAATGCACGCCTGAACTTTTGTTGGGACTTTGGGAATATATTGACTGTCGATTTTTGTCGCCGAGATACCCCGGGAAACGAACAACGTCTTCGCCGAGATGCAGGCGCAGCGGAGACGAGCGAAGTAGCAGTCCGACATCAAGGAACCCACCATTAAGGATAAGCAACGGCCTGATCACTGCTATCGGAGGCCGATGGGTGGACGCCACGGTGGATACGGGAGCGTCGAGGAGCTTTGCGAGCGAAGGGTACGTTCGTATGGTAGCGAGACCGGAGGAGATGCAAGAGATCATCACTACGATAGCGTTAGCTGATCGGTCAAGCCTGGCAGTGAAGAATCTATGGCGTACTCGCGTGGAATTAGCTGGCACGTTAGCTTAGGCACGGACTTCTTGGCGGCGATGGGAACACAGATACAGTGCGGAGAAGCCACCTTATAGGTCAAATTGAGCCCGTCGGCGGAAGACCCCCGACTGCAGCCAAGTAAAGTCGATCGGGTGTCGTCAGAGGATACGAGCTCGGAAGTACTCGAAGGAAGGAGTACGGCGGTTCTAGGGAAGCAGGAATCCGATGATAAGGACACTGTGTATACAGAGCAGAGTGAGGTCCCCGCGCACAACTGGATCATGCGTAAGATGACCCCATCAGGAAAACGAAAGAACGACCGCGGAGGAGACGAGATCAGGATGTGAGGATGCGTGAAACACACCCTCCACATTCCGCCACTTTTATTCTTTCCGCCACAAAGGCATGCAATTGGATATTACGCCACGAAGGCCATTTATTTATAAGTTATAAGCATAAGTTAGCCATAAGTCGTTACGCCACGAAGGCAATTTATTTAAGTTCAAACTAGAAGCTAAGCTTATCAGATTTAAATATCGCGCGCACCAGGGCTGGAAAACCACCCAGTGTTGGTCAACCGAGGGCCAACAGCTGATAGTGATAGCGATAGGCGGAGGTTCGATAAGAAACTGTGTTGGGAAACGAAAAAACCCGGCAAACCGAGCTTACATGCGGCCGCAAGGGCGGAAGCTCGCACTCTTTACCCGAATGGCAGCAAAGGCGACCAGACCTAGGAGCGGACTTCAACCCGGAGTGGTGCAGCGGCACGAGCGTCGGCACGCCGGATCCAAGGAGTAAGTGGGACAGACAATAGAGATCAGACTGAGTGCGAGTAGGGGACTAGGAAAATAACTTGTAAAACTAGCGAATAATAAAGACAAGGGAGAATGAAGAAGTATGTGTCCGTGTGAATTTGTGCATTTTTCGGGAACCCACGTGCAGTGATTTGTGCCGGTCGGGAATCGTGTTGCGCCAGAGAAGCTTACTCAGTGCAAACGACCACTCGATCGACCACAGGGAGCACAGGGAAGGGTCGCCTCCGGCCATCCTCCCCTCGGATCCCTACCCCCTACCACAGTAGCTTGTGAGTCGCACATCCAGGGGGAACGGCCACGCCGTCCAGTTTTGTTGGTATTTTCTCAGGGATCGGCTACGCCGCTCGTTTCGTTAGTATTTTCGCCGGGAGCAGCCCCGCCCTCCACTATACCTTTCGGGTGCCGTGTTGCGCTAGAGCTGCTTACTCGGTGCAAAGCGGATATTCTGGCCTCTTTTCCCCACAAGTCCCCGCGGCAACTCCCCGTCCAGTTTCGTCCCAATACTTTTCTACAAATTTAACTGTAGAGGACCCTGGCCGGACTGAGTTTTATCCCAGCCTATGAAAAAGGTCCTTACAGTTTGGCGCCCGAACAGGGACGAATAAGGACGACTAGATATCCTTCAGGAGAGTTGGGTTTTTACCACCAACCGCATGGCTTAAAGACCCATGTCCAGTAGACGAGATTTAGAGAAAGATGGGAGACCGCAGGAATAGTTAGAGTAGGGGATCCGTAACGCTACGCCCGCCAACGCCAACCCACTCCCGGAGCGCCACATAGCCACGTGGCCTCCCACGAAGCCGTCAAGCGCATACCGCGCCCCGAGCAGCGCCCACAGAGCGGCCCAGCAGCGCCCAACGAGCGCCCAGCGAGCGGCGTCAGTGCACCACCAGCGGCACCCACCCACGTGCCCACCAGGAGCACGCACAGCGCGGCCACCGCGCCCTCAGCAGCGTCACCCGCGCCGCCAGCCGCGTTATCAGCAGCGCAGACCCAGCAGCGTCCCGCGCCGTGCAGTGCCACCCACGTGGCCATCAGGTGCCCACAGAGCGGCCACCTCGCCCTCCACAGCGTCCACCGCGCCTCGCGCCCAACGAACGCCTGCCGACAGCACCCACCGCGCCACCAGCAGCGCCCACTCACGTGCTTACCACCGAGCGCCATCAAGCAGGGCAACAGCAGTGCCAACTGAGCGCTCACCACACCGATCAGCGCTGCCGCGCGTCAGTCGTGCCACGGGAAGCGCCCACCCACGTGTTCATCAGGAGCGCCCAACGATCAGCGCCGCCGCTCACCAGCCGCGCTCACCGAGCGCCATCAGGAGCGCCAACAGAGCGCAAAGCCGTGCCATCAACAGTACAACAGGCGCCCTCAGCAGCGCCAACCGAGCGCCAATCAACGCGCCCACAGCAGCGCCCAGCCGCGCCCTCAGCAGCGCCAACCGCGCCGTATACGTGGTCACTAGCCACGCTACGAGCGCCACCAGGAGCGCGCAACGAGCGGCCACCGCGCCCTCAGCAACGTCCACCGCGCCGCCAGCAGCGCCGTCCACGGGGCAACGGGAGCGCCAGCCGCAACCACATCGGTCAGCCACTGCCGCACGTCAGCAGTACCTGCCGTGCGCCCCTGGTAGCGCCCAGCGCCCAGTCACGCCACTAGGAGCGCTCACCGAATGATCCCCCGCAGAGCCATCGGCAGCGCCACCGCGCGTATGCCCAGTGTCTCGGGAAAGAAAACGTCAGAGGACGCAGAATCAAAGCCAGATCCGGCAGCTGCCGGACTGGAAGAGGACAGGTTTTTCACCGCATACGGGGGTTATTCCACGACCGCAAACATGGGGATCAGGTGGATCGCCTACCGCCGGAAGGACGAGCTGCAGGCTCTACTAAAAGAGTTTGGAGTTGACCCGAAGGGCCAAGTAGATGAACTACGACCACGATTGGCATCCTTCATCGGAGGAGGAGACCACAGCCCGGCTTTACGAGAGCGCTTTGCCGCACTGGAGGCAATATACCCGGAAGCACCCACCCCGAGGACGTCCACCAGTCGGGCCACCTCACCGATGCCCGGAATTGAGGATCACACGCTTCCCGTGCCCTGCTTAGGGAACCTACGGAAAAGCCCTGGACGGGAGATACCGGCCGCCAACCCAGCCGCCCATCTTCCGCACAGCCCTATATCCGCGGCCGTGTTCGCCGAGAAACTGCGAGGATGGGGCGTACTTTTTGACGGACAGTCAGACCCCGTTCATTTTATAGAACGCATCGAGGAAGGTGCCACTGCCTACAATGTGAGAACGAGTGACATACCGAGGGCCGTCATTGGACTTCTCTCAGGCCGCGCCGAAGGCTGGTACCGGGCATACCAAATGCACACCGAGCCATGGGAAACTTTCCGGAGAGAGTTTCTGGAGTTTTTCTTGCCTCCGCGGTACTACCAGAGCCTAGAAGATGCCATCCGGACCGGGCAACAACAAGTGGGCGAGCTCTTCAAAATATACGTAGTGGAATTACGCCTGATGATGCAACGCGCCAAGTACTCACTAGACCAGGAGCTCGAGCGGATCTACGAGAATTTGATGCCGAAGTACCAGCTTTTCATACGGCGACATGAGTTCTCCTCACTAGAGGGACTTACCCAACTGGCAACTGCGTTCGAAATCGCACGGGATCGAGACCCCGTTCGACATGCAGCCCTAATTCCAACCGCAAGCTGGAATTCCGGCAGGGAGAGCAGCGGAAGACCCACACCTCGACCACAGAACTTTCCCGCTCCAACGCCCTCTGGACCCAGGAGGCCGGCGATATCCAACGGGATGATCGCCCAGGAAGCGGAACCACCGGTTGACGTCGGCCGAGCTTGTCACCGCTGCGGAGAAATTGGACACTTCACACGAGAATGCCGAAACCCACCGCTGATGTACTGCTGGGACTGCTGCATCGACTGCTGCCGCCGGACGGAAAACGGCCAGGGTCACCGCCCACGTCGGGAGCCCGCGGTGACCCACTCGGTGCTCCCCCATCACTAGATTCCCCACTCCGCCTGGCGGGGGGGCGGATTGTTGCCAATGTTACCATCGAGGGACAACCTTTCTCGGCAACAATTGACACAGGAGCCTCGCGACTCAGGAAGAAACAGCAGAGAAGTCCGCTCCCGCATCTCTCTGGCGGATGGATCCCAGAAAGAGGTGACCAAGGCCCTCCAGGCGCAAGTCGGCTTAAACGACCGACCGATCGGGCTGACGCTACTAGTCCTGCCAACGATCCTGGATGAAGTGATTTTGGGCATCGACTTTCTTTGCGCTATCAGCGCAACTCTAATCTGCGGGCAAGTCTGCTTGCAACTAGCCCCACCTGCCACCCGGAAGGTAGAACCAACCCCAGATACGCGGGCGACTCCTACGGCCGCAACCGCGCAATCCCCAAGCACACCCGGTACGCCGCAAGCATCGCGAGGCACCGAGGGGGGGACCAAAACAGTTCCAAAGCCTGCTCCGAGGACTCACATAAAGCCAAGCGCGCCAGTGCGGAAGACAAGTCCTGACCCCTCGGGACCCCCGTTGTCGAGGAACCCGTCAGGCGACACCGCGGGAACCTGCATCACCACGGAGAACAGCTACGGCCTACAGCCGCAGGCGGACGCCGCCACGGCAAAGGGGAAGAACCCGTTTCGACGCCCCTCCACGAGCGCCATGTTGGCCACCACAACGGTGGAAACTCACACGCGCAAACCAGCCACGTCACCTGGGCCGCGGGAACCACAACGGAAAATCGGTGTATATCAGCTGCCAGCCCAGTCGGACGCAGCCAGCGCATGGAAGCACAACCCGTTCCGGAGCCACTGTCCACACGGACACCTGACCACTGTAGCGGAGGACCCAACCAGGCTACAGGTGACCGAAGAACCTCACGCCGAGGAAACCGCCCACTTTCTACAGGAGGAGCTACAGCTGTTCGACGAGCTAAGCGGGCCAACGGAGATCGCCGAGCATACCATCACTCTCCGGGATAATAAGCCACTAAAGCAGCGGTATTATCCAAAGAACCCCGCCATGCAGAGCATAATCAATCAGCAGTTGGACGAGCTATTACGAGACGACCGAATCGAGCCCTCTCGTAGCCCGCACAGCGCCCCGCTGGTGCTCGTGCGGAAGAAGACAGGGGATATGCGGATGTGCGTCGACTATCGAAAACTCAACGCACACTCCATACCCGATGCGTACCCACTCCCACGAATCAACCACATATTGGAGCGGCGACGGAACGCCCGGTTCATCTCAACGCTGGATCTTAAGAATGGATACTGGCAGATCCCTATGGCGGAAGGAAGCCGCGAATGCACGGCTTTCACCGTCCCTGTGCGTGGACTCTCCACTGGAAAGTCATGCCCTGTGGACTGCATTCTGCCCCAGCAACGTTCCAGCGAGCCCTTGACAGCGTCATCGGGTCGGATATGGAACCACACGCCTTCGCCTACTTGGATGACATCATCGTCATCGGGGCGACGTGGGAGGAACATGCCAGGAATCTCAGGGAAGTCTTCCGACGACTGCGGGAAGCAAAGTTTCGGCTGAATCAAGGCAAGTGCAAGTTTTTCCAGAAAAAGTTGGTATACTTAGGCCACTTGATCAGCGAAGAAGGCATCAGGACGGACCCAGATAAGATAGCTGCTATCCAGGGACTACGCCCGCCAACCAACGTCAAGGAACTCCGTCGCCATTTGGGCATCGCATCTTGGTATCGACGCTTCGTCCAGAATTTCGCCTCCATCGTTCAGCCCATGTCCCGACTCCTCAGGAAGGGGGTCAAGTGGAGCTGGGAGGAGCCCCAACAGCAGGCATTTGAGACACTCAAAGCCAGACTAACGGCCGCACCGGTACTGGCCTGCCCAAATTTTGAATACAAGTTCCAGCTTCAGACGGATGCAAGTGATGCAGGACTTGGAGCAGTCCTCACTCAGAGCATCGATGGAGAGGAAAAGATCATCGCCTACGTAAGTCGACGCCTCGAGCGAGCCGAGGAAAACTACTCCACTACCGAAAAGGAGTGCCTCGCCATAGTTTGGCCCACGCGGAAGCTACGCTGCTACTTGGAGAGCTACCAGTTTGACGTGATTACGGATCACCTCGCTCTCAAGTCGCATAGCCAGGTGGGCTCTGGAGCTGCAACAATACCAGTTTACCGTCCTCTATCGGAAGGGCAAATACAACGTTGTCGCCGACGCCCTCTCCCGACAACCCCTAGGGATCCTTCAGCTGCTCGCGGAACACGGAACTCAGTGCAAATGGATCTGGAGGATGCAAGAAGAAGTCCAGAGGCGCCCCGAAAAGTTTCCGGATTACACTCTGGATCACGGACAGCTGTATCGACACATCGGACACACCTCAGACGTGGGAAACAGCAACCCATGGAAGCTTTGCGTGCCTCGGGAGCAGAGACAACGAGTGCTGGAGGAATGCCACGACCACCCTTCTGCTGGTCACCTGGGCATCCGGAAGACTCGCAGACGATATTTCTGGCCGGGATTACATCGAGACGTTGTACGGTACGTCACCAGCTGCTTGGTTTGCCAACAATACAAGGTGAGTCAACGCAAACCGGCGGGCAAAATGCTCACCCGCCATCCCACGGAGCCATTCGCGCTCGTCGGAGCCGACTTCGTTGGACCTCTCCCTCGGACCCGACGAGGGAATACCATGCTGCTCGTATTTATAGATGTCTTTTCCAAATGGGTCGAGATCATCCCCCTAAAGAAGGCCACAGCCGCCCAACTGGAGTTTGGATTTCGGGAAAGGATAATATCCCGCTTTGGAGCACCCAGGACTTTGATCTGCGACAACGGCACGCCGCGGTTTCAAGACATTCTGTCGCACTAACGGCATCAAACTGGAATACACAGCTCCCTATTCCCCGCAGCAGAAACCCACCGAACGGGCAAACCGGACCATCAAGACAATGATAGCCCAGTACGTGGACCAGGATCACAGGACATGGGATCAGCTACTGCCAGAGATCTCGCTGGCCATAAACACGAGCATCTCAGATAGCACCGGTTTCAGCCCCGCCTATCTGGTGCAGGGTAGGGAACCCAGATTGCCAGGGGCCCTCTTTGATGTGGTCACGCCTGGTCTACACTCGTCGCCGTTGTACCCCACTGAGCGAGCTAAACGACTTCAGGAAGCTTTCCGCACTGCGCTGGAAACCAACCAGATGGCTTCTCAGGAACAAGGCCGCCACTACAATTTGCGACGTCGCGAGTGGAGACCCCAGCTCGGATCACAGGTTATGGTCCGCCTCCACCACCTGTCAAAGGCCAGCGAAGGCTTTAACGCGAAGCTTGCTCCTAAGTACTCGGGGCCAATTAAGGTGCTGAAGTTCCTCTCCCCGAATATCGTCAGGATACAACATATGGAAAACAGGAAGAGGCGAACAGCAGGAGTAGGCGACCTGAAGGAGTACCACCAACGCAGCGACCAACTAGGGGACCCGGAAGAAGCCACCGGAGAGAGCGCGTGCCCAACATAAGGGAGTTGACGAATGTACCCAAAGCATCGTAGTAATAACTTTAGTAGAAAACTAGGTTAAGCTGAGAGTTGTACCCACTAGATAAGTCGATCCTCGCACTCAGGCAGGACAAGTCATGGAGGAGGCCCAGTGGATCGTCGCCACAGTCGGCTGGAGGGTAGACACCCACCAGCGACGACTGCCTACAGCCCTAGTCGCATCCATCCAGGAGCAGGATCGACGGAGGGTGCGCTACCTGCGCCAGATCGAGGGTCATCGGTTCCGAGTCACCATCACCGCCGGGCGGGAGGTGATCGTTTCCCTCCGCCATAATCACGCCGAAGAAAGGGGGGGGGGGGGGGGGGGGGGGGGGGGGGGTGTGAGCATAAGTTAGCCATAAGTCGTTACGCCACGAAGGCAATTTATTTAAGTTCAAACTAGAAGCTAAGCTTATCATATTTAAATATCGCGCGCACCAGGGCTGGAAAACCCCCCAGTGTTGGTCTACCGAGGGCCAACAGCTGATAGTGCCGATAGCGATAGGCGGAGGTTCGATAAGAAACTGTGTTGGGAAACGAAGAAACCCGACAAACCGGGCTTACATGCGGCTGCAAGGGCGGAAGCTCGGTCTCATTCTCGAATGGCAGCCAAGGCGATCAGACCTAGGAGCGGACTTCAACCCGGAGTGGTACAGCGGCACGAGCGTCGGCACGCCGGATCCAAGGAGTAAGTGGGACAGACAATAGCGATCAGACTGAGTGCGAGTAGGGGTAGTAGTAGTAGTACTAGCGAATAAAAAAGACAAGAGAGAATGAAGAAGTATGTGTCCGTGTGAATTTGTGCATTTTTCGGGAACCCACGTGCAGTGATTTGTGCCGGTCGGGAATCGTGTTGCGCCAGAGCTGCTTACTCAGTGCAAACGACCACTCGATCGCCCACAAGGAGCATAGGAAAGGATCGCCTCTGGCCACCCTCTCCTGGGAACCCCGCCCCAATTACGGTTTAGGTAGGCGCGAGCCACGTGCAGTGATTTGTTTTTACCTGTCTGGAATGGTGTTGCGCCAGAGCTGCTTACTCAGTGCAAACGACCACCCGATCGCCCACAAGGAGCACAGGAAAGGATCGCCTCTGGCCACCCTCTCCTGGGAACCCCGCCCCAAATACGGTTTAGGTAGTCGCGAGCCACGTGCAGTGATCTGTGCCGGTCGGGAATCGTGTTGCGCCAGAGAAGCTTACTCAGTGCAAACGACCACTCGATCGACCACAGGGAGCACAGGGAAGGGTCGCCTCCGGCCATCCTCCCCTCGGATCCCTACCCCCTACCCCAGTAGCTTGTGAGTCGCACATCCAGGGGGAACGGCCCCGCCGTCCAGTTTTGTTGGTATTTTCTCAGGGATCGGCTACGCCACTCGTTTCGTTAGTATTTTCGCCGGGAGCAGCCCCGTCCTCCACTATACCTTTCGGGTGCCGTGTTGCGCTAGAGCTGCTTACTCGGTGCAACGCGGATACTCTGGCCTCCTTTCCCCACGAATCCCCGCGGCAACTCCCCGTCCAGTTTCGTCCCAATACTTTTCTACAAATTTAACTGTAGATGACCCTGGCCGGACTGAGTTTTATCCCAGCCCATGAAAAAGGTCCTTACAGGAGGTATCAGCTAATCCTTTGGAAAGGCGACTCCAAAGAGCTGAAAATCTAACAACTCAAGACGGTCACATACGGGCTGTCAGCTGCCCCATTCCTAATTATTCGCTGCTTGGCGTATATCGCCGACACAATTGCAAGTAAGTTTCCGATCGGAGCCAGCGAACTCAAATCCGATCTATACGTGGACGACGTACTAACTGGTGCCGATGACCTTGTCCTATTGGATATAAAAAGGCGGCAGCTAACGGATATGCTAGAAGGAGCGGGCCTCGTGTTAACCAAGTTTCACAGCAACTCAACCAGCTTGGTAGACGGACTACAATCAGAAGTTAAGATTCAACTCGACGAGAAAGATATTGTAAAAGCCCTCAGATAAGCGTGGAAGCCCTGTCAGGATACATT
Source organism: Drosophila subpulchrella (assembly GCF_014743375.2). Lineage (NCBI taxonomy): Eukaryota > Metazoa > Arthropoda > Insecta > Diptera > Drosophilidae > Drosophila > Drosophila subpulchrella. The sequence goes on from NW_023665574.1 coordinate 1,155,919, forward strand.
CGGCTTTCACCACGAGGCTTTCGTCAACGAAACACAGACTCGAAGAACAGTTCTCTCAACCATTGCAAGGGTTTTCAATTCTCTAGGGTTAATCAGTCCAATTGTAATCCCTTGGAATATTTTCTTACACAATCGAACTCTTTTCAAATTAGATTGGGACGAGCCTTTAGAAGGCAACTTACGGTCAACCTGGAAATCTCTTCAGAGAGAACTTTAAAATACCTTGAATCTATGCATTCCAAGATTCGTGCACACATCACTCAGCCACGATAGCGAAGTACACGGCTTCGCAGACACGTCGGAAAGCGCGTTTGGACGCTGCATTTACATACGAGCTAAGATGATTCAAGGAATCAAAGGCAATTAAGGTACAAACGCTTCCTAAATTGGAGTTATGCGCAGCAGTTTTGCCACATCGTACGTATAAGAAAATAGCTCAAAATATAGCACCATACATCGGAAAAGTCCACTTATGGACCGACTCTAAAAAAATACTACAATGGTTAAAAATGCATTCCTCCCAGCTGAACTGCTTTGTGGAAAATCGCATCTTAGAGCTTCAGAGCTTCTAAGAGCATACAGCAATCAGCATACCACAATGAAATCTCTCTTCTATAGAAACAGCAGCATGTTAAAGACAGATTACAGGGTCTATGTCCGTTATTGGAAGAAATTCAAGTAGACTCACACTATCGCTCGATAATTATAACTCGCTAAATTCCCTACACTGGTGCCACGAGAGCATCGATTCGGCAAACTGTATGTTGAGTTTTTAGCTAAGGTGCTTCTTTCTCTCTTACGTGAACGGTGTAGTATGAATGTATCATTGTAGCGAGTACCCACTGTACCGACACCAACATTGTGTTACAGTGTACTTAAACAAATACAAAAGTGCCGGTCGCTAAACTTTTGCGGCCAGCCGAAATATGAATGCGCCTCAGAGCCCAACTAGGGGAAGTGCTAGTGTCAGCATATTCCCATGGCCTTCTCTCGCGCTCTCAGTGCTACCAGCACAAATACAATTGAGAGCATATACTTCGATATATATGACGGCCGCTGCCAATGTTTGCAGGCAGCGCAGCCGCAAATAGCTAGCTGTAATTCATTCTCAACATGACAATTACTGAATAAAGATCTGCCCATGGCAACTATATCAAAATGGCAGTTTGAAACAAATTACAAATCTTTTTAATTAAAATATTACAAAGAAGAAACAATAAAGGGGAAACACAACATGGCGACCGTGACATCGATATTGGACTCAAAAAAAAATAATAATAACACAAATCAAAGTTGGAAGTGAAATAAACAAAAGGAAAGTTATGAACGATTGCCGCCACATCCATTCGTGTAAAAGGGTGCAAGCGAAAATGTTTACGTGAAACAACGTGTGTCCCTAGTATGACAGAAATGAGATATTCTATCTAATGAGACGAGTACAAACAAAAGTGCCGGCCCAAAAAAAAAAGAGGAAGAGCAAGCGCCCACTATTTAAATGAAAGCAATCACCACCTGTGCGAGGACCAGCACCGGCACCGCCTAAAACCATAGGCCAATCAACGCAAAATAAAAACTAAATTACCGCTTGTGCGAGGACCAGCACCGGCGCCACCTAAAACCATAGGTCAAGGACTACAAAAAGGATAAGAAGTGTGGGAGGAATGGCAAATCCTCCTACGCCTACGATGGAAAACACACAAGTATAAACGAAGACCTGCACCACCGAACTTACACTGGAGAAGGAGAAGCCTGTGCAGTCAGCACCGGCCCCGTTCGGCGCTCCAAGCCGGACCCTGGAGAAGTGAACCGACAGCGCTTCCAAGAGCCCACATCTTAGATTTTTTTTTATTATTTTTATATGCATCTGCGATGCAAAACATTATATTTAACAACAATTGTACAGACCAGGCAGTTTCTAGCTGCGGGTCTTAATTTTTTTTACCTAGGTAGGAATACATGTAAAATTTCATACATATATATCAAAAAAAAAATTTTAATTAATTAAATAGCACATATGTAAATGCCTAAGACAAAAAAAAGTAATAAGAGAAAACGGAGAGGAGGTCAGAAGAACTTCCTGAATTTAAAAATTAAAGAGTTAAATAGGCAGCTATATGCTGAAAAATCTACCCCAGTATCCTGGGATGAAAATGTAGAAATTAAGAAAGAATTAGAGAACACGTATAGGGAATTAGATGCCTACAAAAATAAAAATGACATGAAAGAGGCTAGAAAACCAAAGTGCCCTGCAGATTGTAAAGGGCCTTTCGAAAATACAGCTTGTGAGTATACGTGTCATAAGAAAAATTAAAAGATATAAAAATAGAATTTATAAATATGAATGAACATTTTTTTTTTATGAAAAGTAACGCAATATCCAAGACAGATTTTGAATGCGTTACAGAAATAATACCCAAAATGGGTTTAATTGAAACTAAAACAGTGGACTCCACTGCCAACGTAATTAATAAAATCGAATCAAAAACTATTGATAGCGATTTAACAAACATATTACTATCAATAACAATTATTGAGTGCATACATTTTGTATAAAGCATATGTATACCACAATAAGTGTGTATCAAAAAGAGCTATAAATAGAAGCCAGGCCAACGATCTGGATAAGATTTAAATTAATAGAGCACAAACAATTATTATAAAAATATGTTTCAAAATAAAAATAAAATACAAACATTGTATATGTATGCAGTGATATACTAAAAAAAAGATAATTAAAATTTTGAAAAGAAATACAAAATTATTAACAACTTAAAATGAATACCACATAACATATTGCACTATAGCCAATCAACCAAATTTTGAGAACAGGGTATTAGCCATACTTAGAAACAGAGCAGAGTCTCTATCAATTTCAGATTTTGAAGACGAGTATGTGAATAGGTACGACCTAGCTTTTTCCCCGCTTATTCATTGCACCGGCACTCAAAAAGCAATAGTACGGTCTACCGTAAGAAACTGTAAAGTATTCTCGGAAATAGACATACACCCAGTGTTAGGACACATAAATGTGCTAAAAATTATGCACAAATAATACAAAAAAAAAATAACAAAATCTTAGTATGGAATGGGAGCAATTAACTCTTCACATACGAGAATTAAAGGACACATTTGACAATTCTTACAAATGTATACGCCAAAATAGGATAATACACATAGACACAATTAATAAACATGCCAATATTCTTGTAGATTCTTTCAATACGGCAAGAACTTTAGTACATGAAAATAGGGCAGCAATAAATAAAACGAATTGGTCAAAATTATCTAAATTATTGATTAAGTTACGTACAAATCTAATAACTGTCAAAGATAGGTACAATTTAAATATATCGATACCGACAATTTTAAATACCCCTTTGACAATCAAGAAATAGACTTAACGGAAAATGAAGATTCCGATTCGAGCGAAGGAATTGAAATAAAAAAAAGATCTACATGATCTAACAATTCCTGCAGTTATAACAGTAACAGAAGAAGAAGAAGATATAGAATCAGATGTAAGCGTGCCAGACACAAAAGAAAACATAATGGCAGATCCAGCAGCCCAAAGGGCATATATAAAAGATATCTCGAATGCCATCCCGGAATTTAACGGGCAAAAGATACATCTGCAAAGATTCATAACAGCCTTGAAGTTGGTTAACTTGACTAAAGGCACATTCGAAGATTTAGCTGTAGAAGTCATTAAATCAAAAATAATAGGATCTACACTATACAAAGTACAGAACGAAACATCAATAAATTCAATAATAAAGAAATTGCAACATCCGACGTAGTCAAAGCGAATATGGCGAAAACAAGCCAGAAAGGCAAAACAGCCGAGAAATTTACTTCAGAAATAGACAACTTACGAAAGCTCCTTGAAGCTTCGCACATTGACGAAGGCCTACCAGCCGAACACGCTGACAAATTCAGCACAAAAGAAGCCATTACCACAATGGTTAAAAATTGTGAGCATTGCCGCCTAAAAACAATTTTAGAGCGAATTCAATACTCTACACACAAAGAGGAAACAACTATCGCGTTAACAACTTAAGAAATAATTACCGCGGTAGGGGCAATAACCGAGGTAATTATCAGCATAACGGATATTACCATAATAATGGCTATAACCAAAATAACAGTTATAACCGAAACTATAATAATCAGACCAACAACAATTATAGAGGTCGTGGTTATTATAGAGGACACAACCGTGGTGGAAACACAAACAATGCAAATACGAACACCAACAGACAAAATAATAATAATGTCCGACAAGTACAAACCAAATCGGAAAACCAATAAAGACCCTTAAGATAAAAAACCCAGTAAAGAATACGGTTCATACTATCAATCGTAATTTCAATCTTTTCGTTTCTCTCAAAAATGAATACACATATAAATTATATACATTACTAGTTGATACAGGTGCAGACATAACCTTAATAAAAGAAACTTCGGACTCGTTAAACAATGTCGATTATACAAATATTACCCAAATATCAGGTGTTGGTGAAGGAACAACCAACTCAAAGGGTTTAGTATCAATAGAACTTCTTTCAAGCAACTATGCTATACCACATACTTTTCATTTAGTAACATCAAATTTTCCTATTCCATGTGATGGAATCATAGGCGTAGATTTTATGAAAAAATACAATTGTCAAATAGATTTAAAACCATTGGCTCATACTGAGACCAGATAACCTCTATAATCCGATACATATTCCAATAAATCATACACTAGAAAATAATTTGACAATTCTACCAGCAAGATCCGAAGTAGTCCGAAAAATTGCTATAAATTCAGCTAATAAAACTGCAATGTAAACAAAGAAGAAATTATAGAGAAATTGAACATAAATTTTCCACCTCAGTTCAAGGAAATTCTTAACGAATTATGCACAAAATACACAGATATATTCGGAAAAGAATCCAAATCAATATCAACTAATAATTTCTACAAACAAAAAATAAGAATGAAAGATGATGAACCTGTATACATAAAGAATTATAGAATTCCCACAGTCAAAAAGACGAAGTAGAAAAACAAGTAGACAAATTAATTAAAGACAAAATAGTAGAACCTTCAGTTTCTGAATACAACAGTCCATTACTAATCGTCCCGAAAAAATCATTACCAAATTGTGACACTAAAAGATGGCGTTTAGTAATTGATTACCGCCAAATTAACAAAAAAATTTTATCAGATAAATTTCCACTACCAAGAATAGACGATATTAGAGTAGAGTATTAGTATTATTAGAGTATTAGAGTAGAGCTAAATACTTTTCATGTTTAGATCTAATGTCAGGATTTCATCAAATAGAACTCGAAGAAACGTCTAGAAATATAACATCCTTCTCCACGAGCAAGGGCTCCTATCGCTTCACGCGATTACCTTATGGTTTAAGAATAGCGCCAAATTCTTTCCAAAGAATGATGACAATTGCATTTTCAGGTATCGAACCTTCACAGGCATTCTTGTATATGGATGACCTAATTGTCATCGGTTGTTTTTTCAGACACGAAGTGACCTTCCTTGGACACATGTGTACTGACAAAGGTATTTTGCCAGATAATAAAAAATACGATGTAATAAAAAAATACCCAGTCCCAACGGACGCAGACAGCGCTAAAAGATTCGTTGCATTTTGCAATTACTACAGACATTTTATCAAAACTGACGCGAATGAGATTAGACTTAGAAGAATATGATTTTACTGTGGAATATCTTAAGGGAAAAGACAATCATATAGCCGACGCGCTTTCAAGAATAACCATAACGGACTTAAAGAATATTCAAACGAATAATAAAATTCTGACAGTCACTACTAGAAACCAAAGTAAACAGAAACATTCCTGCGCAGGAAAAGAAAAAGAAAAAATAGATTTGCCTAGGCAAACTCTAAATAAAGCTTCTCAGCCCAACGTATACGAAGTCATTGTAAATGACGAGGTACGAAAACTAGTGACCTTGCGAATAACAGATTCACTATGTTTACTTAAGCATGGAAAAAAAGTTATAGCAAGAATTGATGTTAGCGATATGTACACCAATGGAATTCTCGACTTAGGTCAGTTCTTTCAAAGGCTTGAAAAAGAAGCCGGTATACTTAATATCAGCAAACTCAAAGTGGCACCGAGCGTTGAACCATTAGATGATTACGACATAGTTAAATATAATAAAAATGTAAACAAAGAAGAAATTATAGAGAAATTGAACAAAAATTTTCCACCTCAGTTCAAGGAAATTCTTAACGAATTATGCACAAAATACACAGATATATTCGGAAAAGAATCCGAATCAATATCAACTAATAATTTCTACAAACAAAAAATAAGAATGAAAGATGATGAACCTGTATACATAAAGAATTATAGAATTCCCCACAGTCAAAAAGACGAAGTAGAAAAACAAGTAGACAAATTAATTAAAGACAAAATAGTAAAACCTTCAGTTTCTGAATACAACAGTCCATTACTAATCGTCCCGAAAAAATCATTACCAAATTGTGACACTAAAAGATGGCGTTTAGAAATTGATTACCGCCAAATTAACAAAAAAATTTTATCAGATAAATTTCCACTGCCAAGAATAGACGATATTCTTGACCAATTAGGTAGAGCTAAATACTTTTCATGTTTAGATCTAATGTCAGGATTTCATCAAATAGAACTCGAAGAAACGTCTAGAAATATAACATCCTTCTCCACGAGCAAGGGCTCCTATCGCTTCACGCGATTACCTTATGGTTTAAAAATAGCGCCAAATTCTTTCCAAAGAATGATGACAATTGCATTTTCAGGTATCGAACCTTCATAGGCATTCTTGTATATGGATGACCTAATTGTCATCGGTTGTTCAGAAAAACATATGATTAAAAATCTTACAAACGTTTTTGACTTATGTAGGAAGCACAACCTTAAATTGCACCCAGAAAAGTGCACATTTTTCAGACACGAAGTGACCTTCCTTGGACACATGTGTACTGACAAAGGTATTTTGCCAGATAATAAAAAAAACGATGTAATAAAAAAATACCCAGTCCCAACGGACGCAGACAGCGCTAGAAGATTCGTTGCATTTTGCAATTACTACAGACGTTTTATTAAAAATTTTTCCGATTACTCACGGCACTAGATTATGTAAAAAGAATGTTATATTCGAATGGACAGATGAATGTCAAAACGCATTCGAATACCTTAAAATTCAATTGATGAAACCTAAACTTCTACAATACCCAGATCTTAATAAAGAATTTTGTATAACAACAGATGCAAGCAAACAAGCGTGTGGAGCTGTTCTTACTCAAGATTACAATAACACACAGTTACCAGTAGCCTATGCATCAAGATCATTTACTAAAGGAGAAAGCAACAAAAATACAACAACAGGAATTAGCAGCTATCCACTGGGCGATAATTCATTTTAGACCATACATTTATGGAAGACATTTCACAGTCAAGACAGACCATAGGCCATTAACCTACTTATTTTCGATGACAAACCCGAGCTCAAAACTGACGCGAATGAGATTAGACTTAGAAGAATATGATTTTACTGTGGAATATCTTAAGGGAAAAGACAATCATATAGCCGACGCGCTTTCAAGAATAACCATAACGGATTTAAAGAATATTCAAACGAATAATAAAATTCTGACAGTCACTACCAGAAACCAAAGTAAACAGAAAAATTCCTGCGCAGGAAAAGAAAAAGAAAAAATAGATTTGTCTAGGCAAACTCTAAATAAAGCTTCTCAGCCCAACGTATACGAAGTCATTGTAAATGACGAGGTACGAAAAGTAGTGACCTTGCGAGTAACAGATGCACTATGTTTACTTAAGCGTGGAAAAAAAGTTATAGCAAGAATTGATGTTAGCGATATGTACACCAATGAAATTCTCGACTTAGGTCAGTTCTTTCAAAGGCTTGAAAAAGAAGCCGGTATACTTAATATCAGCAAACTCAAAGTGGCACCGAGCGAAAAGATCTTTGACACTGAATCAATAGAATCTTTTAAAATAATGGGCAATAAAACATTACAATCTCTAAGAGTAGCGCTACTCAAGCCGGATACCCTATTATCAAATAATGATAAAGAGAAAGAAGCATTACTGTTTACATTCCATGACGATCCAATTCAAGGAGGTCATACAGGCATAGCTAGAACATTGGCAAAGATAAAAAGGCATTATTATTGGAAAAATATGACCCGATTTATAACAAATTATATAAGAAAATGTCGAAAATGCCAAAAATCCAAAACAACCAAACATACAAAAACACCATTGACTATAACTAAAACGCCACAAATGGCTTTTGACAGGGTAATTGTGGATACGATCGGTCCACTACCTAAATCTGAACAAGGAAACGAATATGCAGTAACCCTAATCTGCGATTTAACTAAATACCTTGTGGCAATACCATTCCAAAACAAAAGTGCAAAAACAGTATATAATGTGGATGACTACGCAAAATAATCTAAGCTTAGACTAGAACAAGCATTTAAGAGAGCTAGATTAATGCTAGAATCTCATAAAAAGAAACAAAAAATTAGATATGACAAAAATGCCTTAGATTTTGATTTAAAAATAGGAGATCAGGTTTTATTGAAAAATGAAACAGGGCATAAGCTAGACTTCAAAAATACTGGACCTTATAAGGTTGAAAGTATAGAAGAAAATGATAACATAGTAATTTCAAATAACAAAAATAAAAAAAACAAACAGTACATAAGGATAGATTAAAAATTTTTATTTCATAATCACTTTAATTCTCTTATAAATATATCACGTATAGCCATACATAAATTAAGAACCATAATTATAATGGAAATATAATACAAAAAACAAAAAACTACTTAAATATATAATACTTATTAATTCGAAAAAAAAAAATAATAAATTTAATAAATAACACATAAAAAAAAAAAAAATATTTATATATATATATATATATATTATTATAAAACAAGATATTCATTTACATTTCATACACATAAAGTAAGAAAATACCTTCATAGAATTACGTTATTTTTCAAAAGGAGGGAGATGTAGTATGCATGTATCATTGTAGCGAGTACCCACTGTACCGACACCAACATTGTGTTACAGTGTACTTAAACAAATACAAAAGTGCCGGTCGCTAAACTTTTGCGGCCAGCCGAAATATGAATGCGCCTCAGAGCCCAACTTATGGGAAGTGCTAGTTTCAGCATATTCCCATGGCCTGAGTGCAGACACATACAAAGCATGCATGTACAACTTTTCTCGCGCTCTCAGTGCTACCAGCACAAATACAATTGAGAGCATATACTGCGATATATATGACGGCCGCTGCCAATGTTTGCAGGCAGCGCAGCCGCAAATAGCTAGCTGTAATTCATTCTCAACATGACAATTACTGAATAAAGATCTGCCCATGGCAACTATATCAAAATGGCAGTTTGAAACAAATTACAAATCTTTTTAATTAAAATATTACAAAGAAGAAACAATAAAGGGGAAACACAACAACGGATATGGATACTAAACGCAAGAGACTTAACTCGAAAGGTCGTACGCTCATGTACACATTGCTTCCATTACAAGCCAAAGTTTATGACTCAAATGATGGGTCACCTGCCCGCAAATTGCTTGCGCAGCCAAAGACCGTTTCTTGTCTCGGGACTTAACTTCCGCGGACCATTCATGGCGTCGAATCAAATCCTCAGCAGAGCCCCATACAAAACATACGTAGCCATAATCATATGTTTTTCGTCGAAGGCTATACATATCGAAACAGTTTCAGATCTCTCATCGAACGCATTCTTCCTTTGCCTCCGAAGGTTCGTGTCCCGTCGAGGACTGCCAAATCGAGGGTACTGCGACAATGGGACTACTTTCGTGGGAGCATCGGCAAAGCTATCTGAATTCGAACAGTCCATTTTGAACAATGAAGCGATCAGCCAGCTACACCAATACAGTGCAGCTAAAGGATTCGAATTCTGCTTTATCCAACCCCGAGCGCCCCACTTCGGGTGTCTGTGGGAAGCCGCGGTTAAATCCCCTATAACTTTACTGGTGAAAAACATTGCCAAAGCCAACTTAACGTACGAGGAGCTATAAACTTCCTCACGAAGATAGAGGCTATACTCAATTCGCGGCCAATCACTCCAGCGTCAGCCGATCCAAATGATGGAGAAGCGGCGTTTCAGCTCACTCCCTTATTGAATCATCTCTAATTTCAGCTCCTGAAGAAGAATTTGAAGAGAAGTCAAAGAAGATGGCAGCGCATTTCCTTCCTTAAACAGCAATTTTGGAACCTGTTTCGTCGAGACTAGTTCCACACGCTCCAGCAACGCGCCAAATGGACCACTCCACAGCCCAATATAAAGGTAGGGCAACTGGTACGTATACACGAGGTCAACGAAGCTTCACTGGGACGTGTCATCGCAACGATTGCTGGAAAGGACGACAAGCCGTGCGGGCTTAGGGAAGCGTCACCGTTCTTAGACTAGGGTGAACAGAAGCTGCGCTCTCCAGGATCTCTCCTTTCTGCTCAGCCCGCAGTCAAGACTAAACGCCAGAAAGCTGCCTTACGCCTTACTTTGCTTCTACGCCTAGTGTAAACGATCGTTCCACCCTAGCCTCTTTCTTCTGCTAATTGTCCAAAACGTTTTCACGTGGCTCGATCTGTCTTGCGTGGCTGTCGTGATGAGGTGACTGATAGGGATAAACAGACCGTCTTGAACCGGGACGTGTGATGCCCTCTGGACCTCAGCTACCTTTTGCGCACGGCCTGCTGAATATCTCCACTTCGGGTCCGGGTCTTCTGTTTGACCCACTTGTCGTTTACGCACCGCTTTCATCCGAAGTTCTGCCTATGTGCCGCTCCGCTGCCAAGATGTGGCACATCTTCTCCCGGTCCAAAGTTCACGGCAGAGTCCAAAGTCCGGTGGAGTTCCGTTATTCCCATTTGCAGACGGCACTCTCGGTCTACCCGCCAAGTCTCCACTCTCTCATTCTCCGCACCTTGGTCTCCAAACTCTCTCATTCTCCAACCTTGGTCTGCAAACTCATTCTCCATCCTTGGTCTCCAAGCGGTCTTATTCTCTCACATTGGTCTCCAAACTCTCTTCCTCTCCAACCGCTCCTCCCCGGGCCGTTACAACACGAATTCGCCGTGTATTTTTCCTGGGATTTGTGGGGAGTTATTCAACTCCTCACAGGGCCCTTAAAAAAATTATAATTAATATAAATCTTATGTGAGAACAAAGAATAACGAAAGATAGGAGCAATACTATTAAGGATATTTTTAAATTCGTTATAGACCCTGCTATAGCTTGTATTTTTGGCTACGAAGGAGTTAGACAAAAGCGACGCAGCTGGGGACCATTTTGGCCAGCTCCTTAGCCGTAGTGAATTTAATGTAATAAATTGGAGGTAGTTCTGCTGCAAAGTTATAAATAATATTTACAGGGCACACTGGGCCACTAAGTTAATTTTGTGGCCAAAAATCTGTAATTTATTTCCTCGGATAGTTAGAAGGATGCAGTTTTTTGCGTTTTTCTCTTAAAAGATTGAACTTTTCAACGAACTAAAAGTAAAATTTATTGGAATTTTATTTGGTATGGATAATCCAAACCAAAATCGGTTTTTAATTTAAAAAAAATAACTAGAAGACGCACTCAATCCATTTTCATACACGATTAAGTATGAGAGATTCGGCCAAAGAGCTAGTGGGATAACTCGGAGGGCGCCGAGCTGAAGGCTACCGAACGGGTCGCAGGTTGCGGATAGCGAGCACCCTGGTTCTCCAGGGTAGCTACGAATAAGCGTGGAAGTTGGACACGGCCCGGCTACCGCCAAGCCCCCAACACGAAGCGTAAATAAGTAGCCCCGGACACTCAGTGCGTATCTGCGCCGTAGCAGTACCGACGTCGCGCTTGTGCTGCCGCCTCCGACAAATAGCTCACACATACCCCTTCCCACACTCCTTGAACCTACCTCTTCCCTACCCCACACAACTCTTCTCACCCCGGGTTGGACTAAGGTGTCACTCGTACCGTGCCGAGAGTCAATCTGGCTGGGAGTCCGAGTTATCAAAAAACTCAGTCTCAAACGGTAAGCTCAGGCAAGTGGCAACCGCCTGTTCTAAGTCAGCCTTACCCGGGTGCAGCGGATCTCTGCCCGGGTGGACCTGTCCCTTCTGCGCAGCTCGTGGGAATAGATATGGAGAAATCAACAAATAATAGCAACAAAAAAGAGCCTGACACTCTTAAAAAGTCGGAAGTCGTAACCAACGACAACAAGAAGAGCAAGATCACGGCTCCGATTACCCTAGTCCCTGTGACGTCCACCCCTACCAAGGCCAGCGAACAACGCAGCCGGCTAAGCCCAGCTCACCACAACGACAAGTCCAAGCCTCCCACCAGCGTAGGTGTGGCTAACCAGCTACTCCAACCTGAGGGGATCGCCAAAGCCGGTCTCGTGGTGAGTACCAGGGCAAAGGAGTTCAAGAGGATACCATCTAACCAGGCAGGACCTCTTGAACGAAAGAAAGCTTTTCGGATCCTCAAACGGCTGGCCACCATCCCGATACGTGAGGATCAGACGTCAAAATTGGATTACCTAAGAATCCAAGAGGACAAAGCCTGGGCAAAGGCGGTAATCACAGACTTTGACATCGCTATGACCACCAGCAACAGCAACAAGAGAGAGATTTCGATTGAGACAGCTCAACCAGCGAGCAAGAAGGCCAGAGTAACCAACCGCGGCACATGGTCGAGATCCTTTGCTGAAGTAGTAAAGGATCGGAAGATCATTGGAGTCATCGACCAGAGCGATGAAGGCGGAAGGATCCCAAGGAACCAATAGGGACTGGTTAGACGGGCCCTTGCGTCAGTGGCCTTAAAAGAGCTGGACGAGAACCCAGGTCCGCCACCCGATTGCACAGATGCAGGGTGGTACCAGGGCAACGTTAAATTGATCGCCTGTGAAGACGAGAGATCGACAGCACTTTATAAGGCTGCCATTAACAAGGCCCGCGAGGTCTACCCCGGGGCCAAGCTGGCAGTTTGCGAGGGAGGGTGTGGCTGCCGTCGGAACCCTCGGGACCAGAGGCTATACTCAGCCTGCTGACCAGGTTCAACCCGAAGCTTCCAACAGACGGTTGGAAGGTGGTCAAGGTGGAGAAAACCGAGCGCGTCACCATGAACGTGGTTATCCTCTTGAACAAGGCCTGCTTGGAACCCCTCGCAACCAACTAAACCGGGTGAACTACGGGTTCGATAAGGATCAGCTACGCATCTATGGCACAGATAAGCTAGCGGCAGACAACCTGGCTGCCTGTGCGTCGTACGAACCCCCGAGCGACGACGAATTGGAACATGAGGGGGCCACCCTCACCGGCTACGTGTCAACCGACTCGGAGCTGACACTCAGGACACAACCCGACCAGGGCGCACTGTTCTCCAGGACATAGCGGAGGAAGCGGAGGGTACCCAGCCCGACCTCGGTCCCAAAGATGGTGCAGTTTCTGCAGATTAACCTGCACCACAGCAAGGCACCATCCGCTGTCCTCATCACCCGCCTGGCAACAGGCAACATAGACGTAGTCCTCATTCAAGAGCCATGGATTGCTGGTAACAACATCTGTGACTTATCAACCCCCTATACAAGCTATTTTACACCAAGGATAAGGGTAAAACCAGAACCTGCATTCTTACAAAGACACACTTTAACACATTTCTTATTCCACAGTTTAGCGAATCCGACCTCACCACGGTCAGACTGGAGCTAAACGAACACACTCAACACACCATAGCATCATTCTATCTGGCTCACGACTACGAAGTGCCACTACCATACACCACTACACAACAACTCATACCTACACACTCATCTAAGGAACTCATCCTGGGGACGCTAACTCACACCACACACAATGGGGAAGTACAAACACAAACGAAAGGGGTGAGTTACTCTACGACTATCTCCTTCAATCAAATCTATTCATCCGCAACAAAGGTAATGACTCAACTTTCATCACTAGAAATAGGAGGGAAGTACTAGACATTACACTAATATCTGATCCCCTACTTCACCAGCTAAAAGCGTGGAAGGTGGGGATCGAGCACTCATTCTCAGACCACCGATACATAGAATTTACAATAACTCTAGACTGTCCTCCCGCCGAGAACATTACTAATCTAAGATTAACCAACTGGGGATATTACAAAAATCTCCTCAACAGGAACCTACGCGCTCCACCGACGCACATACGCAACGGTCAAGAATTAGATAACCTAGTTAACACTTTTACTGATATCTGCGGTGAGGTCTTAAAAAGGGCTTGGCCAAGCAGAACAGTCAAAGCAAAGCACAAACCCCCATGGTGGAACGCAACCCTGGCGACCCTTAAAAGAGAGTGTAGAACTTACTTTAATAGAGCTAAATACAACAATAGCGAATCTTCCTGGAATTTAAACCATACAAAACTAAGCCTATACAAAAAGGAAATTAGAATATCAAAACGAAGAGCTTGGGCTAATTTCTGCAGTAGCATAGAATCTACTGCGGCCGCATTCAGTGCCCTGGCCGCATTCAGTGGGCTGTCAACTCTTTTAAGCCCTTCAAATCACCCGGCCCAGATGGGTTCTTCCCGGCCCAGCTACAACGGACACTAGATATTTCCCTACCTTCGCTGACAGCCATCTTCCACGGCTGCCTTTCTCTAAACCATATTCCAACAAGGTGGCTGGACGTTAAGGTAATTTTTATACCGAAAGCCGGCAAACCCTCCCACACCAACCCAAAGGACTTCCGCCCGATTAGTCTCTCTTCCTTCTTGTTGAAGACCCTGGAAAGAGTAATTGACACCCATATCAGGCTAACCATCGACCAAAGCCTACTCTCTGACGCACAGCATGCGTACCGTAAGGGTAGATTAACAGATACCGCCTTCCACTCTCTAGTGTACAGTATAGAGAGAGGTTTCCGCAATAAGGAATACTCTCTTGCAGAGTTTCTAGACATAGAAGGCGCCTTTAACAACGTCACCCCAACGGCGATTACTGGTGCTCTGACTGAACTGGGCATTGAGCGGCCCATAGTGGGACTCATACACACCATGCTAACCAGCAGAGTAGTGTACTCCACTATGGGATCGGCCCACTCGACCAGGAATGTCAGCAGAGGACATGGGTTTTAGTGGTCAACAAACTGCTATCACTTCTAGAAGAGGCGGACACTAAAGTGGTAGCCTACGCGGACGACGTGGTTATCCTACTGCAGGGCGAATTCCCGCAAACCCTTTGCAATCTAATGGAGACAGCCTTATCCACCCTCTCCCGGTGGACGGCTGGCTGTGGACTGGGAGTTAACCCAGAAAAGACCGAACTAGTTATCTTAACAAGGAAGTATAAGGTACCAATTCTAATTCCCCCAAAACTACACCAAACGCGCGTAACCTTCAGCAACCTGAACCTGACAAAAAGCTCCTCTGGACAGATAACTTCCTAGATTGCACACGCAAAGCGGCCATAGCCCTCTTCGCTTGTAAAAAAGCCATAGGGAGGAAGTGGGGTTTCTCCCCCATGATAGTTCACTGGCTATGCACTGCAATAGTCAGGCCCATTCTCCTCTACGGAAACATCGTTTGGTGGCCTTCCCTAGAAAAGAACTGCAACCTCCGGATCCTTCACAAGATCCAAGGAAGCGCAGAGCTCTGCACCAGTAGGGCGCTACGCACCACCGCTACTGAAGCACTAAACACAATTCTCGACCTCCAACCCCTGGACCTACTTGCCAAAAGCTGGGCATCTGCAACAGCGCTGAGGCTCCGCGAAGCAACGGCATGGACAACAGGCTCTACGGGTCACTCCAATATCCTATCAAAATATACACCCTTACCACGTAGTACAGACTACGTTCCACCCATAGTCAACTTCGAAAGAAGATACAAGAGCTTCATACCCACCCGTACAGACTGGGACAACCTCCCACACCAATTCGGCAACGCCGTCAACATATACACACACGGCTCCAAGCTTAACTCCCAAACAGGTGGGTGAGATAGATAGCCAAACTACAACTCGAAAAGAACAAAAACTCTCCTACAATGTAGCAGGGAGGACATCTCCACTCTCCTAAATGCCCTCACGGGCCACTGTCTTATAGGGACTCATGCGCTTAGGCTGGGACTCAGTAGCCACGACTTCTGCCGCAGCTGCAAACAGATAGACGAAGAGGAGAGCATCGAACACATCCTATGCTTCTGCCCAGCGCATAACCTAAGGCGCTTTCAAACCCTAGGTAGCTACACACTTCCGAACCTTGCGGCCATTCAGGGCGTAAGCATCAAAAAACTCTTATGCTTCTTAAGAAGAATAGAATACTTCGCGAAAGCAGATAACCCATGGGCTAGGGAAACGGATCTGTTCAGAGATCATGTGGTATCACAAGGGGCCCAATGTATATTAGTATCTAATCTCCAACCACTCCTACATAACCTAACCTAATTATGAGAGAAAACAAATTTAAAAAAATTAACACCACTATAAAATATTAGGTCGCTTGATATTTATGAACCGATAAAAATTGCTACTTTCGGAGGCTCCCACCTAAACGTTTATTTAATAATCGACCTAACAAAATGTTCTATTGTTTTTTCTTGTCATCTCTTTATATTCCTTTAATCCAATTATTGGAAAAAAATTGTTTGTAAGATATTGTTTTTTAATTTGTTTAACATTAATTTTACATTTTCTAAAGTCATCACAGAAGTATGCTTCATTTATTTAGGTATTTATTTATTTAAGATCATAGCAAAGTTTACAAAACTATTACTAACATAGGGGGTGTAGTGCTAGTTACAAGGCCTTCGACTACGTATTTATTTAAGCTACATTTATATTTGTATAATATATTTTAGTTCCCATCCGAAGGAAGTGCAAGAAATACAGCATACCTTTAAGAGTACTTAAGTCCTCCCTTATGAATGACAGAAATTGTGAAAATTTTTTAGAAACGAGCCTAAAAAGTTGATATTTTTCTTTTCGAAATATCGATATTTCATTGGATTGTTTGGTTTCAGAAATAAAAGAAACGGGAATGAATGAAAAAAGCAGATTTTAGATGTAAGGCAAACTAAAATCAAATATTGGTGCGCAAAACGTACATTAAAACCTGAAGAAGAAAAAAATACGGCATACTTTTGGGCATTCTTAGTAAAGCTCATCAAAATGGTTAGACTTCAAATTAAGCCTTCAATTAAAACTAAAATCACTGAAAACTAAGGCAAAACCGCATCGAGTCGGCAATGAGCGATTTTAGTAAATTAATCAAAGAATTTATTTTTGATGTAATGACTCCATTTGGGGATGGCACTCAAAAGCACTCGAAAAGCAAAGTACTCATTTGCTAAAAAAAAGCAATAAATATGAACGAAAAAGTTTCTTTTAGGAAACAAGTAAGACATACGAGCTATTTAATATTTTTTACTTGTTGAAAATAATGACTTCTAAAAGTTATGTGCATCAGCATCTTTGACTTCACAATTTTTATACCCGTTACTCGTAGAGTAAAAGGGTATACTAGATTCGTCGGAAAGTATGTAACAGGTAGAAGGAAGCTTTTCCGACCCCATAAGGTATTTATATTCTTGATCAGGATCACTAGCCGAGTCGATCTAGCCATGTCCGTCTGTCCGTCTGTCTGTCTGTCCGTCTGTCCGTCTGTCCGTCTGTCTGTCTGTCCGGATGAACGCTGAGATCTCGGAAACTATGAGAGCTAGGCTATTGAGATCTGGCGTGCAGATTACTGAGCTTCTTACGCAGCGCAAGTTTGTTTCAGTAGAGTGCCACGCCCACTCTAACGCCCACAAACCGCCCAAAACTGTGGCTCCTACAGTTTTGATGCTAGAATAAAAATTTTAGCTGAAATGTATTGTTTTCATCAATACCTATCGATTGACCCAAAAACGTTTGCCACGCCCACTTTAACGCCCACAAACCGCCCACAAACTTCAAAAAATCGTAAATATGAACGTGGATATTTCGGAAACTATCTAAGATAGAGAATTGGGATCTTAGATTTAGATTCCGTAGCCTTGTGCGCAGCGCAAGTTTGTTACGCGAATATGCCACGCCCACTCTAACGCCCACAAACCACCCAAGCCTGTGGCGCCCACAATTTTCATGCTAGATAGAAAAGTTTAACTGAACTGTATTGGTCTCGTCAGTACCCTTCAGTTCCAAAAAAAAAATTTGTGAATCACCTTGGGAATCACGTGGGACATGTCCTCTTGCAGTGAAGAAGAAGTGACGCTCCATATAGAAAATTGTATGGGATGTCCGCATTTTCACAAGTGAAAATTCAAACGAAAATTTTTCTAAGTCCTACGGGATTTCACTTGTTCCTTATACTCATTTTTCGTATGGCCTGTCACGTGCCGGTGACACGTCCCAAGTGAAATCACTTGGGAAAATCAGAATTTTTCTATTAGTTTTCACTTGTGAAACCACTTGCAAGTGACACGTCCCAAGTGAAATCATTTGTGAAAATCAGAAATTTTCCTATGAGTTTTCAATTGTGACGAACCCGCCTAGAAGGCGCGTGCGCCACAATAAGTACCACTTTCGTTATTATAGCTTTAAGAGAAATACAGTGAATTATAATAAATGTTAAGTTTAATTAAGAATAAATAAGTCACAGCTAAGTTCAGAACCCTGGGCGGCAACGCCAACCGATAGTTCATCAAGACATGTTAAATACTAGAAAAGCGAAGGAGCTAAAATACCAGAAGTAGGAAAATACTAGAAATCCCAAATAGAGGAAAAGGCCGAAAAATGAGGGAGGGTCACGCGGCGATCGTGGCGGGTCTCTTCTCTCGGGGTCGCGGAACGGAAAAGACGTGTGTTTCGGACACGGCTTAACGAGGTTTCAAAAAGTCACGCGTGCTCCTCGAAATAGCCGAGCGGAGGCGATCAAGTGCTGGAGAGTGGCCACGCGGGTGACACGCGGCACACATAGATATACATAAGCAAGTCAGCTAAGGTTAGTACGGTCAGTTTCTCATGTGCTGAAGACGGTGTAGCGGACCCGAGTGAGGACAAAAGGAATGAATAAACGGTGAAGAATATCTAATTGCATTACTCGAACGTGTGTTTCCTTTTCGTGGTTAGGCACCAAAGCTAACCTTACTTTACCCCGCCCACACCGCTGCTAGGGACCTGGATGTGGACCCCCTTCCCGTCCGGTCTAGTAGTTTCCTGCCTCTCCCGTAGTTTTGGGATGCGTGCGTGGACACCCTTCCCGCCGTATCCACAATCCTAGTTTTCCCGCCGCCTCTGTAGGTTTTGGGGATTCGCGCGTGGACACCCTTCCCGCCGTATCCACAAGCCTAGTTTTCCTGCCTCTCCCGTAGTTTTGGGGATTCGCGCGTGGACACCCTTCCCGCCGTATCCACAAGCCTAGTTTTCCTGCCTCTCCCGTAGTTTCGGGATTCGTGCGTGGACACCCTTCCCGCCGTATCCACAATCCTAGTTTTCCCGCCGCCTCTGTAGGTTTTGGGGATTCGCGCGTGGACACCCTTCCCGCCGTATCCACAAGCCTAGTTTTCCTGCCCCTCCCGTAGTTTTTGGGATTCGTGCGTGGACACCCTTCCCGCCGTATCCCCAAACCTAGTTCCTCCGCCATCCTGGGGCTCGTGCGCGGCCCCGCGCTCGTGCCGACTTACGCCCGCAAAGCAATCTCCCGGCTTGGCCTCGCCCGAAGGTCCAGCCCGGTGGATTTTTCGCCTCCGACGCGAAACCCGACTTACGCCCGCAAAGCAATCTCCCGGCTTGGCCTCGCCCGAAGGTCCAGCCCGGTGGATTTTTCGCCTCCGACGCGAAACCCGACTTACGCCCGCAAAGCAATCTCCCGGCTTGGCCTCGCCCGAAGGTCCAGCCCGGTGGATTTTTCGCCTCCGACGCGAAACCCGACTTACGCCCGCAAAGCAATCTCCCGGCTTGGCCTCGCCCGAAGGTCCAGCCCGGTGGATTTTTCGCCTCCGACGCGAAACCCGACTTACGCCCGCAAAGCAATCTCCCGGCTTGGCCTCGCCCGAAGGTCCAGCCCGGTGGATTTTTCGCCTCTGATGCGAAGTGCAAGACCCCGGCCAGCCCGTTAGGCCGCCACCCAGGAACCGGACTCTGCATGACCAACGTCATCTGCTTTTCTTCGACGTGAATAAGGACCTCTGGTGAAGACTCCCCCCCAAAGTTACCTGTTCCCCCGTGGAGTGGAACCCTCTAGTCCGGCGTTTCGGTGATTTACAAATTTTCTTGTAAAGGACTCTGGATCTGACTGAGATCTGTATCCCGGCCGAGAAAGCATCCTTACACAATTATGAAAATATAGAATTTAAAATACATACTTATTTAATTTCATTTTAATTAGATGGTATTATTTAAATTTTCAAAAATTGGACAATTATTATTTCTGTTTTTTTGTTTCGTAAGCTTATTTTTAACGTTAGTCATCGCCGTTCTTAAACCTTTGTCGGGGTCCTCTGAGTCCTTGGTCAACGCTCCTGAAAAATCCCTTTTTTTGGCACAAAACATTTCATCATCCACTTTCGGCTAAAGGAACCCATTGAATACCTTGAAAATTTACGAACTTTAAACTTAGATCAATGCACAACATCATAAACTTAACGTAGCACTTACCTGACTTTATTATAATAACTTAAAGAAACGATTAAGGTAACTCTGCTGCGCACAATTTAAATTGATGCTTCCCTTTCAATCACTCAAACTGAATGCACCAAGTCTTCCTATCACCCCTTTACTTAACTTCTTTTGTTTTCTCTTCGCTGAAGGCGCGTGCCACTGCACCCATACCCTTTCTAAAGCGAAAAATATCCGACTACATAATTTTTACTTCTTGAGTAAAAAATACAATACAAATTTTTTAAAAATGTTAATATTAAAATGATGTAAATATTTAAGTCAATTTTAACGTACTAAATTTTTATAACTAAACTTAAAAATTATACTGTAATAAAAATGTATAATAAGTAAACATAACATTATAAGTAAATTCAAATTACTTAATTTTACTATAATCAAATAATATACAATAATGTTGGAGTGATATTACGAGAATCACCCTAACAATCCCGATCTAGACAACGAGAACGACGAGCAGTAACACACATTCCAGAAGAAGACGACTCAAAAGAAGTAAAGGACGAGAACAACGACGATAAGACGATAACGACGAGTAGAGGCAGTATTTGACGAGATTTGATCCAAAGAAGACGTGCTTATGTGAAAAGCAAAACGACGCGACGACGGTCTATTATACTCACATTGTGACATACCATATTTATCATATCATTTAAATAAATACTTAAACTTATATACTTTAAAAATAATAAAAACCCCACATTTGGGTGCTCGTCCGGGAAGTATCAGAGAAAGTTGAAAGTCATCAGTGAAAACTTTGTACGAGGTGAAAGGGTGGACACATAAACCCTTCGTGAAACATTCATTTTTTCAATTATGGCGTGTCTAAACGATTTATTCTATAACAATTTGAAAAATGCGTCAAAGGGAAGCATTTGTGCTTTGCACAAATTTGTCTTTGAAAAAGAGGGAGACAGGAATAATCGCAAACGACTTCGCGAATATTCTGGTTTCCAATTCGACGAAAATGACGCAGTTTATAAAGCCAAAAGTGTATACGTGCAGTCAAAACTGACTGAAAGAGATTTAATTTCAATATGCCTAATTTTGAATATAGGCCACGACGTCGAAAACATGCAACTGCATATTTTTCAAAATCTTCGATTTGACCAACTTCTCGGTGGCAACGAAGTGGAAGATCCAGAGGAATCTGATGAAGACAGAGATGATGACGAAGAGAACCAAAGCGACGACGAAATCGAGAGAATGGTTGCAAATTCCGCAGGAACAAATCCAACGAGTGAAAGAGAACAAAAGAATAATTCGCAACCAGTACCAATTCAATACAATGAAATGAATTTCACTTTAAAGAACTTCTTCTGAACGTGGGTGAATATCCTTGATCGGTCATATTGTAGCTCCCAGGCTGACAGAAACAGTAGCAGTACCTAAATATCCTCAAAAAAAAGTTCATGAGGAGGTTTTGTTGATCATACCGGTTAGAGAATTTCCGTCGCCGGAAATGTATAGATTATGTTTTGGTTCGGCCCTTACCACCAGGCATGCCTCTTCTTCTGTTGACAGAACATACTTAGCCTTAACGGGTGGCCAAGTTGATTGCCAAACTGGTCCATTCCACCAAACTGGATCGTCCAAGAGGTCCTTTGGAAGTATTCCATGGGATGCGTAGTCTGCAGGATTATCGCCACTTTGAATATGTTGCCAGCAGCTTCGTGGGCAAGCCTCTAGAATTTCGGCGGCACGGTTGAACACTCATGTGTTAAGGTCCGGGGAGGAGATGATAGCCAATGTAGGACTATTTCAGAGTCTGACCAACAATTGATTCTTTAAATAGGAACAGTTAATGATTGCTCGACCAAGAAAATCAATTTAGAGAGTAAATGGGATGAGTTTAGCTCGAGTCGCGGAATGGAGACAGACTTAATAGGTGCAACGCAAGTTTTTGCCATTATCTGTTTGAAGTATATCCATGGTTGACGTCGACGCGACTATAGATAGCGACAGCAGATGCCTGAGAGGATGCATCTGCAAGTTGCACTTCCAATGTTTGAAAAAGTGCTGATATGTAGTGAGTAACTCCACAAGTTTCTAATAAACGCATTTGAGATACGAACTGTTGCCACCGTGCACATAATTGGGAAGGTAATACCTCATTCCATCAGACAGAACTCAGCCAGCCATCTTGAAAAATAATCTTTAGCAACACGGTTGTGGGTGCGAGCAAACCCAGCGGATCGTAGATTTTGGCTAGTTCTGACAGCAGAATGCGTTTGGTAAGATAATTCCGGGGGTTTCTAGCGTGAAGAAAATATAGTCATTTTTTGGTTCTCAACACACTCACAAATCGATATGAACTGTATTTCTTTAAAGCTTCAAGTGGATACTCACAAATACTTTGGCAAAGACTTCAATAGTGCGTAACAGTTTGAGCTCCACTTACGAAGGTTGAATTGAACTTAGCTTAGAAGCAAAATTATTTCATCTTTGAGTGCAATGAGATCCTTCATTTTGTCGCATCCAGTGGGAATGTCATCAACGTATGCGTCTCTGTTAAGAACAACAGCAGCGCTCACAGATGAACGGCGATGAAACTAAGCCATACGTTACTGTCATCAGTCGATAATGATCCATCGTAGCGTTCTCTTCCTTTCTCCAATTAAACAGTCGTAAATTAAACGATTGGACCTTGGAATCCTTTCCTGAGCCGTCAAATACAACTCGGCAACGTGTAGTAGTGCAATCAGGTTTAAACACTGGGTGGTGTGCCAAACAGTTACAGCGTGCTGGATGCTCAGACGCTTCAGAAGCAGGTATCAATTTCATGTGTCCTCTTTTTAAGTAATCCTCCATGAAATAAACAACCTTTTGTTTGAGTGCAGGGAATTTTCGAAATTACCGTTCTAAGTCGGCAAAGCGGCTTAAAGCTCGTGGCAACGAAGAGCCAAGTGGCATGATGGGTTCCTTAAATGGGTATTGAACAATGTGTACACCATTTTCTCGGCGAGAATGCGTTTTCAGAACATGTTGTTTTGCAGGATCACTGGCGTCAATCGTTGCCTTCCCAAGATGCACTTGCTCCATGTCCATGAATGATCGAACTAAGAAAACCAAAACTTCATAAGCGTAGTGCGTGCGTAGATGCTTCGCTACAATCATTATAGCTGCCTGTAATAACCCAACCAAAATTAGTAGTGCGATTCAATACCAAACTCTCGGCGATGTCCAGTATGTATGTTTCACAGTTGATCAGCGCCTAAAATAACGTCCTGGTGCTCCAAACGTCGGGTCAGCTAACGGTAAGCTGCGAATCTTGTTCCAGATAGGTGCGCTGGACTATGATGATCAATCGAAGGAACTATATTTACTTTAGCCGCAGACATATGGTCGGAAGCCAACGGAATCGATCTTGACTCTTCCGGGTGGACTAGCGTGTGATTCTTAGCGTTGCACTATCAGCAAGTGTTCGAGGAATTACAGTCCCTGACTTGAAGCGATCGACTTAGGCAATTAAAACAAAGCTTAGTATAACGGTGCTCTGGTACATCCAGGGCCTTACATTCAGTACATCCATAAATATTGTGCTGTTCTTGACAATATATACATTCGCAAGAATACTGATTTCACCCACTTGCATGATATAGTTCTTGGCGGCGTCTACTCTGGTCTTGAGGGTTGCATTACGTATATATCCTGACAAGACTCCAAAGTGTTACAATGAGCGAAAAGAAAAGTGAATAAATCATTTATGGTGACGTCTTCCATGGACGACACACAACAGTTAGCCCAAGCTTGTTTGATTTCGAAATCTAACTTTGACAGCAAAATATGAATAAGCCACACATCGAGGCTCTCACAGTTCAGCGCGTATAGGCCTCCGATACATTCGTCGGCAGAATCAATTACTCTTCGTAACTCAGCGTTGTTAACAAAAGATCGAGTGATAAGCGTTTTCTTGTTATAACGGTTTTCCAATTTCTCCCTCGCATCTTGGTAATTGTCATTACAAACGGCCATAATTTTAATTAAGGACAGTGCGTCACCATTCAAATAAGATTTTAGACAATGAAACTTTTGGCACTAGGAAAATTTCTCATTATTACATACTGAGCTTACATACTTAGCTTCTCCCGACTAGGTTTAAATTTGTTCTAGAAGTTGGTTTTGTCCCTCGAATAGACGTTCCACTTTACTTGATAGCAAAATGTTCGACTGGTCCTCCCCATGATCTTGACCCCCCCATTTGGGTTAAGGCTTTACTAAAAATAGCGTGCGCGCAGTTGAACCTATCCTCGTATTCAGGTATATCCAAGCCAGGGTCTTCATATCCCTCCTCCATGTTAAATGCCACTAATTCATCGGGAAGCTCTATAAAATGGTTGAAGGTGGCTATTAGACGATCCAGTTTCAGTTGCAATGTTTCCACACTATCACATCTCTGCGAAAACTTCAAAGCGCTGTTAAGGGTGCGAGCTATTTGTTCCTTGCAGGCACCACGTTGTTGAATCGTCCAATGCATTATCGTGTTCATGACGACTAATTTGGCTTTTTTTATTAACAAATGAACTCAAAATCAAACGCGGGTATCCGGCTACTCGAATGAACCAAAATGTGTTATGATTACGATTGAAGTGCACTGTATTAATGTTTTATGGTATTCTGAGGTTTTGTTGAATATTAAGCGGTTTTAGAATAGGATTAAGTGGGTTGCGATTAGCGAGCGGTTATGGGTGAAGTTCAACTATATGACTGCCGAAAAACGTTGACCAAAAAATGCATGCAAAAGAATCGCGTGATGTTTCATTACTAATGCATATCGACTGTACCCTTCAGTTCCAAAAAAAAAGTTATACTTGTGAATCACCTTGTGAATCCCGTGGGACATGTCCTCTTGCACAAGTGAAGAAATAGAAAATTGTATGGTATGTCCGCATTTTCACAAGTGAAAATTCAAATGAAAATTTTTTGAAGTCCCACGGTATTTTACTTGTTCCTTATACTCATTTTTCGTATGGACTGTCATGAGTTTTCACTTATGAAATCACTTGCACACGTCCCAAGTGAAATCACTTGTGAAATTCAGAATTTATCACATGAGTTTTCACTTATGAAAATATAGAATTTAAAATAAATACATTTTTAATTACATTTAAATTCATTTTAATTACATCGTATTATTCAGATTTTCAACTAAGGGTCAATTATTGTTAGTATTTCTGACTTTTTGTTTTGTAAGTTTGTTTTTCACGTTCGGCATCGCCTTTCTCAAACATGTGTCCGGGTCCTCGGAGTTTATGGCCAACGCTTCTGAAAAAATGTATGGGCATATGTATGATTAAAAAATGCGTTTTACTTTCAATTTGTATATTTACCTTTTAGAGCTGTGTATAAACCCTTTGGGGAATTTTTTTTGGCACAAAACATTTCGTCATCCACTTTCGGCTAACGGAACCCATTGAATACCTTCAAAATTTACGTACTTTAAACTAAGATCAATGCACAACCTCTTAAACTTAATGTAGCACTTACCTGACTTTATTATATTAACTAAACGATTAAAGTAACTCTGCTGCGCACAATTAAAATGGATGCTTCCCTTTCAATCACTCAAACAAAATGCACCAAGTCTTCTCACCCCTTTACATGATTTATTTTGTTTTCTGTTCGCTGTTGGCGCGTGCCACTGCACTTGTACCCTTTTTAAGGCGAAATATATCCGACTATGTAATTTGTACTTCTTAAGTAAAAAAAACAATACGAATTTTTTAAAAATGTTAAAACTAATACTACTAATGTTTTAAATATTGAAATAAATTTTAATGGACTTATTTCCTATAATTACACTAAAAAAATATATTGTAATAAAAATGTATAATAAGTAAATATAACATTATAAGTAAATCCAAATTACTTAATTTTACTATAATCAAATAATTTACTTTTATAAAACAATATCAGTTGTATATTTTCGATACACAATAATGCTCCTAAAATATTAGGGCATTCACATGTCGCTGCTCCACGAAAATTTTTCCGCCGAAATATTAGTCGCTAGCCGAACATAACGGAGAGACGCAATACAAAATAACGGACCGGCCGAAATTTGTCTCTGCGAGCGCGGAGTGCAGGCAGATTATAAGACAAGAAAGAGAGGGAAATATCCGAATATCTGCCTCTCTTTGTTGCACGATCGTTTTCGTGGGCAGTCTTCTACGCTGCGCCGACTGCTCTGCTGACGTCAACAGCGGCACAGCGTTTTAGGCACAATAAAGAAACAAAAAAAGCTTTTTGCCTTGAGCCATGTCACCGCGTCCCTACTGCAGAACTGAAGGGTACCTATCGATTGACCCAAAAAAAAAATTGACACGCCCACCCTAACGCCCATAACGCTTAAATCTGTCTTCCGCCGGTAGGTGGCGCATTTCAATCTTGCTTTGCTGCTTGCTTATCTCCATTTCCCTTTGGTCCCTTTAGCTGAGTAACGGGTATCTGATAGTCGAGGCACTCGACTATAGCGTTCTTCCTTGTTTTACTTTAAAAATACGGTAAAAGAAAACTGTTTGCCCGAATTCTTTGTAACTTTGGCATAAATTAGTTTAATGTATTATAAAAAGGACTCCATACTCGGTCTGGTCATTTTCCTAAAAAAAAAACGTATTTTTGGCCAAAAATCGGATCGGCTGGCCCAGTTTGCAGGGGTCAATTTAAGAAGTCCTAAAGCTTTTCTAAAACGGAAATTTGCATATTTATTTATATTGTTCTGCACTATACACCCCAAATAGTGGCCGTCTGTATTAAAGGTAAGGTTAATTGTATTGCACATTTCCATAAAACTATCTACTTTCTGCTCTAATTTCTCTTCAGCCAACGAAAAGTCTTTGCCACAGCAGACTAAGAAAAAATCGTCAGCATACTAAAAGAGAATACTGTCTTGTTCATTACTTAAGCTGTGGAGCTCAGCTGTATATTGATTAAAAACAAGAAAGAACGCTATAGTCGAGTAACTCGACTATCAGATACCCGTTACTCAGCTAAAGGGACTAAAGGGAGATGCAGATATGCGAGCAGCAAAGTGAGATTGGAATGCGCCACATACCCGCGATCTCAATACATGGTTGTGTTGGCGGTAGAAAGATTTAAGCGCTTTGGGCGTTAGAGTGGGCCAATCGATAGGTATTGATGATACATTTCAGTTACAAATTTGTAGTAGTAGTACCAAAACATTGAATTAACGGTATTTCAAGTGTACAATTAGGTTAGGATAGGTTAGGGCGGCTGTCGGACTATAGTCAATGGGTCCATTGTGATACCGCATGATCTCGTTTTTTTCCTTCTCTAGGTTCCCGTTTCTAGTAGTTTCAGCCTGTGTTAAGCTGATCAGCGCTTCTTCCACCCAGAAGATTTAATAAAGGCACTTATGTTTTTGGGAATAATCTCCGATATTTCGGTAAGATCGTCGATGAAGGGGCTTCTAAAGTGTTTCAGTCTGAGTCTGCATAGGGCTGTGCAGAAGCAGAGAAGGTGTTCTACCGTTTCCACTTCTTCCTCATCCCTACAGCTTCAGCTGCAGAAATCATTTTGCGGGGCCTTTAGCCTGCTGGCATATGCGCCAACAAGCCAGTGGCCTGTAAGAGCTCGAATCAACATGCCACACTCTATGCGGCTGAGTTTGAGTAACTCCGAGGTTTTTTTGTTGTTTATCACAGGCCATGTCTGGTGAGAGATGCGACACTGTTGAAGTAGTTTTTTATATTTAGCTTGCAAGAAGCCATGGGCATACCGACATTCTCCTCTCCTGGGAGGAGAGGCTTGGTGGTGCCCTGCCTGGCTAATTCGTCTGCTATGCAGTTGCCTACGATGTCCCGGTGACCTGGAACCCATATTAGGCTGATAGTAAACTGATTTGCCATCTCGTGGAGAGATCTGCGACAGTCTGCTATTGTACGGGAGTTGGTGTTTGTCGAGTAGATCTATTTAATAGCCGCTTGGCTGTCACTATGTGTCCTCTGTGGAGGCTAAAGTTCCCTAAACAGGTTAGTGCTTCTTTTATAGCGTGGACCTCCGCCTGAAAGACGCTACAGTGGTCCGGGAGCCTGAATGACTTCCTGATATCTAATTGTTCGGGGTATACAGCTCCGCCAACGTGTCCTTCTTATTTGGAGCCATCTGTATAGAAACAGATTGCGTCCGTCGTGTCCGCCTTCGGTCAGGCGAAGCAGAAGTGCAGCAGACGCTGCTTTACTGTGGTGAAGGTTTATTTGTAGAAGTCTTAGTGACATCTACAGCTTCTGTGTCGCTGAGGTCTACGACTTCGATGGCCGGTCCGAGCGCTCGCATGTCTCTGCTTAGCGACGAATCGGTAGAGTAGCCGTCCTCCGGCCCACCAGGTGCCTCCAACTCCTCAGCAAGCACCTGCTCGGCTAGGTTGCCGGCAAAGCTGCTAGCGGCGTTGGAGTCGCCCTTATACACCTTGATGTGTATCGCACCGAACCCGAAGTTCAGCACTCCTCGAGCAGTCTCGATCGGAGCAACTGACTCCTTGATCAGGACCAACACCGCCTGGTTGACGTGCCCTTCATGCTCCTCCACCTTGACGACTTTCCAGTCCTTCGTGGGGAGGTGCGGGTTGCATTCTTGCAACATGAAGAGGATGTCCTCCGGGGCCTTGATCGCTGCTGGAAGCCAGATCCTGGCTCGGGGTCTACTGGGGACATCGCACCAGTCAAGCCTGAACAGTCGTCGCCTGTTTATACATATTAGCCGACCGCTGACTGTCGCAGGCCACCACCTTGACGTTGCCCTGGTACCAGCCCGCGTCCATGCAGCAGGGCGAGGTGCCTGGCTTCTCCCGTACCCAGCGCAGGCAAATGAGGGATGCCTTCCACTTGTTCCTGGGGATCCTGCCCTCCGGATTTCCCCTGTCAATCAGGCCGAGTAGTACACGGTTCTTCGTGATTTCGGCGAAAGAGACCGATGGCTGGATCTTAGATCTCTTCGCCGATGGCCCGGGTAGTTCGAGGGATCACTGCCTTTTCGCCTGAGTCCCTTTTTGAGTGGGCTTATCCTGCCCGTAGTTAGGAAGCACCTTCCTTGCCCACTCAACCTTTTTTAGCCATTCAGGCGAAGGTGTGGCAACGGTGCTCCTAGTGTTTGAGCGCAGAGTCTGGGCGGCAGTCCGCCTTTCTGCGTATGTGTATTTGTTAGCTCCAGCGGCCCGAGCGCCTTGGCAG
Source organism: Drosophila subpulchrella (assembly GCF_014743375.2). Taxonomy (NCBI): domain Eukaryota; kingdom Metazoa; phylum Arthropoda; class Insecta; order Diptera; family Drosophilidae; genus Drosophila; species Drosophila subpulchrella. The sequence goes on from NW_023665574.1 coordinate 1,185,833, forward strand.
TGCTTACCGCTGCTTTAGGCTCAGATGCGCTCGTGGCGGAGGCGTTTGAGGCTGGCTATTTGCCACCCATCATCCCCAGTTTGGGATGCGGCCCTTTCTGGACCGTGCTGGTATGGATGGTGGAACCAGTGCTCAGCTTATCCATGGGTTTTTTAAGAGTACCCATCTCTGTGTTTTGTGTTGTTTGTTTTCTTTTTATGTTCCATAATTTGGTCCCACGAGTTGCGGGGAAGGGGAAAAGTCCGCCCGGGCAGTGATCCGCGATGCCCGGGTAAGGCTATAGTTAGAACAGGGGGTCGCCATGTCCCTGAGCACACCGTTTGAGACTGGGCTAGTTTTTGATCCGGGCCCCCAGCCAGGCTGACTTTGGCACGGTCCGTATTACACCGTAGTTCGGCCCGGAGTGAGGTGTTGTTTGGGAGGGGAGATGGGTAGGTGTTGTGTTGGGAGTGGGTTTGTGTAAAGCAACTATTTAGATGCGGCTGAACAACTCGCATCGTCGGTATTGCTTCGTTACAAAATACCCGCTGGCTGTCCGGGACTGTTTATTTACTGGAATTTCCGTCCACGAATCCGTGTTTGACTTATCCCACCAGCTTATTCACAGTTGGCCTCGAGAGAGGTCGTCCGCTATCCGCAACCTGCGACCCGCTCGGTTGCCCCAGCTAGGCGACTTTGGAACCATCTCAAAAGTTCCTCAGCCGAGAAGTGTACAATTAAATGGATTCACAAATTTTTATATAATCTATAATGGATTTAAACAAAAGAAATAAAATATGTACTTGGTTATTTTAACCGTCTGTCGATCTCCGCTTTCCCAGTGTCAAAACTGCACAGTGAACATCAGCTGACTTCCCGGGTCTTCCCAAATATCAGATCGTTCTACCAATCAGTTTACCAACTAGGTGAGCTGAGTTACGTGCTAGATTTAGAATAATAAGTATTTAATAGTTTTCCGTTAAAATGTTGTTTCGGTACTTAAGAGCCTGGTTGATGTAGTTGTAAAGAGTTGACTAACATTGCCCATCCAACGAATTGTTTTCCTGCTCCCTCATGTTGCAGATCGGTTACACAGTGTCGCGGGCTGTCACGTTTGGGATATAGCTTAGTGGGAGGATTTCTCCCCTGGCCATGAAAATGGTACGTAAAATTGTTCTCTACTCCCAGATCATATTTAAGGGACCTATGAGTCAGCCGAGCTGTGCTTCTCCTTGATTCCGTTTTGAACTGAGTCCTACAAGTTTCTTCCATATGTACTAAAATACTTTTCGCCCATTGTAAAGGATCACCCAACTGTAGCCTTTCTCCGTAGGTCTCGGCAAGCATTTCCCATTAACCAATATTATTCAAGAAAAATCTTAAACTTCTGCATAACGTGAGATGCCCCAGACCTGCGCGCCGTTACAAAGGATTGACCGCAATTCCATGTGCAGTTTATGGCCAGTTTTGCATCTCGAAGTTTCTTCTGTAAATGGTTGTTGAAACAACCGTTGCGGTAAATTCAGGCTCCAAGATACCTGTACGACTTGACAATTTCTAGCTGAATAGACCCTAAATTTCACTTTTCGTTTTGTGCTAGCTCTCTACAATGCCTCTTGAAAATCAGAACTTTTGACTTCTAGGTGTTTACTAACAATCCCCAAATCAAACAGTATTTGTGCAAAGCATTAATCATTGTTTGTAGTTGGACGGGGGATTCGGCGAGGATCACAATGTTACCTGCATACAGCAGAGCCTTAATCGCGCATCCGCTTTTTTAAATACTGCAAGGCAAGCTATCCGTGAGTAGACGTCCTTGTCTAACTCCAGCTTCCGTGGTAAACCACTCGGATAGTTGTTCTCCTTCCCATACTGTCGCCAGGTTATAAGTGTACAAGCTTTGAAGGACGTTTAAAAATGTCGTCGATATGCCGATATTGCTGAGCTTGCAGGTTACGGTTCTTCTGTCCATAGAGTCAAAGGCAAACAAAAAACGCGTATAACATTTTCCCGCTGTCGATATAGGACCATGCTATACTTGTAAGACCAAAAATGTTGTCTACTTTCGACTATCCTTTTCTAAAACCGGCGTGGAATTCAGTAAGAATATTGTAGTCTTTTAACCAGTTTTTAAGCCGCTCGAGTAGCAACGCAGAGAAGACTTTAGCTAACGCATTTTGAAAAGAAATTCCTCTGTAGTTAGAGGTCACTTTCGGGTCGCCTTTCTTAAAGATGGGAAAAATTATAGCTTTTTTAAATGGTCCTTGGGACTGTTTCCGATCCCAAAAACTTGTTGAATGCAGTGACAAGGCTGGCTTTGAATTGAGGAGTTGCGTACTTTTTGAATTCCGATGGTATCCTGTTAGGCCCGGGTGCTTTTCTTTCTTTTAACATTGAAATTACATTTTCCACTTTTAGTCCTGTTACACATCCATCTAAAGAATGATATTTTACCCACGACATTGCAAAGTGCAGCGATAGCGTCCCATTTGGAGGCGCTAGAAGATCACGGAAATGTTTTCCTAGATCATCTGCATTAACTTCTATTGATTTTACAAATGAGTTTCCATTGAGTTTCCTAAGAGTACTCCAACATGCCCTGCTATCAGTTATAGAATCCAATGATCTCGCTAAGTTAATTAAAATTGCGTCCGAGCGTTTTGACAAGTTAACTTGCATGCGGCGTTTGCTTCATGATAAATTACTACTGCACTTGCTGAGTTTGTTGATTTGGCCTGCACTAGCAAGTTGAACGAAAGTATTCGAGCTGCCTCACACTGCTCCATTCTTGTTAAAGGTCTCTGGGCTTTCTTCGTCCTCGATTATTAGCGGCTTTGGTAATGCACTCAGTAAAAAATCCTTCAATTTCGTCAGGGATTATCAAATCTGTCACACAATTGGTTGCCAGTTTTCAGTCCAACTTTGTCCCATAGTTTTCACTCTCTCAATTTCGCCAAATCAAACTGTTACTGCGATCGATTTTGTAAAAAGAATGACTGTAACTTCCAGCGGGAGATGGTCAGAGAATATTTGACTACACACTTGGAAGTCTTCGATAGTTTCTATCCATCTACCGTGTGCCTTACATAGGTCGATGGTAGACCGAGCTTCACCTCTCAAAAAAGTGTAATCGCCCAAAAGATCTCTTGACGACCTTCCATTGACCACCGTGATGCCAAACAGCACGATCAAGTCCATTGGGTGCGGCCATTGGCGTTTGTCACTTTGTCTTTGGTATTACGGGCTTCATTGAGGGAGCTTATAACTAACTGTTGGTCGAATCCGTGAAGTTGAGCTTCTCCCAGCCTTGCGTTACAATCTCCTATGATCAGTGAGTAGCTATTAAAAGCGGTTGCGGAGGTTTTTTAGGCGGTTTAATTGCAAGCGTATACTCATCCCATAATCAGTGTGTTTGGTATTCCACGGAACCCTCCCGTTTTATTGCATTTCAAATATTGTGACCCCTCGAACCCACGAACCCGAATCTCACCCCCTACCCTCGAGTCCTTGCTCATGACTGCTTGTGCGCGAAGGTGTGAAATTTTAGTTTTGTGAGTTTTTTTCAAAATGTGCAGTTTTTGTTTTAGAACAGAGAAAATTATACCATTGGAAAGGGCTTGAAAAATGCTTTCCAATGACACCAAATTTTTTTTTTTTTTTTTTAGTGAGGGGGTATACTAATTACGGTATCGGCGGTCATCGTCGTTTTTTGCCTTTTTCAGTTGAGTAGTGGGAATTTAGCCGAGACTGTCGCTGCGATGACCGCCGCTGCGGTCTTATACTCTAGTTTTTCTTATATGTTATACGATTCCTTTTGAGGAGTGTGTCTAGGAAAAATGAGCTGAAGAATCACTTTATTGTTCAAGTTGTATAAGACTTATAGGATCACTTTTCAGGGCTGAGGATATACAAAATTGTTAGTGTCTACGATAAAGTTAGACGGGTGTGTTTAGAAAAATTAGGCAGTGGGATCACTTTAAGGTTAATGTTTTAAATTTCTTATTGGGAACACTTTTCAGGGTTTATATCCAGAGGCCACCCAATAATATTTATGTATAGGATAAGACGTTTAGTTTTAAGAATTTCTTAAAACGAAGCACTGAAGCTGAAAGTTGTAACGAATTTTAAATTCTGCCTCCTCCCGTATATTCCCACTACTCGACTGAAAAAGGCAAAAAACGACGATGACTGCCGATACCGTAATTAGTATACCCCCTCACCAAAAAAAAAAATTTGGTGTCATTGGGAAGCATTTTTCAAGCCCTTTCCAATGGTATAATTTTCTCTGTTCTGTAATAAAAACTGCACATTTTGAACAAAACTCACAAAATTAAAATTTCACACCTTCGCGCACAAGCAGTCATGAGCAAGGACTCGAGGGTAGGGGTGAGATTCGGGTTCGTGGGTACGCACGTTCACTTTCTCCTGCTCTTTCTCAGAAGGTAACGAGGGGTCACAATATTTGAAATGCAATAAAACGGGAGGGTTCCGTGGAATACCAAACACACTGATTATGGGATGAGTATACGCTTGCAATTAAAAACAACAACAAAAAACCTCCGCAACCGCTTTGAATAGCTACTCTTAGCTTAAGGCTTAGGAAATTCGAATGGTTTCATCGCGACATCTTATGCCAATGCTGGCCCGACCTTAACTGACCATTTATTCATATCTTGCTTACACAGAGATTGCCTTTCCTTAACCTATGTCAAAGTTGTACACCTTCGATATTTACCTACATCCTAACCCCTCCTACACCACGTTCACCCCCGGTAACTTGTTATCAATACTTGTGTTCGTTTTCCTTCTAATAACCATTCTACTGGGGTATTGGGCTGCTCCTTATATTCGAGAACCAATCGGATTGGTTCTAGGAGTACAACATGCCTGTATGCACTCCCTGTAGATGTCAACCTGTTAAGTGAACATTCTAGACTATAAATATGACTCCACTCAAATTGCTCAGAATCAGTTCTTCAAATGCCTCAGTACTGCATACCTATGGATCTAACCGTAGAATTTGTCGATTCGGAAAACGAGGTTGAGATTGACAACCTGGAATCACCACCCACGCAAGATTCTGATCTTGAAATAGTTGAAAACTCGGATCTGGACCTTGTGCTGGTTTCCGAATCAGAAGATTCGGTTGATCGCCTTCTACAAAGCGTATTTCAACCGTCTGCATCATCGACCCAAAATAGGGACCGAGGATTGGAGTCTCTTGAATGGAGCCAGTTTCCATTAGGGACTACTACGCAGGCTTTTTTGGAATCCCTTATCACACACGATGAAAGCGAAGGTGAATATCAGTGTGCACAGGAATTTCAATTGGACGACGACCAATCCAGGCCAGAAGAAGATGTTTTCCCTAACGACGACCACATCTTTGAAGAACTTATGGGACCTCAACCGCCACCAACTAACCATTATTTAACTTTGCTGGATGATGGAGATGACAACGCATTACTAGATGTTTTATTTGATCTAGATTCTTAGCTTTTTAATTATAAATATACATTACATAAAGGAAAATAAAGTAAGAACTATTTTTTAAATTGAGATCTTATAATTGTTTTTTATTAATTGGACAATTTTTCTTTGGTTTAAAAATACTTTTTAGCTCTGCATTGTGAACCAACAGACGATGCATATTAAAGTCGTATCGCAACAAAATTTTCCGTACTTTAGGACAGAAATAACAATAATAAAAGGAAGATTTAGATTTCTGATAGGCGAAGTTGTGTATCTTTAAGTTATGCGCTTTTAGGCCGCTGCGAGTAGTAAAGGATTTTGTTTCTGAGCACAACTCGCAATAATACTTCACCATTTCGATGTTTTTAAAAATAAACTGACTTTTCTATCAAAAATGTATTTTATATAGCATCTGAGAGACAATTCTTACGTTATATACACTAACTTTATTTTAACGCTATTGAAAGATTTATATAAATATAAAAAGAGATAGACATACTGATATGTATTTCTGACTTTATTCTCAAGTATTACATAGTTTGAATAAGTATTTTGATATGTATAATGAAGACATATTGTTATCTCATTTACTCCACATGAATTGATAGAAATATATAGTTTTTGAGAAGTATAAAAGACCATGTAATTTCGGGTTAAAGAATTAGTATACAACAGTTAGGTACTAGTGCACAACGAATCCAATCTTACGAGGATCAAAAATAATATGCATATAAATTAAAAGTAAATACATTATCAACTAATTCTGTTGAATTTGATAGGACTTCTTAGAGACCTTAAGTGATGTGAAGCCTGTGATTGGCTACACAAAAAAAAAATCTATGTATTGGATTTGAGTATAAGATCACTGGGTGTAAGCTGAAAAAGACACCATATGGAACTAAAATAGCTCTGTATTTAACTGACAAGGACGACAAAGATGTTTGGATATTTCTACCTAAAAGTTATGCGAACAAATTTTCTACAAAGACACCATTTAGGAAATTAAATGAGAATGGAATAACTCATATGTTATATAAAGGAAAAGATCTGAACAGATATAGTTGTGCTCAAATTGAATTTTTATCAGTAAATAAGTAAAGTAAATAAAATTCTTCAATATAAAGAGCTGAGTTTTTAAATCCAACAACAGTCTTAAATCAGTCTGAAAAAGAAATAGTTTTCCTTAAAAATGTACAGATTGAACAATTCTTTATGCAATTTGAAGGCATGCTTTTCGAGCAACACCTACAAAGGATGGAGTTCCTAAAAGCTACTTTGCAGGATTTAGAGGAAAAAGAGTTGATCCATTCGAAGTTTGGATTCCATTATAAGCTTTGTCCCTGGAGCGACGATGATGCCTCATCTGGACCAGACACATGTCAGTGTCATATGCTGCCTGCACTGAAAGAGGAAGCCCTAAGTCTAATGATTAAATATTATAAGTTAATCAAACGTATTGCTCCAAAACCATGAATAAAACGAATTAATTTTACTTAAATATATATGTTTTTTATTTTTTTAAATGGTTCTTAAACATTTTTATTATTAATTTATCATTAAATAAATAGTCGTTTTCTTGAATTTTCTTTAAAAAAAAATCTAGTGTTTTCTTTTTACTTTTACTTTACTTTTTTACAGCATACAATAATGTCCGCAAGTGTTAGAAAAGTATCCCTGAAGTTGTTGCTTATTAATAAAAAATTTATAAGCGTTAGATTTTAAAAATTTTAAAAAGTCTTTTTTCTGGGGATATTGACCGTATGAATCGAAAAGTTCTGCTGACCTACGACTATCAAAATAAAATGCAATCCAATGAGTTCCAGGTTGATCTGAAGTGTCGGCATTCGCAATTATTAGTGCGGGATACTTTAAAATAGTTTTTGGTAACCTATCCGAAGGAAAAACTCCTTTAAAAATAGATTTTGTCTTTGGATGCTTAGAAAGAAAATGTTCAATTTGTAAAGTATTCATTTTAAAAGAGCGTACGAATATTTTTATGCTTATCAATATCAATCATTGAATCGTATTCACAGTATACCAAGCAAGTAACTGCTTCAGCAAGTGGTTCCGAAAATCTTCCTTCGATTCTTATAGTACCTTGAGAGATTAAATTTGAACATATAGTTGAATTTGATTGATCAGCAGTTAAGTCAAAGCCTAATATAAAACTGTTTGAATCAAACATTTCCTTGGTAATTTTCAGTCCACGATCGTAATGTTTAATTCCACATGATCTAAAAAGCATATTATAATCTCTTGAGCTTTGAACCTTTTCAGCGTTCGAGTAATCGAACTCCAGAGCCTGGGAAGGAACTTGAACTCCATTAACCAACAGGTTAAAGCGTTGAATTTTAAAATGTTTAAATTGATATGGGTCTAAGGCTCGGTTTCCTGAGTATGAGCGGTTTTTAACCATACAAAAGGCCAGAAAATTTGGTGAATGGGTACAGAGCATTTTTTGTTTGTAAAACATGATGATGAGCCTATAAAATGCTTGGGTTAACTGTTATATGGTTCATGAAAAGTTGTGCTTCTAGTATCTTTAAATTTAATTCAGTCCCAGTTTCCATTAAATAAAACGCTGTTTTTTCAATATTGAAATTAATTCTTAAATCAACATTGTTAACAAGCAGTTTGGTTTGATTAAAAATATCTCCATGAACTTTTCCGAATAACTCAACCTTGTTACTATTTTAAAACATTTTTTAAGGGTCTCATTCGAGTCTGGATAAACATATTTTCCTGCTGTTATTCTCCCAAAATTTGGAAAATCACCTTGGGAGGCCAAGTGACTTTCAGAGGCGTCACTCCCATAGTTTAAAATTGTTTGCAAATACGCTCTATAGTGATAATTATTATCACTTTGGGATATCAGTATATTATTTAAATAAACTGATGAACCAAAATATTGAATGTAGAATATTGTTTACAGCACCATTGTTTAAGTTGCACAACAAGTCGTAAATAAGCACTTGATAAATCTCGATACGTTTCACCATTTCCCAAGCAAACAAATTCGATTGAAGAGGCGCCGTCCAAAGAAGCAATTGGATTGTATGAGACTTCTTCAGTTCTTAGGATAGAACTTTGCGTGGGGTGTGCCACAAACAAATCTAATTCACTTTTCATACATTCGATATGCGTACTCATTTTGCTTTAGAAAAAATATCTTTAATATTTAATTTTCTTGTTGATTTTTTTTATATTGCGTTTGGGTATGTTTACGTTGTCGTTTAGATGTATATTGAAGTCGTTTTTTCCTATTACCTAGCCTTTTATTTCTTTTTCCACTTCCACTTTGAAAACGGGTAATTTTATCAATTGCTTTATTTGAAAGATTTGTTAAAGCAATTTTACTTTGTTCTTGAATTATATTTCTTAAAGGCTTTCTCCCAAATTCATTGATTATAGCCCTACCAGTCTCAGCAGCCTGATAGCAGTTATGCCCATAAGAAAAAGAGGTTGTATGTAATTAAAAAGACCGCTAAAAAAATTTCCGATTCCTCGTCCTTGTTGCACTAAATGCTGAGATATGTAAAGACTTCCGATGTTGCTTAAGCCCCCACCACACTGATTTACATAATAATCCTGATAAGATTTCACCATGATGACTATTTTAGTTCTAAATAAATAATATTTGGGTATGCATTATTTATAGTTCTGACCTTCTCCTTCTTCTAAAGTGAAGAGTAACGAAAATCGGAACAGATGAAGTTTCAAATGGTACCTTATATCCACTGGAATCAGTAATTAGTATTGAGATTTCATTTGGTGACCATATGTCCAAATGATAATATTCAATATTATTAAATTGAATATTTTGTTCCTTTCCATTATAATGCAATAAACGAAGGCATCGCGGTCTTTTACTACCTACTGACCTTGGTTTTATTATGTCAGTGTAAATAAAAATCAATCCATTTTCAGGTATATTCGTTTGAATGGATACATTTTTATATAACTGTTTCAGCATTTACAAGACTAACAAGTTCGGTTTCTTCAACGACATTTTTATCTTGGTTAGGTGTATATTTAAGGTAATTATTTAAATATATATCTGTAATACCGACTTCCCAATCATCGTTCATGTCTTCGGAATAACATAAATAGCCCATATTTGATTATTTATGGAAGTTAATGATACGAAATCCAAATTAATTTATTTTTACCGGTTTGTGCTGGGTTTTTTGTTCTAACCGATCGCATTAAGCTTTCCTGTTACATATTTAAAATTTTGATAAGGTAAAGTTTCCGTTTTTAATTTTTGTAGTTTTGCTTTTAATTTACGTTGTCGTTCATTAAGCTTCACTTTGAGCACTGGTTTCTCTAATCCTATTTTCTTTTTATCTGTTTGACTATCTAAAAAAGAGGTATAACTCACTTTTCGTTTATCTGATACTACATTTTCTTTTTTATTTGAACTAAAATCCTCATCATCACTTTCAGGCGGTAAATCGGGGAACTCAAATTTTTCCTGACGTGAGTGTTCGTGCTTTGATGTTGATTTTGATGTGCTGGGTTTTATATCAATCCAATCAGTGGTTTGGGATTCACTTGTTCTGGTTGTAATAGGATACGCTTTTTGTTCATTTTGAAGATTCCATGATTTATTACATTTTTTATTTTGATAATAACTTAATTCTTGACGAATTTTGAGCCATTTATCGAAATCACTTATTTTGTTATTATTCAAAATTGGTAAAAATTTTATATTTATTAATTAATTTCCTCTATCATTGTTTAACAATTTCTGATAGCTGTTAGGATGCATTAAAATTACTTTGCTTAAATTATGTTTATTTTTAATCATTTTTTAAAAGTTTTCCAAAAATTCCAGAAATCCCCCTTTTTGAATAAGGACTTTTCTCTTAGAGTTTAATGTACGCTTTGGGCACGAAAGGTAGCGCAATGCATTTTTATACTTTTTTAGAGCATTAAGATGGGATTTAGTAACTTTATGGTTTCCCTGTAATGTGTTCAATACAATCTCTACTATTGTTTTTACCAGGTCACTATTACTATTGCTTATAATTGCCTTACGTAGTCTATTGTCGGCCTTTTTGAGCACATACAATAAATGTTTGTTCGCTTTCAAGCGATTTAGGCTCTTTTTTTAAACCATTTTTATTTGAATAGCACACAGAATATTCTGAATTAAAAATGTCAGATCTAAATCTTAAGAGATCGTCAATGCCCTGAGTGAGATCAATAAGTAAATATCCGTGAGGTTGTTCCGTTACTTCTTTATATATTCTAAATAGCTCCGTTGGGTTTTCTGGGTATATTTGTCTTGCTAAACATTGAAATTGATAAGCTTCACGAGGATTTTTGAAAGCAACAATGTATTTGGTATTAAGTGAAATATCTCTGGTGTGCGAAGATTTGTGAAATATGTTCTGAGTTACCACTATTACTGATAAATTCCTATGGTGTGATCCTTTTGTAAACAGCTCACACACATTTTTTTTAAAGGCTCCCATCATCAAGTCATCCAATATTAAAAGAATTGGTTCATTCGTTTCATTTTCAACTGTTTCAGGGACTCCTTTAAAATGTTCAATTTTTTCGAAATTGGGCTTGGCACTCTCCTCTGCATAACACCAAATAATTCGATCTATTGAAATATTAAAAAGATCATTCTTTTTGGTGATTAGATTTTCTAAAAAGGTTTTTTTACCCGATCCTGAGGGTCCACAAATAAGCATTATAAAAGGATGTATAAATTGTGTAAACATTTTTGTATTAAAAATATGTGTTTTCTTCGGAATGAATTTTAATATATTATATTATTACTAATTGCTTATATAATGTTTTAAAGTTACACTAGGTTTTATTAATACTCTCGTGATCGCGTTTCTTGGAGCAGTTCTTCTCGAAATGAGTATCAGATCCGCAATAATTACAATAAATAAGTTGCGTGTACCCATTTTTACGGGGATCATTTCCAAAAAATCTCTTAAAAGAATCCATAATAATTGGTGTTTTCTAAGAATACAAACAGCTTAAATAAATTATGTAATGAACATCGAAGTGGAAGTTTTTTCTTATGTATTCTACAATTTGTAAAAAAAATTGGGTAGTTGAGTTAAACTTCTTCCAATATCTATATCGATAATGTTTGTGGATAAATACTTGATTAAAAAATTCTTTTTAATTTCACCACGAACAAGAACTGTGTGATACTTATTGAGTGAGAGAATATCTCCAGCTGACCAATCCAATCCGTTTACGTTCTGCTGGTTAAGGTGCTGCTGCTTAAGAGCTCCATTATCCAATTCTTTTATGTTATATGGCGGTTTGAAATGGAAAAAATTAGGTATAACAGTTCCAGCAGGCATAAACGCCAGCTCTTTAACGAAAACTTGTTTGTTGTTACCAAGTACATATTGAAAATCTACTATAATGCTTGAATTACGATCGACTGTGTTCATCATTGGTTGAGATTCTTTAATTAACTGAGGGTGTGCCTGCTAGGGCTTTCTCCTTTATATACCGGTAAGACTAGAACATATTAACAGTTTATTCAAAGTAGTCTTACCTGATGGACATGTGTGTAACTAAAAGAAATAAAACTTCTCGAAAGAAACAGGATCACGAAGTCATTTTTGGATTCGAGTATTATGTTGTTCACAACTTAAAATTGAAATGTGGTCTGTCAACTACTCGAAAATTTTTGCCAATGGTTTGGATGCAGCAAAGTAAAAATAATTTCATTGGATTTGATAAAGACGAATGGATGCAACTGCTTACGTATAAGGAATTTATTCAGTTGAAACTGGACCAGTATGACTTCTTGATGGCTGATACAATTATTGATCATCCGTGCTTGCATTCCATAAAATGTAACTTTAGATTTAGGAAATCAGATAATCAGTACGTTTTTGTGATTAATCAGTATGGTAACAAAATTGAGTTTCATTCAGATTCCTGGAGATCATTACTAAGATTAGGCATATTTTTTTACTACATTTTTATGTTGGAATATATCTTTACATCTTCTTTATATCTTCTTTACAAAAATTCTATATTCAACTATCTGATTTAGAAGGTACCTATGATAAAGATGTGCAAATAGATTTAACCCGATTATGTTTTGAAATTTCCAAATAGATGCGTACAGAAATAAAAAGAGATGTTCTTGTATATAAGCAAGCATTATTGACTAAGCAACCATCGTCATCAAATAAAAAATAACACTAATAAATCAATACCTTAAGATGAGCAAACAACAAGTTGTCGATGAAGTTCATAAGGCAGCGCGAAAAAACTTTATACGGCGAAAGTTCGTTCAAAAAGGGATAAATGACACATGGCAAATTGATTTAGTTGAAATGATACCGTTTTGGAAAGAAAATAAGGGTTTTAGATATTTACTAACCGTTATTGACACGTTCTCAAAGTATGCATACGCCGCGGCAGTTAAGACAAAGTCTGCCCTGGATGTAGCAGAGGCAATGAAATCTGTTTTTAAAAAGAGTAAAAGTACACCCAAGAATATTCAGTCAGATCAAGGGAAAGAATTTTTTAATTCCACTTTTAGGAAATTAATGGATAAATTTGATATAAATCATTATCACACTTATACGCATCTCAAGGCTTCTATATGTGAACGCTTTAATCGAACATTAAAAAATCGTATGTGGAAAATGTTTAGTATGCAGGGTAAATATAAGTGGATTCATAACATAAATTATCTCGTAAATCAATACAATAATTCTTATCACCGAACAATTAAAATGAAGCCTATATATGTGTGCACGAAAAATGAAGAGTTTATTTTAAAATCAGTATATAATATACCAAAAATATTTCCAAAACATAAATTTTTAGTAGGTGATTTTGTTAGAATAAGTAAATACAAGGGAGCATTTATGAAGGGGTACGAACCAAATTGGACCACAGAAGTTTTTAAAGTTTTAAAAGTCAAGTCTACATACCCCGTAACATATGAAATACAAGATTACATGGGTACCAGTAGTATGGAAACGCGGATTCTGGGACAATTAGCATAATAATGGCCCCAAGCCCTCCCTCCCCCTCATTAACCTATGCGGGTTCTGGGACAATTAGCATAATCCAATAAATTAAGTGATTTTAATGGACTTTGAACTCATAAAAATGTTACGATCATGTCTATAAAGAGTATACTTAATTACCCCCATCGCCCCCACATCACCATGTGACAATATTGATCACGTATCCTTCCCCTCATTATGTGCAATTAATATTCAGGTGAGAAAGAAACCATAGTATCCAAAGGTTGTTATCTTACAGGAACATATCCGATCATGTTGGGGAAAGGTGTGATCACGTACCCTTTTGCCTCATTATCACAGGTGTTGCTGTGCACGTGTGAAAGGTCGCACACCCAAAGTATTCAAAGATGGTTATCTTAGAGGAGCATGTCCGATCATGTTGGGGAATAATGTTTTCTATGATTGTAAAACTAATTTAGAAATCAAAAGAACATCAATAAAATAAATCTCACAAGTTAATGATTCTCAGATGTGAAATATTTTCAAACACACATTTTTGTTTCCGCCCCAGAACGTTTAACTGGTAAATTCTCTAAGATTCTCTCCTTTCCACAAATGGGTCATAAACATGTCATAAAAGGGATTCAAGCAAGAGCTACCCGAACATGCGCACCTGTCCATTACTTGACCGCAATAAAAGGGACACATGCACAAGCCTGAAGGCGCACGCTCATTGACAAGCGCAATAAAAGGGACACATGCACAAGCCTAAAGGCGCACGCTCATTGACAAGATCATGGGCCTCACGCCAACGACCTCACGGCTGACTGCTAGCTCTAATACGTTCCCATAATAGGGGTTGAAATCACGACCGCGCAACAACTCGCAAGTAGCCGACATATCTCAGTCAAGGAAATATTTTCCATTCTCCATACCTGTAAATTTAACTCGAAATAAAAAGTCAGAAGTGTATTTTGTAGCATATTAATACATTTATTCATTTATTTTGGTATTGTGAACGTTTTTATTATATATAGAAATTAATTTTTTGCTTTGATTCCGGCGATTTGCATAGAAGAAGCAGGCGCACGTTTCCGACGTCATTTCTGGATTACAAAATGTAAAGTGTTCACCATAATTCGTAGTTCTGAGATCATGTCCACCTCGATTCATGAACATAGTTTATGTGTTTAGAAGATATTGAAAATGCTGACCAATTATCTGTCCTTTAAATTCTTCAATAAATTGGTCAATTTCCTCATGAAATTTCATTTTGTTAATTTTATTTTCTTGTAGGTCTTTACACATCTAGTCTCAACTTTAAAATGATGTATAAAAATTATTTTATTGTTTTGGAGCTACTTTTAAAAAATGTCAAAATAAAGTATGCATTGTTAAGAGCACAAACCCCGCCCTTAAGGTGTGTTTCACAATAGGGAAACCGGTTTCCTTTAAACCTGTTTAATGACGGACAGCCCATTTCCTCGATATTAATGAGCTGACGACTCCCAAAAAACTTCTGTAGAAATCATTTCTTTTCCACACCTTTACAAATAATTTGTTTTCCGCTTGTAATTGTCCTTAAATACTTTCGAGCTTGTGGAAAACTATTTTCTCCATCGTTCCAAAAAATTTTGTGATGTGTATTGGTTAACCAAATTGCAGTCTTTCGAGATTTTGTATTTAGCAAAGTAAAATCATATGGTGGTTCTATTAAAAAACTATTATTCAAGTCTGGTTCTTTTTCGAATACAATTCCGATTTCCTTTAGAATAAAATTATTATTATTATCAAAGAAACCCTGAACATCAATCGAAACAGTATCTTTCAACATTTTTCTAATGTTAAACAACTCGTTGTACTAGTCCGTATAATGGGTTATATTCAACTAAACGGTCATGTATGAGGAGACAGTAAGCTTGGGTATTTTCATGACTTGGTGTCTTCAGTTCTATTGAAATTCTCACATCAATAGGACCAGTTTTCACTGATTCGTTTTGATATGAAAGATCAACCACAATAATAGGGGCCTTCAATTTAAATTCATTTGGGGTCAAAAATGGTTGTGATTCACGATTATAGTAACTAGATTGAAATCTTGTATACATTTCATATAGGTGTGCATACTGATTCTTACTAAAATCAACATTCAGATTATCATATGGATATGACTCAGAATTCAAGTGAACTTTCAAGTTTGATAAGTTATTTGTGATAAGTTCTCCATTTAGTGTAAATCCAATTATGGCAAATCTTGGTTTTTCGCGGTTAGCCGACAATTTCACATTCCAGCTGTGTTGACTTCCATACCCCAATTTGGGGTTAACATATGAATCCCAACTCCGGAATACGATTGGTAGGTTTACACCACTTTTAATAATATCGTACATCTTAATTTTTGCAAAATCGCTTGGAGTTACATGGGGAATTTTCCAGGTTATATTCGTCATTTCCAACTTAAAAGTTTGTTCATTTCTGGTTTGTTCAAACACATCACCAAGATTCTTAGTAAGCATCAACACTAGTTCGTGTTTACAATTTAACAAAACTTTTTTATAATCCTCAGCAAATCGCAACAAATTTTTTAATGGTACAGAAAAGTTAAAGTGGGGTCCCGTAGAAATCTCGTCTCCACTGCTCCATCCGGAACTTAATAGATTTTGACTTTGAAGATTATCCAGAGATATATAATTTTTTAGGGTTGTAGTCATACCGACAAATCGTGTTTTATCAATCTCACATCCATTTATTTCGTACTTAATTTCATCCAAAAAGTAAGCCATACAATTATTTTTAAAAAAAGTGGTAACATTATCAGTTGTAGGTCCATTCGGTGAATCTTTTCTAATAATTCCTTGAAAATTAAGGTAACTTTCGTGAGGAAGCACGTACAAGTCTTGATTTTGAATAGTAATTCGAGTTTCATCGTTTGGTTTAAATGTTTGATTATACGATGAATAAGTATGAAACTCTTTCTTCGAAATACTCTCATCTGAGTAAACCTTTTCTCGAACATTTAAAATTTCGTTCATTGTTCTCCTTTCCACCTTTTATATTATACTCGAAGCTTCAAGCCTAACGACCTTAAAAATATTTTATTTTTTAAAGTAAGTGAGCTTCTTTTTACTGTTGATCCTCTTTCTATAGCTTTACAATTAGTAATGCTTGGCTGAGGACTAAAGCTACGTCTTTTATTATAAATAATCATTCTATTAACCGAATGTGCATGCGAATCGAAACGTTTTCACCACGTAAACTCACCAAATTACCGTTTTGATCAACTATGTGTATAGATAGTGTGCTTGTTTCGTCACAGTTGATTGGTAAATAAATAAGGTTATGTGGTGTCACTGTCATTTTATACCCAGGCGGAACATTTATGCCAAACTCATATAATGTATGATTCGGTGTATTATCTACATATGAACCGCTGATTATATTACATTCCAAACGAATTGTATTAATTTTAAATATGTTCACGGTCTGATCTGATCGATAGGTTTTTGTAGGATGTGGTTCTAGTACTTTTTGATGGAAACCAAACAGTTGTCTAACCGATCTTTCCTTATTAAAGTAAACTGACTCTCGCATGGTAGTTATTTCAACATGAAGTGTATTATTATTACTTTGAATTTTAAATGTATTTTCAAGGTTATAGTCTTTTAGTTTATTGTAAATGAAATCGGTGATATCATTCAATTCATATGATCCAGTTGGAATTGTAATAACCTTGTCACCGATGTGAAACAGGTTATTTTTTTCATCAATACTTGGAATCGAATTATACATATTAAAATCGATAAGAGCACACTCATATCGACCATTCAATTCGATAGGTGGAAAAAAGTTTGTATTTATAATGGAACTATTTCCATTCAAGGATAATGCAAGTGATCTAGACATATTGAAATATCTTGATAAACTGTGGCATTGTAAGTATCGAACCAAGCTTTATAATGAATATACTCCTTAAATCATAATAAATTGATCAAATCCTTTTCTGTATCTTCCGTTATCCATTTCGTTATCCTTGCTAATTAATAGGAATCCGTGCTTGTCCTTCCAACATTTTTGACAAATTTTCACAAATGTTTCATAATTCATATCAGTGTTCATATGGTCCCGATATATATGCCGCATATTTAAATCATCTTGTTTAAACATTATAATAAAGTTGGCATTGTCACGAATCAGATGTTTAGGTATATGACTATACGTTTGACATAAATAAAAAGAGTCGATATTTTTATGTCGACCCATACAAAAATAAGATCTTATGTTATCTTGTTTTTCACAAGCTACGTCATCGAATATCATAATGGAATTATTTTTAGCTTCACTGGGGTCTAGTACACCCTCATTATGGGAGAATGTATGATATCCCATTCCTTTAATCGGTTTGATTAATTTCTCCAAGTACTCATATTTAGGTTGATATAAACTTTTTGAAAATTTATAAACATTTTCGAATTTTAATCCATTAGGACTCTCTATTAGACTTAACATAATATTAGTTTTACCACAATTCGAAGGCCCAACAATTAGAGCCTTATTGTGTTCGGTAAGAGAGCACTATGTCGTGGCGGTAGATTTTTCTCGTTTTCATCGTTAATATTTCTAACTAAAATTTTTTGTTTTTGACTTATTAAACGCATCTCTTAATCTAATGTACCTCATTCAATGAGAAATCTTTGATGATTAAACATCAATAAAATGGGGAAACGTTTTTATAATCGCATCAGTCGAATTTTTAATTGTAAACACGGTGGTGGTCTTGTCGATAAGCTAATCAATACATTACCGTTTGAAGCCCATATTCCGGGATATAATTTTTGTGGACTGGGTACAAAGTTACAGAAACGGTTGGAACGTGGTGATCAAGGAATAAACCCATTGGATGAAGCTTGCAAAGAGCACGATATTGCATATTCTCAAAACAAGGCATTGAGTGAACGACATAGGGCAGACTCCATATTAATTGACAAAGCCTGGTCGCGTGTCAAGGCACCAGATAGCAGTCTTGGTGAAAAAGCAGCAGCATACTTTGTTACAAATATAATGAAAGCCAAGAAAAAATTTGGTATGGGATTAAATAAAACGGAAAAGAAAGGAAAGAGAAAGATATTGAAGAATAAAATGAAGAAGACAAACCTTTCGACTGTTATTAATGTTGCTACTAAGACATTAAAAAAACAAAAACCATTAGACATTATGAGTGCAATTAAAGTTGCACGTAAATCAATTCATCAATCAATCGGTTCTAAGAAAAATGTTAAAGTACCTCGTGTTATTAATGAACCCAAAATTGGAGGTTTTCTACCAATCGTGTCGATCTTGACAGCCCTCAGCGCTCTTGGTAGTTTAGCAAGTGGTAGTGCAGCAATTGCAAAAACAATTAACAATGCGAGAATGGCTAAAGAAGATATGGAGGAGAAAAAACGTCACAACAGGAAAATTGAAAGTGTTGCTGTAGGAGAAGGATTATATCTCAAGCCCTATAGAAAGGGTTATGGTTTCTTTCTTAAGCCCTACAGTAAGAAGAAAGGAATTAAGAAGCGAAAAAACTAATTTCTCTGCTACCCAATAGACCACTATCAAATATAGACATAATACATTTTGCTAAGAAATATATCCCACATTTTAGAGGAGTGTTTATGAGAGATCTACTTCCAGAAGCACCAAAAAGTCGGGAGTGTGGTATAGTAAACCTAGATAATTCACGATCAAGTGGTACACATTGGGTTGCATATAATAAAAATAAAAATAATATACATTGTTTCGATAGTTTTGGAAATCTTCAGCCACCTAGAGAAGTTGTGAAATACTTGGGTCATAGAATACAATACAATTACGATAGAGTTCAAGACTTTGATACATACAACTGTGGACACCTGTGCCTCGCTTTTCTACTTTCTTTCGTAGAAGATGTGGAGTCAAACCCGGTATATTTAAATGGTTAATTTACATTTGGGGGGTTGAAAATCAATGTAAGGGTACGTGTATGTGTGAACTCTGTATAGTATAAAAAGTGGACCTGCACGCGTTCAAATTCACAGTCTAAGTTTTTACTTCACATCGAACGTCATCTAGAGGACAAGAATTTTTGATCATTCTTAACACAAAACTATAACAGCTCATAACAGCTCAAAACAGCTGGTGACCAGCTTATAACAACTAGTAAACAACCAGTTAACAGCTACTAAACAGATAATAACCATCTAATAACAGCTATTAACCAGCTAAAACAAGTAGTAAGCAAGTACGCAACAAGTACTGAACAACTGCTATACAGATAGTTAACATCAAAATACAGCTAAATACAACGTGGAACAACTGTACCAAGTCCAAAAACCTCAACAACCATCATGAATCAGGAAAACCAGATGAATATTGTAATTAAAGAGTTCAATAAATTTAATAAAAAGACACTGCTATCGAAGACAAGGATGCCTGAAAATGTAAGATTCACGATCCTCAAGGCGGAGCGCAAAACAACAAAGGTTGGAGAATCTATTGCTCTCGAGTTGGAGGAGCACATCCTGTACATGCCGGAAAGGTACACCTCTCTTCAAGATGATATCATCAATGAAATGGTTGATGGAAAATTTAATATTTATAAAAGTAATGACAATTTGTATTTAGAAATAAGTCAGTAATGATTAAAAAGATTGAGATTTTAAGAATATAACAATAAATACACTTTTTTAAATATAATGAAGAAAATGTATCGAATCTTTTTTTATTCGGAAATGGTGTATAAATATTACAGATTATGGCGTTCCCTAAACAGTAATTGTTTAGTAACTGAGGAGTGACTACATAAATTTCGGAAATTTAAAATCTTTTACCTATAAAGTTTGTAAAATATACTACAATGAATATTTTGTCACAGTTAACCAAAGCTAGATTTGCTTTGAAGCGAAAATTCGATGATCTCAAACAAGTCAAAAATCATACTAATTTACAATTGGAGGAGACTTTTAAACCTATTACTGAACCCTTACATGAACTTGTTAAGGAAAATAAAACACAAATGTTTCTAATGTAAAAGATAGTATAAAAGTAAAGCGTGAAATGAAGCAAATTAAAACATACGATGGTGATGAGAGAGAGCTTGACGATTTATACTTTACAACTAATGAGAAAGATCTGCAGTCTAATCGAAACATAACTCCACCAAGGTCTTTCGATGATAGTGATTCCTATAATCAATTCTTTTCACAGACGAATATAGAGGAAGATATAGAAGATGAGAAAAAGGAGACGGAAAAAAGTGAAGAAGAAGAAGGGACAACATCTTTACCAATGTATACAGAAGAGGCCGATATGGGTGTGGATGCAGAGCTAGAAGATAATAAAACTAGTTATAATTATGATTTTAATATCAGTAATTTGACCAGAGAAAATGTGTTGGATAAAGGTTATGGACCTAAAAAAACTGCAAACAATTCATTAACACTGGGAGATAAAGAAATAAAAATTAAAAATAATAAAATAACATTTTCTAGTCGAATGAGTTGTGATCTGACTCCTGGTCTGTACTCTCTAATTTTTCTTAGTAAACCTGAAAACTATGATGATCAAGACTTGAAACTGTATAAAAAAATTATTTTAGAAACGAATATACATACAGAATCAAGGGTACACGAGCATAAAAATATAGCCATGTTATTAAGAAGTTGATAGACAAAGATTTCAGTCCTACAACATCTACTCCACTTCGCTCAAAAACAGGTTTTGGTTACCTGACTCTTCAGAAATCAAATCAAAACTATGTATATTGGAATGATGTAAATGAGTTAGTCGAACGATTGGAAGTTTTAGTAGCATCAAAAGGAGCGGGTAACACCAGCCACAATAACGAAAATTTTTCAATATTAGAGGAATTGCGTGAAGAAAGGATTATAATGGGTATAAATAGGAAGGACAAATATGTTTTACATTTATAAACATCATGTCTGTCGACAAGTTTGGACATTTTTCTGTTGATATGGAACGATCAGAAAATTTGAAAAGACGTGTTAATTCTACTGAGGGATTATTCATCGATGAGGACGGTAATCTAAATGCTCAAAATAAACGTATCAAAAACGGATCTAAGCCTTTAGACAACAATGATCTAGCAACGAAACAATATACTGATGAGATTCTCGGAAAGTTGGGAGAAGATTTAAGGAAAATTATAACTCAAAATGTTAATCGTCGACTCACAAAAATTTCAAGCTTAGAAAATAAAATTGAATTGAATAATAAGAGGGCAGACAGCGCTGACCAAATTTTTGCCAAAATTCTGGAAAAGATTAAAACCATTGAGGACTATATATTTAAATATGTAACAAAACCGGTATCATTACCGAAAAAAACCACAATTGAGTTAGAAGGTGTCGCTTTTCAGCCTATTAGAAGAATATGATTAAGCGAGAAATCGTAAATGAGTTGCACGGACCATCTCGAAAAAACTTTCAACGAAGACGAGTCATTACAAGGGGTATAAACGATCTGTGGCAAGCAGATTTGGTTGAAATGGGAGCCTTTTCAAAATCTAATGATGGGTACCGATACTTGTTGACTGTTATAGACACATTTTCGAAATATGCTTGGGGTGAGGCATTAAAATCTAAAAATGCAAATGATGTTTCCCAAGCCATGGAGAGAATATTTAAATCGGGTCATGGAACACCAAAAAACTTGCAAACTGATGATGGCACTGAATTCTTTAATTCTAAATTTAAGGTATTAATGAAAAGTTATAGGATAAATCATTATTCAACCTTCAGTACTCTAAAAGCATCAATAGTTGAACGTTTCAATAGAACTCTTAAAGAATTAATGTGGCGTAAGTTTAGTTTCAATGGAAAATATAAGTGGATAGATATGTATAAACAATTAATTAATAAATACAATAATAGAGTGCATAGAACAATAAAAATGAGTTCAAGTAAAGTCAATTCCTCCAATGAAAATCAAATATTACAAACTTCATATAATCACCTGAAAATATTTGTTGCAAGTAAATTCCGTAAGGGGGATCACGTTCGTATCAGTAAATATAAACATGTCTTTGAGAAAGGTTATACACCAAACTATACAACTGAAATCTTTAAAATTAGAAAGGTGAAGAATACATACCCTAAAACATACTTACTTGAAGATTTAGATGGTAGCCCGATTCAGGGCGGATTCTATAAAGAAGAACTGAAAAAAACACGATTTCCCCACACATACCTAGTTGAAAAAGTTGTAAGGCGAAAAAGAAATAAAGTTTTGGCTAAGTGGCTTGGGTTTTCAAGGACTAGCTGGATAAATAAAAAGACATTTTGTAGTATAATAAATGATTTATTTAATTAATTTTATTTATATATTTATCTTATCTTATATTAGGTTTAATATTAATATTTTTGTACAATGTCTTAAACTAAAATTAAATATAATAAAAATACTTTTTACAAACTCAAAATCATTTTCATTTATATTTTCCAAAGTCTCGATCATAATAAAACATCTCCAATTCAACTGATTTATAAAATAGTTCTTTTTCAATATGTTGCTTTTGAAATTTAAGACTATCTAATGATTCTCCATCGTTCACATAATTATTTTGTATCATCTCACCCAAGCAAAGTGAATTTGATTCTAACCATTCAACATTTTCTAAAATATCTTTTTCAATTAATCTCTGATGTTTTATTGATGTCGTACCATGGTCTTCGTTACTTAACTCTAAAAATTGTGTTTTATTAACATTACGTTTTCTTTTATTATCTTTGCCACAAAGAATTTTTTTATTTACTTTAACTGTAGTTATTTTGTGTGCTTTTGATCTAAACATTGTTCTATTACCATATAGTGAGGCCCCAGATAATAAAACATTTTTATAGTGTTCAATTGTAAGATTTCGTGAACTCACTCCCTTTGCTTTATTTTGTGAAGATTCAACTTGATCTATTCTATAACAATAAACCTTTGAGCACAGACCTACAAATTCTGTCATGAGTTTACCGTTAAGTTCATCTTTAAAAAATCCTAAACTTTTTTTGTTAACTCTTTTGAAGTTATATAGATTAATTCTTTGATCTGAATAGTCCGATGTATCAAATTTTGCTTCAAGATCATTACGAATATCTTTATAAAAATCTTCAGTTTTTATTGTATAGATAAATGAATCAGTATCCATATAATTTAAGAGTAACTTTTCCTGAAATTTTGGCTTCATATATTGATAGTGAAAATCATACATTTTCCATTTCGATAAGTCTAATACTGCAAATCCTAAATACATTGGCTTATTAAATAGAACGGACAATCTTTTCATTTGAATTGCATACAAATTATCATTAATTTTAGTTGCACTATGAAAATTGGATTTTGAAATTAAAGTTTTGGCACAATGTGCTTTTCGTCCAGTCTTCGAGCTATCCGGAGCTTCCCATGTGCCAATAAGCTTAATATCAACCCTGCGCTCGGGATCTTCCATTGTTTTTCCGTATACAGAATTATTCATTAATTTAAAAAAATCTTTTTCAAATTTATTTTTTGCATTTTGCCTATGTAAAGTATTTAGATCATTGTAATTCTTTAACCAAGGTTTTTGTAAGAATTGAACTCCTCTATGAATCTTTTTCAGTACTAACCCATTCTGTATACATTGTTGCAAATTCCTATAATGTATTACATAATTTTTCTTATTTCCCAGGTCAGCAATTAATTTTTTTACCTTATCCTCTTTTGAGGCCAGACAATTTGACGGACAAAATGGAAGATCATTATGAAGATCATGTAAACGTTATGGATATATTAAGTTCACTTCCAAAAAATAACCGTAGTTGCTATCAAATGGAATATTATGAATATTAAAATTGTCTATGTCTATAGTAGACATCCACTTAAAGTCTTTATATGGTAAAGGTTGTGACATTGCCCAACCATACAAGTTATTCGCATCCACATACATTAAAAATGAAGACTCCTTCGAGAAATCATAATCTGACAAATACTTATTATTTGCTTTTGTATATCTATGACAACATTGAACTAAACCACCTCGAATGCTACTTTGAATAAATCTATACATATCTATATCTGTCAGCAATTCAAGTTGAATATTTGTAGTTTTCAACATTGCTTCCCAAGATAGACCTGGTGTCGTAAAATACTGAGCTGGGTCAAGTGAATAAATTTGCATACAAATTTTTCGGAAGTTTTCAAAAATGTCAGTTAAAAGGAATACATCAGTTTTCAAATATAGTTCTAAATAATCTTTAAGAGTTGAACATGAGAAATGGGACCAAACTTTAGGAGCGTGATCATAATCTTCCTGAGAGCATTCCCTTTCCGTTAAATTACTATAGAATGCTTCCCTTGGTGGGAGGGAAGTTTCCTCGAGTCTACTAGCGGAATCTAACTATTCATAGGGAAATATACCCTTCTTACGCATTAGTTGAAATTCAATATCATTACTAAAAAATGACTTTATAGTATTCATTTGATCATCAACTAAATTAGAAGCTAGGGTATCTAAACTTGATGGCATAAATCTATACGTATCCAGAAACCGAATTTCAAAACTATTTCCACTAAAGCATTTAATTATTTTAGAAACAGAAATATAGTTTTCCTTACTTATTGGAATTACGGAAATTTCACCGGGAATCTTTCCCAACTTTTGTATAAATAAATGACAGTCGTATTTCGAAAAATTATGAAAAATACTGGTATGAATTTGTTAACTTTATAATCCAAGTTACATTTAGAGTGGGCTGCACCTCTAAAGCGACCTGTGAAATGACAATGATCTCTAACCCTATCAGTCCCTAAAACTGTCTGACAAATAGAACAATTCAATGAATTATCAAATTTTTGCTGGTCATTCAAAGTCATTTTCATAGGAACTATTTTATGTAAGTAGTCATCACTCAATTTAGTTAAATCTTTTATCAATGAATTTACAAAACTTATTCCTGAATTTTTTCCTGTTTCTAAAACAAATTTATCTAGTTTAGAATCAAAAGCACACTTTATATAATACGCATATGATATTGGAATATGATCATTAATATTAAATAATTTGGGGCTCACTTCAAGATTTTTTGGTTTCAGAATGCATTCAAAATCCGCGTAGACAACAAATGGAACTTGAAGCTGATGTTGAGTTTGGGTAAATTTCAGTGTATTATTTTGGGGGTGCGGCATCTTTGAAACCTTCCTACTGCAGAGCGTCTTGTGTTTCAATGCAGCGTCCTGGGTTCCGGAAAAATTCAAGCACACATTGCAGAAAAATTGCGCCCTCCTCTGATTTCCTCTTTGCGCAGTCATTAGTCTTTGAAAGAGAATTATATACACATTATTTAAGGGGGTATTCTAGTCTAGAGGCTCTAGTTTAGAGCCTTTTTTAACAATTAATTAAAACTAAACAATTAATATTTTTAGTGTCGGGTTTTTTATCATTTGTTTATTTAACTTAGAAGAGTACATAAAATAAAATTAAAAAAATAAAATTTATTTTTTCATCGAGTTATGCGTCCTTGAAGTAGAGGGGGAAAAAAAAAGGCCGTGTCCTCGTCGCCATGATTTCTACCCTTGTGGTCATCTTAAAAATAAAAAAAAAAAGATTCTTAATCAGTACGAATGTCGCTATGTCATGAACCAGCAAAACTAAAAAAAAAATTTTTTTCCATAAAATGGCGGCCACTCAAAAAAAAGTTCGATTTTTTTTACTAATTTTTTAATTTTATCGATTTTTTTAAAAATATTACAAATTTTAAATTCTTCATTTTTGTTGGTTCATCCGATAGAGAGATATTGAAAGAATATTCATGCCAAATTTTAAGTAAATCGGCTGATTAGAACTTGAAATATTATGGCTACCGTATCAGAAAAAGTAGTTTGGAGAAAAACGCATTTAAAATTTTACGTTAAATTTCAGGCAGTGTAACTGATAGAATAGCACGTATAAATTACATTCTCTTAGTCAGCCATAATTTTAAAAATAATTTGAATTTTGAAAAATCCGTTTAGGGAGATATTTTTGAATATCTAAACTATCGAATTAAGAAAAAAAAAAATTTTCGATTTTTTAAAATTTCTAGACTAGAATACCCCCTTAATTGCTTAAAAGAGATAAAATGAATAAAAGAATTTACCTTGAAATATTTTTAATGTACATGTAATGTCCATTCCCACCGTCTTCCAAAAACATCATATTGATATGAAGAGGTTTTTTCCACTTCCGATTGAAAAAGTGGTCCAATTATTTCCCTCGTCTCTTCATTGTATCCGAATACGTTCAAACTCATATGAGTATTCTTTTTTAAAAAATGCTTAATACATTTTATTTCAAGGGGGAAAGTCAACCCTGTGAAATCTAATTTTATTTCATCACTTATATAAATTATCTCCAGCGATATATCAATATTATATGCCGAACATCTTTGCGGTCTGTTAACAATTTTTAAGGCAGAAATCAACGCCCATTTAAAACAATATTGGTCATTTTTATTACAAACATTGACTATTGCTTTTTTTGTCAAAAGGAAACGAGGTAGTGGTATAAAGGACGAACCAGCCATCGGTGTATAGTGGTTCACATTCATTTCCAAGCGAATCAATTTTATAAGAGACCATCCGGTGTCTCTCTCTTGAAATTCTTGAGTTTTAGAAATTATTTCCATGGTATGTTCATGAAAGATGCATTCTAAATCAGAATCTTTATTCATGATCGTCATTTTACTTTGAAAGCTTTTAATTTCAATTTCCTCAGAGTCATCTTTAAAAAGTATATACTCTGCAAACAATTCAAAGTTGACTTTTGCTGAAGTATAACTTTCTAATAGAATGCTGAGATGAGGTAGCAGTGACAATCCAGCTTCATTCAAGAAACTCTCAGGTAAGATCAAGTCCGATCCATCGTTTACATACATGTAATGCAGTATTCTTCCCTTGAATCCCTCAGAAATTTTTTTGACTCTTCCGTCAAGGGGTTGAATTGCATTTCGCTTATGCACCTCCGAACGGACATGGTTTGCCCACTTATTCTTTTGCAAGAAACACTTGCAGGACTGACAATACTGATTTTGGTTATTCATTTTATTTTATTCATTTAGTTTAAACTCTTTTTTCACGATCACTGTTTCACTTTTACTTAAGTTGCGTTTGACGTAGCAGAGTATCCCACTTCAAGACTATTTTTGGAAGACTAACTATTGTCCTCGATCATTTATAGTGTTTGAAGTGGGCGTGAACGATAATATTGAAGATGAGAGGTGCATACTTAAGATTTTTTTAAATTCAAAAACTTAGGTAATTCTAGTAGGTTACATCGACTATTCATTGGTTAGAAGAGATGAGAAGTATTGTTTTTGAAAAATATTTGATACAAGTGTAACCAATAGGACACCATAAAATCGATAAAGGAGACACAAAATCATAGAATAAAGGAGAGTGTTGGTTAGAAGAGGTCGCACATACTTTGCTGCAGGTGGGAAAGGAAAGATCTTGTCAATTTATACACACAATCATACTTAGGTAGCCAATAGGGGACAGTTTGGTAAAAATCATTTCGAGTTTGGGAAAAATCAAAGATTTTCATTTGTTGAATTTCGAGAATGTACATCTTTGGGTAAAAGAAAAGGAAAAATAAAAGATTTTCATTTGTTGAATTTCGAGAATGCACATCTTTGGGTAAAAGATGAAGATGAAAACCTATATAAAATTTCCTTATAAGTTGTGTAACCATATTTAAAAGTGTAAGACGAGATTGTTGACTTAGATAGACAACATGCATTTAGTTAAAATAAATAATTTTCTGAACGCATTTGACGGAATTCTGTTCAATGCACACTATGTACGGCTCCAGTTCATACAATCAAAACTCTTTGAATGTGATGGAGGTAATATGAAAATATCTATTCATGGAAATCATATGAACACCTGCGTGTGGAGCAATGATGCAGCCACCGAGGGAGTTGATACTTGTGTATGCCATCGAATTTCGGATTACAAAAAGGAAGCACTCAACATTATGAATATATACTATAATCTTGAAAAAAGAATGAAAAAGATTAAATAACGTAAAAACGTTCGCAATACCAAAATAAATGAATAAATGTATTATTATGCTAGAAAATACACTTCTGACTTTTTATTTCGAGTTAAATTTACAGGTATGGAGAATGGAAAATATTTCCTTGATTGAGATATGTCGGCTACTTGCGAGTTGTTGCGCGGTCGTGATTTCAACCCCTATTATGGGAACGTATTAGAGATAGCAGTCAGCCGTGAGGTCGTTGGCGTGAGGCCCATGATCTTGTCAATGAGCGTGCGCCTTTAGGCTTGTGCATGTGTCCCTTTTATTGCGCTTGTCAATGAGCGTGCGCCTTCAGGCTTGTGCATGTGTCCCTTTTATTGCGGTCAGGTAATGGACAGGTGCGCATGATCGTGTAGCTCTTGCTTGAATCCCTTTTATGACATGTTTATGACCCATTTGTGGAAAGGAGAGAATCTTAGAGAATTTACCAGTTAAACGTTCTGGGGCGGAAACAAAAATGTGTGTTTGAAAATATTTCACATCTGAGAATCATTAACTTGTGAGATTTATTTTATTGAGGTTCTTTTGATTTCTAAATTAGTTTTACAATCATAGAAAACATTATTCCCCAACATGATCGGACATGTTCCTCTAAGAAAACCATCTTTGAATACTTTGGGTGTGCGACCTTTCACACGTGCACAGCAACACCTGTGATAATGAGGCAAAAGGGTACGTGATCACACCTTTCCCCAACATGATCGGATATGTTCCTGTAAGATAACAACCTTTGGATACTCTGGTTTCTTTCTCACCTGAATATTAATGAGGGGAAGGATACGTGATCAATATTGTCACATGGGGATGTGGGGGCGATGGGGGTAATTAAGTATACTCTTTATAGACATGATCGTGACATTTTTATGAGTTCAAAGTCCATTAAAATCACTTAATTTATTGGATTATGCTAATTGTCCCAGAACCCGCATAGGTTAATGAGGGGGAGGGGGGGCTTGGGGCCATTAATATGCTAATTGTCCCAGAGTCCGCGTTTCCATACTACTGGTACCCCTATTAATGGGTCATTTTATGAAGAGGAACTTCAAAAAGTGAAAGACAAAAATGCTTTCCTAGTAGAGAAAATACTAAAAAGGAAAAATAATCAAGTGCTTGTAAAATGGAGCGGTTTCGATTCCAGCTACAACTCATGGATATCCGTTAATGACCTGCTAAAGTAATAAAACGCAACAATAACAAGTTGAATTTTTTATCTATTTATTTACAAATTTTTATTCTCGATTCGATTTAGCGTCGCTTGTGAACAGATGTGTTTACTTTTGTGCTCTGAGTTTTTGTCTTTTTCGGTGATTTTTTGCGAGTTTCTTGTGTTTGTTTTTTAACAAAGCTTAGCCTAATAGTTGTGTTAGTGTTTTTGACTTGATCCCCCATTAAACGGGTATGTGGTTATAGATATTTTAACATTTCTATTAGATTTGTTTAATCTCCTAGCTTTGTTAGTGTAATTTTACACTCACTAATCTTGCTAAAACTCTTTTTATTCCCACTCTCTCTCCCGCTCTATATTACAACTGTAGTTTAAACTCTCTTGGAACCTGCCGATTTTCTGGTAGATTTTTGGAGTGCTTTTCTCTTATTCTCTCTCTCTTGCTTGCTTTACATTGTAACTGTTCGTGCGTAAAGTTGTCAGTGTCCCACAAGCAACGCTCAGTCGATAGAAGATTTATTCTCTCGTGCTCTCTTTCATTTAAACTAAAACGCGATCTCGCGCTCTTATTTTTTTTTTTTCGTGTTTTGTGCCTTTGTGGTTCTGGAATTTGATCCCAGTGCCAAATTTACTTAAGGTATTTTTCATATTTTATTTTATTTTTATTTCATCTCCTAAAATGGCTCTTGTCTGCTGTAAGAAAAATTGTACTCTTTCGGCTTCAACTAAAGACCCTTTTATTTTCTGCTGGCTCTGCGAATCGATGATGCACGTTAAATGCGCAGGATTTACTGGCAGAGTCAAAGACTTCATTGATCTGAATTCTGGTCTCATGTGGTCATGTGGATCCTGCAAGGAAATGGTAGTTGAGATGAGCGGCTTTATGAAGCAGACTCGAGACAGCCTTTTGAATCTCTCAGGTGCTTTTAAACAGCTCAATGAGGGGTTCAATTTCGTTTGTGCCCAATTTAATAATAAAAAACAAGGGAGAACGCTATAGTCGAGTACCTCGACTATCAGATACCCGTTACTCAGCTTAAGCGACCAAAGGGAAATGGAGATATGCAAGCAGCAAAGCGAGATTTAAATGCGCCACCTACCGGCGGAATACAGATTTAAGCGTTGTGTGCGTTAGGGTAGGCGTGACAAATTCATTGTTCAATAGAATAAGTTAGCCGCGCACTTTGCTCTCTCTGAGCGCCGGCAGTGCTTTTCTCTTTGCCGCTAAGTTCGGCCGGCAACTATTTACATACACACACATACACGCGTAAAAACATTTCGCACTGTCTGGCTCTGACGTCATAGCTTTTTTTCTTGGGAGGTTTGTGGGCGTTAGAGTGGGCGTAGAAAAATTTTTTTTAGGTCAATCGATAGGTATGGACAAGACTAATACATTTCAGTTAAAATTTTCTATCTAACATCAAAACTGTAGGAGCCACAGTTTTGGGCGGTTTGTGGGCGTTAGAGTGGGCGTGGCACTCTACTGAAACAAACTTGCGCTGCGTAAGAAGCTCAGGAATCTGCTCGCCAAATCTCAATAGCCTAGCTCTCATAGTTTCCGAGATCTCAGCGTTCATCCGGACAGACGGACAGACGGACAGACGGACAGACGGACATGGCTAGATCGACTCGGCTAGTGATCCTGATCAAGAATATATATACTTTATGGGGTCGGAAACGCTTCCTTCTGCCTGTTACATACTTTCCGACGAATCTAGTATACCCTTTTACTCTACGAGTAACGGGTATAATTACTAACTGAGTCGCCTAAACGCAAAAAAGCCAGCTTAGCGGCAGTTAACACGGTCACGGTATCCTCCCCTAATCCGAACTTGGTAGCTGCAGCAGTTTCTGTCGACACTGGGGTAAGCGAACAAACTGCGCCTAGGGATACAGCTGATTCAGGTGGAGTCACCGTTTCTCGAAGTCTGGTGGTAAAAAAACCTTCAGTGCCGGCTACGGTGCCGACCGTACCTATAGGTACAGTAGGAACCGATTCTGGCTCTCAGCTTAGTGTGGTTCAATCTGCTGCTGGGGGACGTAAGAAACTGTCAGTTGTTCCTCATAGGAAGCAATTATTTGTTTCTAGATTCACCCCAGATACTACATCTGAGGATGTTTTGGAATTTATACGTGAAAAATTCCCATCCGAGAACATTTCAGTTGAACAATTTCGATTTTCATACGCTCGTAGTATATCCTCTTTTAAAATATTTGCACCGCCTGATGTGTTTAAGGTACTACTTTCTGAAAGCTTTTGGCTTAATGATGATTTAGTAATAAAAGAATTTGTTCCCAATAAACCGAGAACAAATAACAGACCCTCCACTGCGCCAAAAACTAAGAAGTTTATTTTTGGCTTATCAAAATGTTAGGGGACTAAATATGAAGCTACCCAAGCTTTATGCTGACTCCTCTGCATTTACTGCAGATATTTTGGCTTTTACGGAAACTTGGCTGAAACCAGAGATATCTGACTCTGAAGTTCTGTCTAATAACTTTAATGCCTATAGGACCGATCGCTCCTCACGTAGGGGAGGCGGTGTGCTGATTGCCGTTACCACTAGCCTCACATCTGAAAAAATTTACTTTGATACCCATAACGAAATTGAATTAGTTAGTGTGAAAGTTTCCTTGCAATCCATATCTATTTTTGTAACATGTTCCTATATTCCACCTGGCTCTGATTTAATAATTTATGAGCACCATCTGTCTGCCATAAAATCTGTTCTATCCCTTCTTTCTAACAGAGACCTTTTGATTGTTTTGGGTGACTTTAATCTCCCTGATATCTCTTGGTCTTCTCCTACTGACTCACTTGTCGCTATACCTCTATCCGCCCATGATTTTGTAGATGGTCTTCTAGAATTATCGTTACAGCAAGTAAGCTTTATACGGAATTCATTAAATAGACAACTAGATCTCGTGTTTGTTTCAGACCCGTCTGAAGTCACGGTATCTAGAATTGACGCTCTTGTTGTACCTGAAGACCGATATCATCCAACAATGGAATTGACAATCTGCCTCCCATGCGTTGATACCCTCTCTCCTTTAGTTCCTCAAACTAAAATGAGATGTTTTCGAAAATGTGACTATAAAAAACTTAACGATATGATTTCTCAATATAATTGGACAGACTTGTACAATTGTATGGATATTGAAAGTGCCACTGAACTATTCTATATAGTGTTAAATACTTTTTTTAATGAATGCGTTCCTGATAGGCTTCCTTCAAAGCTAAACAGGCCTCCTTGGTTTACCAATGCGCTTCAAATACTTAAAAACCTTAAAACAAACACCTATAAAAAGTATAAAAAATCGGGTAAGCCATCTGATTTTTCGAAATATGTGGTGGCTCGATCGGACTTTAATGTTCTCAATAGTCATTGCTATTCTATGTATTTAAGTAGATGTAAATTCGAATTTTCAAATGATCCGAAGCAGTTTTATAACTTTGTTAATGCCAAGCGTAAGTCGTCGGCATTGCCTTCATCTGTACGTTTTAACTCAATGGAGGCATCGACGGATTCTGAAATTGCTGATTTATTTGCCGAGTTTTTCCAAACTACTTATAGTTCGGTTGCTTGGTCAAATTCTAACTACCCTAATCCCTTAAATAGGGCAAACTGTATTTTTACCCCTGAAATTACGGAAAGTTCTCTCACAAGAGACTTAGCAACAACAACGCCAACTTATTCTCCCGGTCCAGATGGACTCCCCGGGTGTGTGCTTAAGTTTTGTGCGTCAACCATATGTAAACCGATTCTTAAACTTTTTAATTTGTCTATTTCATCATCAGTTTTTCCTACTATCTGGAAGGACTCTTTTATCATTCCACTTCACAAAAAGGGTGCGAAGGCGGATGCCCAGAATTATAGAGGTATTTCCAAATTGTCGGCAATTCCTAAAGCATTTGAACGTATTATTACTTCTCATTTGCAACATTTATGTTCCTCGCTAATATCACCGTGTCAGCATGGTTTTGTTAAGCGAAGATCGACCACCACCAACCTTCTTGAATTGTCATCTATTGTAATAAATGGATTTAAGAAAAAAATGCAGACTGACGTTATATATACAGATTTTAGTAAGGCCTTTGACTCTGTCAACCATTCTCTTCTATTATTCAAATTAAATCAGCTTGGGTTTCCATGTAAGCTATTAACTTGGATTTCAAGTTATTTGAATCAGAGGACTCAGAGGGTTATATTCAAGAACGCTGTTTCAAAATTGATCTACGTGACATCTGGAGTGCCTCAGGGTAGTCATTTGGGTCCTTTGCTGTTTACTTTGTTTATTAACGATCTTCCCTCTACCATAAAACATTCTCGTGTACTAATGTATGCTGATGATGTTAAGCTTTGTTTATCATATAACGATATAGCGTCGGGTTCCAACTTACAGTCAGATATTGATTGTTTTCAGGGATGGTGTAAGTATAACCTTTTAAATTTGAACTGCCTTAAATGCAACGTTATGACTTTTTATAGGGGTACTCCTACTTTTGTTAGTTACTCTCTTCAAAATACGTCACTCGACCGTATATATTCCGTTAATGACTTAGGCGTTCTTCTGGACCCAAAACTTAAATTTGACTGCCACATAATGTCCACTGTCAACAAGGCCATGAGTGTTCTTGGGTTTATAAAGCGTTGGTCAAAAGAATTTGATGACCCTTATACAACCAAATTATTATTTACCTCCCTTGTCCGTCCTATTTTGGAATATTGTTCTTCGGTTTGGAGTCCACAATATCAAGTGCACATTGACCGTATTGAGTCGGTACAAAAAAAATTTCTTCTTTTTGCCCTTCGTAGTTTGAACTGGGATCAAAACGTAAGGCTACCTTCCTATCAGAGTAGATTACTATTGCTTAATTTACCTACACTTGTAAATCGTAGAACAATGCTTGGTACTATTTTTATGCAAAATCTTATTAGAGGTGATATTGATTCTGTAGAACTTGTAAACCGCCTAACTTTCAATGTCCCTGCTAGACTAACACGAAATTATTATCCCCTAAATTTGCCACGATGTACATCAAATTTTTGTCTGCACGAGCCCTTTCGCGTTCTATGTAATAATTATAACAATCTTTACCATTTAATTTGCACATCATCTTCTATCCCGGTATTAAAAACTAATATTTTAACTCATTTGCTTCATTCTTAGTTGCTTCTTTTATTTTCATGTGTGTCCCGTCTCTATTTGTTTTTTGTATCTTCCTCGCGAACTCGCATTTTTGCCCAAATTTATAGAAGGGCCCCGCGCGTAACAAGCACGTGCTTGGTGTCGTTGGGCCACTTGTTTGTACTGCTCGTAGTGCATCAACGTCCATCATCATCATAATATAAATATATAAACATTTATTTAATAATTTAATTTAATTTTGGACGGTCATGGTCATTATAATATTGAACATATATTAAGTAGTAATATATGTTCAATATTATACTATTATTATATTATTACTACTTAATATATGTTCAATATTATAATGACCATGAGCCAATGTATTACAATTATCTGGTAAAATATATCTCTTATCATCCTTATAATTAAGACTTATTTTGTTCATAATTTCAGTATAGAGGATGTGCGACCTACTTCGAATAACTCGCTGGGATCCATAAAATGTTTTTTTATATTTTATACATTCTATATAAACTTCATGATTCAGTTTTTTAATAACTGATTTCTTAACTCCTTTAATTTTTTTTATACATTCGTTTTCGTTTCCTTTCTTATCAACTAAACAAGAGTATGCCTAAGCCTTAAGTCCATCAAAAGAAGTCATAACCCTACCTGCATGTTCATCCTTCATTTTTCCAGGTTCCCTTTTATTAGCTTGAACTATATTAAATTGGTTGTCTAGTTTATAATTTGAGGTATCGAATCGTTCGGGATTTTCTTTTATAGTTTCGTAAAAGTCTTCCTCTGAAGATAAAATATATGAATCTGTATCCATATAAATTATTTTCGAAGAAGGACTTTTAAGTAATAAAAAATTCTAATAAAATTCATACATTAATCATTTAGATAATTCTAAAACAGCAACTCCTATGTATATATTATGTATATTCATACATAATTTTTGATGGTGTTGATTCAATCGCTGCAAGATCTGTCCCGAATATCTCAACGCTATGGAAATCATGTCTAGCTATGCGTTGCCTGAAGCCTGGCGAATTTTGCCTTGATTTATAATGTTTTACTAATACTATATTTCTTCGCTTGGCGACATTTTCCATTGTTTTGCCGTATACTGCATTATTCATTAACTTAAAAAAAAATTTTTCAAAATCATTTTCGGCTAGTTTTCTTTGATCAGTGTTTAAATCAATATAAGGCTTTAACCAGCATGATTGCGTAAAAGACAAAACCCTATGTATTTTTTTTACAATTAAACCATGCTGTATACAAAGTTGTAGCTGTTTTAAGTGGATATTGTATTCGTTTTTATTCGTTAAATCAGCTATAAGTTTTTTCTGCTTACCTCCAGGAGGAACTTTGTTTTCTGGACAGAAAGGCAAGTAGTTATGTGAGTCATGCCGATCAGTAGGATATTCTAAATCAACTTCTAATATATATCCTACATTTCCCTCAACAGAAAATTTTTATAATCGAACGATTCTAATTGATCATTACTTAAAAACTTAAATCCTGAAAGCGGTAAGGGTTGACTCATTGCCCAACCATATAAATTATTTGCATCAATATAGCTCAGATAGTTATTTGGTTTACTTGAATCAAAGTTAGTTATATATTTATTATTAGCAATAGAAATTCTTTGGGTAGTTAACCCACCCCTTATCGCTCTTTTTAAAAAATTGTACATGTCTCCGTCGCCAATAAGTTCTAAATTTACATTAGTATACTTGAGCATAGCATCCCAAGATATTGACGGTGCTGTAACATAGTTAATAGGGTCTAGCTTATAAATTTTCTGACAAATTTTTCTAAAATTTTCGAAAACATCGGTCAAAATTAAAACATCACTTTCTAAATAAAGTTTTATATAATCTTTTGTAGTATTACAATTGAAAGTTTTCCAAACCTTTTGGGCAAAATTGTAATCATCTATACTACAATTTTCTTCGCTGAGAGAATTGTAAAAACTATCAATGTCAGGAAGCTGGGTATCCTCAAATTTTTCAAAACTATCTAAATAGTCGTAAGGGAAAACACCCTTCCTACGCATTTGCTTAAATTTTTCTCCTTGAAATTTAGTACTTAGAATTTTAAAATCTTTTTCCTCCATGTAGCTCGTTAGTTTTTCTAAGCTAGAATTTAAAAATCTAATCGAATCGATGTATCTTATTTTGAATCTATTTGAGGCATTTATTTTAATTGTCTGCGTTAGCGCTATATAAAGCTCTTTATTACATGGTATGGGACTTAAGTCTCCTTCTAATTCAGTAATGAATAAATGTATGTCATATTTAGATAAGTTATGAAATACTACAGGAAAGAAGGGATCACTTAATTTGTACTTTGGTTACTTCGAATACATTTAGTTCTAAACGTTGGACCGATAATTTTGTCACCATCAGCATCGATCTCATAAATATTTATACTAAAATCTTTATTATTTTTCTCGAAATGAATAATTCCTTTATTCGTGATTGGAAACTCGATTCCTGAGAAATCCAATCTTATACCGTCATATACAATTATTTCATTATTAATATTAATGTGGTAAGTTGTGGGCTTTGTCATTTTCTCTCGTGAATACTTTTTTTGTTTGCTGTTGTAAAGGTAGCGCTCTCATGAGTTTTATTAGCTATGAATGCCAGTATGCACCATTTGAAACAAAATACGTCAGTATTCTGTACGTTTATAAGTGAATTTCGGGCTCTTATATTCTTCGGGGCCTGTATGTATCCGCTAGCAGGAATGTTTTCTAGCTTGATTATAGTAATTTCTAAATAATTGAAATTTTTTATTGCCCAACCAGAGTCTTTTTCTTGAAACTTACTGCTCGATGCTAATAAGCTATCTACTGCCATATTTAGTTCATCGATAATGTTTTCAGTTTGGTATACATATTTATATGCAGTCCCAATATGTTTTGTTGTTTCAACAGTAACTCCTTCGTCTGTTTGTTTAATATAGGTACCATAAACTCTTAGGTTGAATTTAATGGCTCTATATTCTATCATTCAATGCTTTATAAATGGGACCAAACTTTAAGAGCGTGATCATAATCTTCCTGAGAGCATTCCCTTTCCGTTAAATTACTATAGAATGCTTCCCTTGGTGGGAGGGAAGTTTCCTCGAGTCTACTAGCGGAATCTAAATATTCATAGGGAAATATACCCTTCTTACGCATTAGTTGAAATTCAATATCATTACTAAAAAATGACTTTACAGTATTCATTTGATCATCAACTAAATTAGAAGCTAGGGTATCTAAACTTGATGGCATAAATCTATACGTAT
This sequence comes from Drosophila subpulchrella, assembly GCF_014743375.2. Lineage (NCBI taxonomy): Eukaryota > Metazoa > Arthropoda > Insecta > Diptera > Drosophilidae > Drosophila > Drosophila subpulchrella. The sequence continues at coordinate 1,223,949 of NW_023665574.1, forward strand.
CCAGAAACCGAATTTCAAAACTATTTCCACTAAAGCATTTAATTATTTTAGAAAGAGAAATATAGTTTTCCTTACTTATTGGAATTACGGAAATTTCACCAGGAAACTTTCCCAACTCTTGTATAAATAAATGACAGTCGTATTTCGAAAAATTATGAAAAAATACTGGTATGAATTTGTTAACTTTATAATCCAAGTTACATTTAGAGTGGGCTGCACTTCTAAAGCGACCTGTGAAATGACAATGATCTCTAACCCTATCAGTCCCTAAAACTGTCTGACAAATAGAACAATTCAATGAATTATCAAATTTTTGCTGGTCATTCAAAGTCATTTTCATAGGAACTATTTTATGTAAGTAGTCATCACTCAATTTAGTTAAATCTTTTATCAATGAATTTACAAAACTTATTCCTGAATTTTTTCCTGTTTCTAAAACAAATTTATCTAGTTTAGAATCAAAAGCACACTTTATATAATACGCATATGATATTGGAATATGTTCATTAATATTAAATAATTTGGGGCTCACTTCAAGATTTTTTGGTTCCAGAATGCATTCAAAATCCGCGTAGACAACAAATGGAACTTGAAGCTGATGTTGAGTTTGGGTCAATTTCAGTGTATTATTTTGGGGGTGCGGCATCTTTGAAACCTTCCTACTGCAGAGCGTCTTGTGTTTCAATGCAGCTTCCTGGGTTCCGGAAAAATTCAAGCACACATTGCAGAAAAATTGCGCCCTCCTCTGATTTCCTCTTTGCGCAGTCATTAGTCTTTGAAAGAGAATTATATACACATTATTTAATTGCTTAAAAGAGATAAAATGAATAAAAGAATTTACCTTGAAATATTTTTAATGTACATGTAATGTCCATTCCCACCGTCTTCCAAAAACATCATATTGATATGAAGAGGTTTTTTCCACTTCCGATTGAAAAAGTGGTCCAATTATTTCCCTCGTCTCTTCATTGTATCCGAATACGTTCAAACTCATATGAGTATTCTTTTTTAAAAAATGCTTAATACATTTTATTTCAAGGGGGAAAGTCAACCCTGTGAAATCTAATTTTATTTCATCACTTATATAAATTATCTCCAGCGATATATCAATATTATATGCCGAACATCTTTGCGGTCTGTTAACAATTTTTAAGGCAGAAATCAACGCCCATTTAAAACAATATTGATCATTTTCATTACAAACATTGACTATTGCTTTTTTTGTCAAAAGGAAACGAGGTAGTGGTATAAAGGACGAACCAGCCATCGGTGTATAGTGGTTCACATTCATTTCCAAGCGAATCAATTTTATAAGACACCATCCGCTGTCTCTCTCTTGAAATTCTTGAGCTTTAGAAATTATTTCCATGGTATGTTCATGAAAGATGCATTCTAAATCAGAATCTTTATTCATGATCGTCATTATACTTTGAAAGCTTTTCATTTCAATTTCCTCAGAGTCATCTTTAAAAAGTATATACTCTGCAAACAATTCAAAGTTGACTTTTGCTGAAGTATAACTTTCTAATAGAATGCTGAGATGAGGTAGCAGTGACAATCCAGCTTCATTCAAGAAACTCTCAGGTAAGATCAAGTCCGATCCATCGTTTACATACATGTAATGCAGTATTCTTCCCTTGAATCCCTCAGAAATTTTTTTGACTCTTCCGTCAAGGGGTTGAATTGCATTTCGCTTATGCACCTCCGAACGGACATGGTTTGCCCACTTATTCTTTTGCAACAAACACTTGCAGGACTGACAATACTGATTTTGGTTATTCATTTTATTTTATTCTTTTAGTTTAAACTCTTTTTTCACTATCACTGTTTCACTTTTACTTAAGTTGCGTTTGACGCAGCAGAGTATCCCACTTCAAGACTATTTTTGGAAGACTAACTATTGTCCTCGATCATTTATAGTGTTTGAAGTGGGCGTGAACGATAATATTGAAGATGAGAGGTGCATACTTAAGATTTTTTTAAATTCAAAAACTTAGGTAATTCTAGTAGGTTACATCGACTATTCATTGGTTAGAAGAGATGAGAAGTATTGTTTTTGAAAAATATTTGATACAAGTGTAACCAATAGGACACCATAAAATCGATAAAGGAGACACAAAATCATAGAATAAAGGAGAGTGTTGGTTAGAAGAGGTCGCACATACTTTGCTGCAGGTGGGAAAGGAAAGATCTTGTCAATTTATACACACAATCATACTTAGGTAGCCAATAGGGGACAGTTTGGTAAAAATCATTTCGAGTTTGGGAAAAATCAAAGATTTTCATTTGTTGAATTTCGAGAATGTACATCTTTGGGTAAAAGAAAAGGAAAAATAAAAGATTTTCATTTGTTGAATTTCGAGAATGCACATCTTTGGGTAAAAGATGAAGATGAAAACCTATATAAAATTTCCTTATAAGTTGTGTAACCATATTTAAAAGTGTAAGACGAGATTGTTGACTTAAATAGACAACATGCATTTAGTTAAAATAAATAATTTTCTGAACGCATTTGACGGAATTCTGTTCAATGCACACTATGTACGGCTCCAGTTCATACAATCAAAACTCTTTGAATGTGATGGAGGTAATATGAAAATATCTATTCATGGAAATCATATGAACACCTGCGTGTGGAGCAATGATGCAGCCACCGAGGGAGTTGATACTTGTGTATGCCATCGAATTTCGGATTACAAAAAGGAAGCACTCAACATTATGAATATATACTATAATCTTGAAAAAAGAATGAACAAGATTAAATAACGTAAAAACGTTCGCAATACCAAAATAAATGAATAAATGTATTATTATGCTAGAAAATACACTTCTGACTTTTTATTTCGAGTTAAATTTACAGGTATGGAGAATGGAAAATATTTCCTTGATTGAGATATGTCGGCTACTTGCGAGTTGTTGCGCGGTCGTGATTTCAACCCCTATTATGGGAACGTATTAGAGATAGCAGTCAGCCGTGAGGTCGTTGGCGTGAGGCCCATGATCTTGTCAATGAGCGTGCGCCTTTAGGCTTGTGCATGTGTCCCTTTTATTGCGCTTGTCAATGAGCGTGCGCCTTCAGGCTTGTGCATGTGTCCCTTTTATTGCGGTCAGGTAATGGACAGGTGCGCATGATCGTGTAGCTCTTGCTTGAATCCCTTTTATGACATGTTTATGACCCATTTGTGGAAAGGAGAGAATCTTAGAGAATTTACCAGTTAAACGTTCTGGGGCGGAAACAAAAATGTGTGTTTGAAAATATTTCACATCTGAGAATCATTAACTTGTGAGATTTATTTTATTGAGGTTCTTTTGATTTCTAAATTAGTTTTACAATCATAGAAAACATTATTCCCCAACATGATCGGACATGTTCCTCTAAGATAACCATCTTTGAATACTTTGGGTGTGCGACCTTTCACACGTGCACAGCAACACCTGTGATAATGAGGCAAAAGGGTACGTGATCACACCTTTCCTCAACATGATCGGATATGTTCCTGTAAGATAACAACCTTTGGATACTATGGTTTCTTTCTCACCTGACTATTAATTGCACATAATGAGGGGAAGGATACATGATCAATATTGTCACATGGGGATGTGGGGGCGATGGGGGTAATTAAGTATACTCTTTATAGACATGATCGTGACATTTTTATGAGTTCAAAGTCCATTAAAATCACTTAATTTATTTGATTATGCTAATTGTCCCAGAACCCGCATAGGTTAATGAGGGGGAGGGGGGGCTTGGGGCCATTAATATGCTAATTGTCCCAGAATCCGCGTTTCCATACTACTGGTACCCCTATTAATGGGTCATTTTATGAAGAGGAACTTCAAAATGTGAAAGACAAAAATGCTTTCCTAGTAATCAAGTGCTTGTAAAATGGAGCGGTTTCGATTCCAGCTACAACTCATGGATATCCGTTAATGACCTGCTAAAGTAATAAAACGCAACAATAACAAGTTGAATTTTTTATCTATTTATTTACAAATTTTTATTCTTATAATATAAATATATAAACATTTATTTAATAATTTAATTTAATTTTGGACGGTCATGGTCATTATAATATTGAACATATATTAAGTAGTAATATATGTTCAATATTATACTATTATTATATTATTACTACTTAATATATGTTCAATATTATAATGACCATGAGCCAATGTATTACAATTATCTGGTAAAATATATCTCTTATCATCCTTATAATTAAGACTTATTTTGTTCATAATTTCAGTATAGAGGATGTGCGACCTACTTCGAATAACTCGCTGGGATCCATAAAATGTTTTTTTATATTTTATACATTCTATATAATCTTCATGATTCAGTTTTTTAATAACTGATTTCTTAACTCCTTTAATTTTTTTTATACATTCGTTTTCGTTTCCTTTCTTATCAACTAAACAAGAGTATGCCTAAGCCTTAAGTCCATCAAAAGAAGTCATAACCCTACCTGCATGTTCATCCTTCATTTTTCCAGGTTCCCTTTTATTAGCTTGAACTATATTAAATTGGTTGTCTAGTTTATAATTTGAGGTATCGAATCGTTCGGGATTTTCTTTTATAGTTTCGTAAAAGTCTTCCTCTGAAGATAAAATATATGAATCTGTATCCATATAAATTATTTTCGAAGAAGGACTTTTAAGTAATAAAAAATTATAATAAAAATCATACATTAACCATTTAGATAATTCTAAAACAGCAACTCCTATGTATATTGGTTTATTATACATAGTTTTTGATGGTGTTGATTCAATCGCTGCAAGATCTGTCCCGAATATCTCAACGCTAAGGAAATCATGTCTAGCTATGCGTTGCCTGAAGCCTGGCGAATTTTGCCTTGATTTATAATGTTTTACTAATACTATATTTCTTCGCTTGGCGACATTTTCCATTGTTTTGCCGTATACTGCATTATTCATTAACTTAAAAAAAAATTTTTCAAAATCATTTTCGGCTAGTTTTCTTTGATCAGTGTTTAAATCAATATAAGGCTTTAACCAGCATGATTGCGTAAACGACAAAACCCTATGTATTTTTTTTACAATTAAACCATGCTTTATACAAAGTTGTAGCTGTTTTAAGTGAATATTGTATTCGTTTTTATTCGTTAAATCAGCTATAAGTTTTTTCTGCTTACCTCCAGGAGGAACTTTGTTTTCTGGACAGAAGGGCATGTAGTTATGTGAGTCATGCCGATCAGTAGGATATTCTAAATCAACTTCTAATATATATCCTACATTTCCCTCAACAGAAAATTTTTATAATCGAACGATTCTAATTGATCATTACGTAATGGACAGGTGCGCATGTTCGGGTAGCTCTTGCTTGAATCCCTTTTATGACATGTTTATGACCCATTTGTGGAAAGGAGAGAATCTTAGAGAATTTACCAGTTAAACGTTCTGGGGCGGAAACAAAAAGGTGTGTTTGAAAATATTTCACATCTGAGAATCATTAACTTGTGAGATTTATTTTATTGAGGTTCTTTTGATTTCTAAATTAGTTTTACAATCATAGAAAACATTATTCCCCAACATGATCGGACATGTTCCTCTAAGATAACCATCTTTGAATACTTTGGGTGTGCGACCTTTCACACGTGCACAGCAACACCTGTGATAATGAGGCAAAAGGGTACGTGATCACACCTTTCCCCAACATGATCGGATATGTTCCTGTAAGATAACAACCTTTGGATACTATGGTTTCTTTCTCACCTGACTATTAATTGCACATAATGAGGGGAAGGATACATGATCAATATTGTCACATGGGGATGTGGGGGCGATGGGGGTAATTAAGTATACTCTTTATAGACATGATCGTGACATTTTTATGAGTTCAAAGTCCATTAAAATCACTTAATTTATTTGATTATGCTAATTGTCCCAGAACCCGCATAGGTTAATGAGGGGGAGGGGGGGCTTGGGGCCATTAATATGCTAATTGTCCCAGAATCCGCGTTTCCATACTACTGGTACCCCTATTAATGGGTCATTTTATGAAGAGGAACTTCAAAATGTGAAAGACAAAAATGCTTTCCTAGTAGAGAAAATAGTAAAAAGGAAAAATAATCAAGTGCTTGTAAAATGGAGCGGTTTCGATTCCAGCTACAACTCATGGATATCCGTTAATGACCTGCTAAAGTAATAAAACGCAACAATAACAAGTTGAATTTTTTATCTATTTATTTACAAATTTTTATTCTTATAATATAAATATATAAACATTTATTTAATAATTTAATTTAATTTTGGACGGTCATGGTCATTATAATATTGAACATATATTAAGTAGTAATATATGTTCAATATTATACTATTATTATATTATTACTACTTAATATATGTTCAATATTATAATGACCATGAGCCAATGTATTACAATTATCTGGTAAAATATATCTCTTATCATCCTTATAATTAAGACTTATTTTGTTCATAATTTCAGTATAGAGGATGTGCGACCTACTTCGAATAACTCGCTGGGATCCATAAAATGTTTTTTTATATTTTATACATTCTATATAATCTTCATGATTCAGTTTGTATACCCGTTACTCGTAGAGTAAAAGGGTATACTAGATTCGTCGGAAAGTATGTAACAGGCAGAAGGAAGCGTTTCCGACCCCATAAAGTATATATATTCTTGATCAGGATCACTAGCCGAGTCGATCTAGCCATGTCCGTCTGTCCGTCTGTCCGTCTGTCCGTATGAACGCTGAGATCTCGGAAACTATAAGAGCTACAATACTAGGATTAGGCACGCAGATTCCTGAGATTCCTGCGCAGCGCAAGTTTGTTTCAGAAGAGTGCCACGCCCACTCTAACGCCCACAAACCGCCCAAAACTGTGGCTTCTACAGTTTTGATGCTAGAACAAAAATTTTAACTGAAATGTATTCTTCTAATCAATACCTACCGATTGACCTAAAAAAAAGTTTGCCACGCCCACTTAAACGCCCACAAGCCGCCCACAAACTTCAAAAAATCGTAAATATGAACGCAGATATCTCGGAAAATATTAAAGATAGAGAAACGGGATTTCAGATTTAGATTCGGTAGGCTTGAGCGCAGCGCAAGTTTGTTACGCGAATATGCCACGCCCACTCTAACGCCCACAAACCGCCCAAATCTGTGGCGCCCACAATTTTTATGCTAGATAAAAAATTTTAACTGAAATGTATTGGTCTCTTGAATACCTATCGATTGGTTTAAAAAAAAGTTTGCCACGCCCACTCTAACGCCTACAAACCGCCCAAGCCTGTGGTGCCCACAATTTTCGTGCTAGATAAAAAATTTTAACTGAAATGTATTGGTCTCGTCAATACCTATCGATTGATTAAAAAAAAACTTTCCCACGCCCACTCTAACGTCCACAACGCTTAAATCTGTCTACCGCCGGTAGGTGGCGCATTTGCTGCTTGCATATCTCCATTTTCCTTTGGTCCCTTTAGCTGAGTAACGGGTATCTGATAGTCGAGGTACTCGACTATAGCGTTCTTCCTTGTTTAATAACTGATTTCTTAACTCCTTTAATTTTTTTTATACATTCGTTTTCGTTTCCTTTCTTATCAACTAAACAAGAGTATGCCTAAGCCTTAAGTCCATCAAAAGAAGTCATAACCCTACCTGCATGTTCATCCTTCATTTTTCCAGGTTCCCTTTTATTAGCTTGAACTATATTAAATTGGTTGTCTAGTTTATAATTTGAGGTATCGAATCGTTCGGGATTTTCTTTTATAGTTTCGTAAAAGTCTTCCTCTGAAGATAAAATATATGAATCTGTATCCATATAAATTATTTTCGAAGAAGGACTTTTAAGTAATAAAAAATTATAATAAAATTCATACATTAACCATTTAGATAATTCTAAAACAGCAACTCCTATGTATATTGGTTTATTATACATAGTTTTTGATGGTGTTGATTCAATCGCTGCAAGATCTGTCCCGAATATCTCAACGCTAAGGAAATCATGTCTAGCTATGCGTTGCCTGAAGCCTGGCGAATTTTGCCTTGATTTATAATGTTTTACTAATACTATATTTCTTCGCTTGGCGACATTTTCCATTGTTTTGCCGTATACTGCATTATTCATTAACTTAAAAAAAAATTTTTCAAAATCATTTTCGGCTAGTTTTCTTTGATCAGTGTTTAAATCAATATAAGGCTTTAACCAGCATGATTGCGTAAACGACAAAACCCTATGTATTTTTTTTACAATTAAACCATGCTGAATACAAAGTTGTAGCTGTTTTAAGTGAATATTGTATTCGTTTTTATTCGTTAAATCAGCTATAAGTTTTTTCTGCTTACCTCCAGGAGGAACTTTGTTTTCTGGACAGAAGGGCATGTAGTTATGTGAGTCATGCCGATCAGTAGGATATTCTAAATCAACTTCTAATATATATCCTACATTTCCCTCAACAGAAAATTTTTATAATCGAACGATTCTAATTGATCATTACGTAATGGACAGGTGCGCATGTTCGGGTAGCTCTTGCTTGAATCCCTTTTATGACTTGTTTATGACCCATTTGTGGAAAGGAGAGAATCTTAGAGAATTTACCAATTAAACGTTCTGGGGCGGAAACAAAAAGGTGTGTTTGAAAATATTTCACATCTGAGAATCATTAACTTGTGAGATTTATTTTATTGAGGTTCTTTTGATTTCTAAATTAGTTTTACAATCATAGAAAACATTATTCCCCAACATGATCGGACATGTTCCTCTAAGATAACCATCTTTGAATACTTTGGGTGTGCGACCTTTCACACGTGCACAGCAACACCTGTGATAATGAGGCAAAAGGGTACGTGATCACACCTTTCCCCAACATGATCGGATATGTTCCTGTAAGATAACAACCTTTGGATACTATGGTTTCTTTCTCACCTGACTATTAATTGCACATAATGAGGGGAAGGATACATGATCAATATTGTCACATGGGGATGTGGGGGCGATGGGGGTAATTAAGTATACTCTTTATAGACATGATCGTGACATTTTTATGAGTTCAAAGTCCATTAAAATCACTTAATTTATTTGATTATGCTAATTGTCCCAGAACCCGCATAGGTTAATGAGGGGGAGGGGGGGCTTGGGGCCATTAATATGCTAATTGTCCCAGAATCCGCGTTTCCATACTACTGGTACCCCTATTAATGGGTCATTTTATGAAGAGGAACTTCAAAATGTGAAAGACAAAAATGCTTTCCTAGTAGAGAAAATACTAAAAAGGAAAAATAATCAAGTGCTTGTAAAATGGAGCGGTTTCGATTCCAGCTACAACTCATGGATATCCGTTAATGACCTGCTAAAGTAATAAAACGCAACAATAACAAGTTGAATTTTTTATCTATTTATTTACAAATTTTTATTCTTATAATATAAATATATAAACATTTATTTAATAATTTAATTTAATTTTGGACGGTCATGGTCATTATAATATTGAACATATATTAAGTAGTAATATATGTTCAATATTATACTATTATTATATTATTACTACTTAATATATGTTCAATATTATAATGACCATGAGCCAATGTATTACAATTATCTGGTAAAATATATCTCTTATCATCCTTATAATTAAGACTTATTTTGTTCATAATTTCAGTATAGAGGATGTGCGACCTACTTCGAATAACTCGCTGGGATCCATAAAATGTTTTTTTATATTTTATACATTCTATATAATCTTCATGATTCAGTTTTTATACCCGTTACTCGTAGAGTAAAAGGGTATACTAGATTCGTCGGAAAGTATGTAACAGGCAGAAGGAAGCGTTTCCGACCCCATAAAGTATATATATTCTTGATCAGGATCACTAGCCGAGTCGATCTAGCCATGTCCGTCTGTCCGTCTGTCCGTCTGTCCGTCTGTCCGTATGAACGCTGAGATCTCGGAAACTATAAGAGCTACAATACTAGGATTAGGCACGCAGATTCCTGAGATTCCTGCGCAGCGCAAGTTTGTTTCAGAAGAGTGCCACGCCCACTCTAACGCCCACAAACCGCCCAAAACTGTGGCTTCTACAGTTTTGATGCTAGAACAAAAATTTTAACTGAAATGTATTCTTCTAATCAATACCTACCGATTGACCTAAAAAAAAGTTTGCCACGCCCACTTAAACGCCCACAAGCCGCCCACAAACTTCAAAAAATCGTAAATATGAACGCAGATATCTCGGAAAATATTAAAGATAGAGAAACGGGATTTCAGATTTAGATTCGGTAGGCTTGAGCGCAGCGCAAGTTTGTTACGCGAATATGCCACGCCCACTCTAACGCCCACAAACCGCCCAAATCTGTGGCGCCCACAATTTTTATGCTAGATAAAAAATTTTAACTGAAATGTATTGGTCTCTTGAATACCTATCGATTGGTTTAAAAAAAAGTTTGCCACGCCCACTCTAACGCCTACAATCCGCCCAAGCCTGTGGTGCCCACAATTTTCGTGCTAGATAAAAAATTTTAACTGAAATGTATTGGTCTCGTCAATACCTATCGATTGATTAAAAAAAAACTTTCCCACGCCCACTCTAACGTCCACAACGCTTAAATCTGTCTACCGCCGGTAGGTGGCGCATTTGCTGCTTGCATATCTCCATTTTCCTTTGGTCCCTTTAGCTGAGTAACGGGTATCTGATAGTCGAGGTACTCGACTATAGCGTTCTTCCTTGTTTAATAACTGATTTCTTAACTCGTTTAATTTTTTTTATACATTCGTTTTCGTTTCCTTTCTTATCAACTAAACAAGAGTATGCCTAAGCCTTAAGTCCATCAAAAGAAGTCATAACCCTACCTGCATGTTCATCCTTCATTTTTCCAGGTTCCCTTTTATTAGCTTGAACTATATTAAATTGGTTGTCTAGTTTATAATTTGAGGTATCGAATCGTTCGGGATTTTCTTTTATAGTTTCGTAAAAGTCTTCCTCTGAAGATAAAATATATGAATCTGTATCCATATAAATTATTTTCGAAGAAGGACTTTTAAGTAATAAAAAATTATAATAAAATTCATACATTAACCATTTAGATAATTCTAAAACAGCAACTCCTATGTATATTGGTTTATTATACATAGTTTTTGATGGTGTTGATTCAATCGCTGCAAGATCTGTCCCGAATATCTCAACGCTAAGGAAATCATGTCTAGCTATGCGTTGCCTGAAGCCTGGCGAATTTTGCCTTGATTTATAATGTTTTACTAATACTATATTTCTTCGCTTGGCGACATTTTCCATTGTTTTGCCGTATGCTGCATTATTCATTAACTTAAAAAAAAAATTTTCAAAATCATTTTCGGCTAGTTTTCTTTGATCAGTGTTTAAATCAATATAAGGCTTTAACCAGCATGATTGCGTAAACGACAAAACCCTATGTATTTTTTTTACAATTAAACCATGCTGTATACAAAGTTGTAGCTGTTTTAAGTGAATATTGTATTCGTTTTTATTCGTTAAATCAGCTATAAGTTTTTTCTGCTTACCTCCATTAGGAACTTTGTTTTCTGGACAGAAGGGCATGTAGTTATGTGAGTCATGCCGATCAGTAGGATATTCTAAATCAACTTCTAATATATATCCTACATTTCCCTCAACAGAAAATTTTTATAATCGAACGATTCTAATTGATCATTACGTAATGGACAGGTGCGCATGTTCGGGTAGCTCTTGCTTGAATCCCTTTTATGACATGTTTATGACCCATTTGTGGAAAGGAGAGAATCTTAGAGAATTTACCAGTTAAACGTTCTGGGGCGGAAACAAAAAGGTGTGTTTGAAAATATTTCACATCTGAGAATCATTAACTTGTGAGATTTATTTTATTGAGGTTCTTTTGATTTCTAAATTAGTTTTACAATCATAGAAAACATTATTCCCCAACATGATCGGACATGTTCCTCTAAGATAACCATCTTTGAATACTTTGGGTGTGCGACCTTTCACACGTGCACAGCAACACCTGTGATAATGAGGCAAAAGGGTACGTGATCACACCTTTCCCCAACATGATCGGATATGTTCCTGTAAGATAACAACCTTTGGATACTATGGTTTCTTTCTCACCTGACTATTAATTGCACATAATGAGGGGAAGGATACATGATCAATATTGTCACATGGGGATGTGGGGGCGATGGGGGTAATTAAGTATACTCTTTATAGACATGATCGTGACATTTTTATGAGTTCAAAGTCCATTAAAATCACTTAATTTATTTGATTATGCTAATTGTCCCAGAACCCGCATAGGTTAATGAGGGGGAGGGGGGGCTTGGGGCCATTAATATGCTAATTGTCCCAGAATCCGCGTTTCCATACTACTGGTACCCCTATTAATGGGTCATTTTATGAAGAGGAACTTCAAAATGTGAAAGACAAAAATGCTTTCCTAGTAGAGAAAATACTAAAAAGGAAAAATAATCAAGTGCTTGTAAAATGGAGCGGTTTCGATTCCAGCTACAACTCATGGATATCCGTTAATGACCTGCTAAAGTAATAAAACGCAACAATAACAAGTTGAATTTTTTATCTATTTATTTACAAATTTTTATTCTTATAATATAAATATATAAACATTTATTTAATAATTTAATTTAATTTTGGACGGTCATGGTCATTATAATATTGAACATATATTAAGTAGTAATATATGTTCAATATTATACTATTATTATATTATTACTACTTAATATATGTTCAATATTATAATGACCATGAGCCAATGTATTACAATTATCTGGTAAAATATATCTCTTATCATCCTTATAATTAAGACTTATTTTGTTCATAATTTCAGTATAGAGGATGTGCGACCTACTTCGAATAACTCGCTGGGATCCATAAAATGTTTTTTTATATTTTATACATTCTATATAATCTTCATGATTCAGTTTAATAACTGATTTCTTAACTCCTTTAATTTTTTTTATACATTCGTTTTCGTTTCCTTTCTTATCAACTAAACAAGAGTATGCCTAAGCCTTAAGTCCATCAAAAGAAGTCATAACCCTACCTGCATGTTCATCCTTCATTTTTCCAGGTTCCCTTTTATTAGCTTGAACTATATTAAATTGGTTGTCTTGTTTATAATTTGAGGTATCGAATCGTTCGGGATTTTCTTTAATAGTTTCGTAAAAGTCTTCCTCTGAATATAAAATATATGAATCTGTATCCATATAAATTATTTTCGAAGAAGGACTTTAAAGTAATAAAAAATTATAATAAAATTCATACATTAACCATTTAGATAATTCTAAAACAGCAACTCCTATGTATATTGGTTTATTATACATAGTTTTTGATGGTGTTGATTCAATCGCTGCAAGATCTGTCCCGAATATCTCAACGCTATGGAAATCATGTCTAGCTATGCGTTGCCTGAAGCCTGGCGAATTTTGCCTTGATTTATAATGTTTTACTAATACTATATTTCTTCGCTTGGCGACATTTTCCATTGTTTTGCCGTATACTGCATTATTCATTAACTTAAAAAAAAAATTTTCAAAACCATTTTCGGCTAGTTTTCTTTGATCAGTGTTTAAATCAATATAAGGCTTTAACCAGCATGATTGCGTAAACGACAAAACCCTATGTATTTTTTTTACAATTAAACCATGCTGTATACAAAGTTGTAGCTGTTTTAAGTGAATATTGTATTCGTTTTTATTCGTTAAATCAGCTATAAGTTTTTTCTGCTTACCTCCAGGAGGAACTTTGTTTTCTGGACAGAAGGGCATGTAGTTATGTGAGTCATGCCGATCAGTAGGATATTCTAAATCAACTTCTAATATATATCCTACATTTCCCTCAACAGAAAATTTTTATAATCGAACGATTCTAATTGATCATTACTTAAAAATTTAAATCCTGAAAGCGGTAAGGGTTGACTCATTGCCCAACCATATAAATTATTTGCATCAATATAGCTCAGATAGTTATTTGGTTTACTTGAATCAAAGTTAGTTATATATTTATTATTAGCTATAGAAATTCTTTGGGTAGTTAACCCACCCCTTATCGCTCTTTTTAAAAAATTGTACATGTCTCCGTCGCCAATAAGTTCTAAATTTACATTAGTATACTTGAGCATAGCATCCCAAGATATTGACGGTGCTGTAACATAGTTAATAGGGTCTAGCTTATAAATTTTCTGACAAATTTTTCTAAAATTTTCGAAAACATCGGTCAAAATTAAAACATCACTTTCTAAATAAAGTTTTATATAATCTTTTATAGTATTACAATTGAAAGTTTTCCAAACCTTTTGGGCAAAATTGTAATCATCTATACTACAATTTTCTTCGCTGAGAGAATTGTAAAAACTATCAATGTCAGGAAGCTGGGTATCCTCAAATTTTTCAAAACTATCTAAATAGTCGTAAGGGAAAACACCCTTCCTACGCATTTGCTTAAATTTTTCTCCTTGAAATTTAGTACTTAGAATTCTAAATCTTTTTCCTCCATGTAGCTCGATAGTTTTTCTAAGCTAGAATTTAAAAATCTAATCGAATCGATGTATCTTATTTTGAATCTATTTGAGGCATTTATTTTAATTGTCTGCGTTAGCGCTATATGAAGCTCTTTATTACATGGTATGGGGCTTAAGTCTCCTTCTAATTCAGTAATGAATAAATGTATGTCATATTTAGATAAGTTATGAAATACTACAGGAAAGAAGGGATCACTTAATTTGTACTTTGGTTACTTCGAATACATTTAGTTCTAAACGTTGGACCGATAATTTTGTCACCATCAGCATCGATCTCATAAATATTTATACTAAAATCTTTATTATTTTTCTCGAAATGATTAATTCCTTTATTCGTGATTGGAAACTCGATTTCTGAGAAATCCAATCTTATACCGTCATATACAATTATTTCATTATTAATATTAATGTGGTAAGTTGTGGGCTTTGTCATTTTCTCTCGTGAATACTTTTTTTGCTTTGCTGTTGTAAAGGTAGCACTCTCATGAGTTTTATTAGCTATGAATGCCAGTATGCACCATTTGAAACAAAATACGTCAGTTTTCTGTACGTTTATAAGTGAATTTCGGGCTCTTATATTCTTCGGGGCCTGTATGTATCCGCTAGCAGGAATGTTTTCTAGCTTGATTATAGTAATTTCAAAATAATTGAAATTTTTTATTGCCCAACCAGAGTCTTTTTCTTGAAACTCACTGCTCGATGCTAATAAGCTATCTACTGCCATATTTAGTTCATCGATAATGTTTTCAGTTTGGTATACATATTTATATGCAGTCACAATATGTTTTGTTGTTTCAACAGTAACTCCTTCGTCTGTTTGTTTAATATAGGTACCATAAACTCTTAGGTTGAATTTAATGGCTCTATATTCTATCATTCAATGCTTTATAATTTCAATTATATTTTTTTGGCAATGCTGATAAAAATCTTTTAAATCAATAGTGTTTTGGACTGTACTGTTGATTCGATATGATTTTACAGGAAAAAAAGTTTGTGAGTTAAGAAGAATTATATTTTCATTATTTGAAACTTCTCTTGCTGATGCATTTTTATGCTTATCGGTCAATATGTGTTGACGTTCCCTTGATGCAAGATATTTGTGACCACAAGTAGGGCATACAAGTTCTAATTTTAAATCCTTTTTATTTTCGCTAATCCTAGCTTTTTTTCTTGATTGAGTACTTCCTTACCCTCATCCATTCTCATCCGTTTGAGAGCATTTGATGATGTTGTGGGATGATCGTCCAGATGATTTTGCCTTTTGTTTTGGGGTTGCCGTTTTTCAACATTCATTAAAATATTGAATGCATTTTTTGGTCCATTACAATTTTGATAGTGCTCGTCAAATGCATAATTATAAACTAAGGTAGAGCATAAGTCACACCTTATTTTAGATTTACACATTAAAACCTCGAAGGCATCCCGAGGCTTTGAGCACTGAGCATAATGAGCTTCAAACTCACTCATGTCCACATTTTTGGTGCACAAATGACAAGCAATGAATGACTCAATTTTTAGGGTTTTAATATTAATTTTTTTATTCAAAAAATATATTGTTATATGTTGTTATGTTGCTAACAATTTTCACCCACTCATTAAAAAGGTAAAAAGCACGATTCGAATTGTCAGGCGCGATTACAAGGACCGATGTGGATCTAATTATTTTATTAGAATACAGTACTGAGGCATTTGAAGAACTGATCCTGAGAAATTTGAGTGGTGTCATTTTTATAGTCTAGAATGTTCACTTAACAGGTTGACATCTACAGGGAGTGCATACAGGCATGTTGTACTCCTAGAACCAATCCGATTGGTTCTCGAATATAAGGAGCAGCCCAATACCCCAGTAGAATGGTTATCAGAAAGAAAACGAACACAAGTATTGATAACAAGTTACCGGGGGTGAACGTGGTGTAGGAGGGGTTAGGATGTAGGTAAATATCGAAGGTGTACAACTTTGACAGAGGTTAAGGAAAGGCAATCTCTGTGTAAGCAAGATATGAATAAATGGTCAGTTAAGGTCGGGCCAGCATTGGCATAAGATGTCGCAATGCAACCATTCGAATTTCCTAAGCCTTAAGCTAAGAGTAGCTATTAAGGCTTATTATATTAGCTGGTGTCATTGGAAAGCATTTTTCAAGCCCTTTCCAATGGTATAATTTTCTCTGTTAAAACTGCACATTTTGAACATAACTCACACCTTCGCGCACAAGCAGTCATGAGCAAGGACTCGAGGGTAGGGGGTGAGATTCGGGTTCGTGGGTACGCACGTTCACTTTCTCCTGCTCATTCTCAGAAGATAACGAGGGGTCACAATATTTGAAATGCAATAAAACGGGAGGGTTCCAAACACACTGATTATGGGATGGGTATACGCTTGCAATTAAAAACAAGAAAGATACCCGGTACTCAGCTAAAGGGACCAAAGGGAAATGGAGATAAGCAAGCAGCAAAACAAGACTGAAATGCGCCACCTACCGGCGGTAGACAGATTTAAGCGTTATGGGCGTTAAGGTGGGCGTGGGAAATTTTTTTTTGGGTCAATCGATAGGTATTGACGAGACCAATACAGTTCAGTTAAAATTTTGTATCTAGCATGAAAATTGTGGGCGCCACAGGCTTGGGCGGTTTGTGGGCGTTAGAGTGGGCGTGGCGCTGCGTACAAAGCTACGGAATCTAAATCTGAAATCCCGATTCTCTATCTTTGATAGTTTTCGAGATATCCACGTTCATACTTACGATTTTTTGAAGTTTGGGGGCGGAATTTGTTTGTGCAATTCAACTTCTTAGATTTTCTTAAAAGTTTCTTGATTAAGTTACTCAGTTATTGGTTTCATTGAATAGAAAAGATTAGATATAAGAAGATAATTGGCTTAAACTATTTTCCGCAGCTTCAAGAGCTGGATTGTCAATAATGGCTTGACTAGAATTTGTGCAGCTAGGAGGATTATAATGGACGTGGGGAAACATTTAATTTGAAGTGTATGTGGCGGATTTTCTTTGCCGTGATGGCTGGGGAAAATATATTAAATCGTTTTTGTCAACTTCGTCTAAGATTGAAAAGAGAGAGGGGTACCTAGTCTTTGTCTCATTTTTTGAGAGATTTTCAAGTGTCATACACTTCTGTATGGCATATGCTCTCTAACGAGCAGTCAAATCATGAGAGGTGGCTGAGTGGGTTTGGTTGCAGTTAGCACATACCAGCTGGCTGCATTGTTGTTCTTTTGAGTGTTAAAGAGATCATTTATTGCATTTTTGTTCAGATTGTTTGTAATGCTGTGCAAAATAGTTAAACCTAAAACAACGGTAACATTGACTAAAAGGGACAAGAGGACTAACACTAATTTTTGTATAAAGGAAAACAACCTCGTTGGGAATATGCGAATAAATGGGAATATGTAGTGAATAAATAAGTCTTCATTATTTTTGCCCCTAGTCTTCACACGAATTATTTTATGTATTGGTACTGGGGAGGAAATATATTCTTTAAGTTCGGAGTCCGAGAATTCGGAAGGGATATTAAAAATAGTATTTTCAAAAATAAAATGCTTCAGGACTTTAGGTTCGTAACCGATCTCTAAAATTAGAAGTCAGCAGGCTATTTGCTGCCGCAGCGGACTTGCACTCAGCTTTGCAGTGACCATAACCAATCTTATTGACTGAAATAATATCTTTTATTTTTAGTTTTAACAGAATAGCATTTTGTTCGAGGGGATTTTTTGGGACTCTTCTAGGTCGGTTCTCTTCATTGGTTGCACCAATTTTGTCAATATATACAACGAAAGGTCCCTTGTGGGAGCTGCCTTATGTGTAACCGTTATTTTTCAATCTTCTGTCTGTTCTATTCTCTTGTCCGTTGATGGTAAGATACGTTGCAATACTTGCACTTACTTGGCTGCTTGAACTCGGGTGGAAGGTTCACTGACCTCTTCCATCTCCACTTCTTCATTCTGCGATTCTTTTATGTGAGCTAGTTTCGGCCTTACGTAGTTGCTCAACTCCGAGAAAGGGCTTTACCCTTGGCTTCGGTGGGGGCCATTTTCCTTGTGGTAATTTTATCCGTATTAATTTTTATTTTTTAACCAGTAATGGAATAAAAAACAAATTCACCCTTTTTTTCGAGAATTTATTTTACTATGTTTTTGTTTTGAAAACAAAACACCTTCGTTGCGTGCAACAGATCACACGCCAATGGAATAATTCGTTTTTGTTTACCTTTTTTGCTGTTAGAGATGTGTGTTATCGTTAGTATCGTGAAACGTGAGTTATCGCTATCAATGTTGGGGAAGTGTTGGGACATTGGGGGTACTGTTAAAACTGCACATTTTGAACATAACTCACACCTTCGCGCACAAGCAGTCATGAGCAAGGACTCGAGGGTAGGGGGTGAGATTCGGGTTCGTGGGTACGCACGTTCACTTTCTCCTGCTCATTCTCAGAAGATAACGAGGGGTCACAATATTTGAAATGCAATAAAACGGGAGGTGGTGTCATTGGAAAGCATTTTTCAAGCCCTTTCCAATGGTATAATTTTCTCTGTTAAAACTGCACATTTTGAACATAACTCACACCTTCGCGCACAAGCAGTCATGAGCAAGGACTCGAGGGTAGGGGGTGAGATTCGGGTTCGTGGGTACGCACGTTCACTTTCTCCTGCTCATTCTCAGAAGATAACGAGGGGTCACAATATTTGAAATGCAATAAAACGGGAGGGTTCCAAACACACTGATTATGGGATGGGTATACGCTTGCAATTAAAAACAAGAAAGATACCCGGTACTCAGCTAAAGGGACCAAAGGGAAATGGAGATAAGCAAGCAGCAAAACAAGACTGAAATGCGCCACCTACCGGCGGTAGACAGATTTAAGCGTTATGGGCGTTAAGGTGGGCGTGGGAAATTTTTTTTTGGGTCAATCGATAGGTATTGACGAGACCAATACAGTTCAGTTAAAATTTTGTATCTAGCATGAAAATTGTGGGCGCCACAGGCTTGGGCGGTTTGTGGGCGTTAGAGTGGGCGTGGCGCTGCGTACAAAGCTACGGAATCTAAATCTGAAATCCCGATTCTCTATCTTTGATAGTTTTCGAGATATCCACGTTCATACTTACGATTTTTTGAAGTTTGGGGGCGGAATTTGTTTGTGCAATTCAACTTCTTAGATTTTCTTAAAAGTTTCTTGATTAAGTTACTAAGTTATTGGTTTCATTGAATAGAAAAGATTAGATATAAGAAGATAATTGGCTTAAACTATTTTCCGCAGCTTCAAGAGCTGGATTGTCAATAATGGCTTGACTAGAATTTGTGCAGCTAGGAGGATTATAATGGACGTGGGGAAACATTTAATTTGAAGTGTATGTGGCGGATTTTCTTTGCCGTGATGGCTGGGGAAAATATATTAAATCGTTTTTGTCAACTTCGTCTAAGATTGAAAAGAGAGAGGGGTACCTAGTCTTTGTCTCATTTTTTGAGAGATTTTCAAGTGTCATACACTTCTGTATGGCATATGCTCTCTAACGAGCAGTCAAATCATGAGAGGTGGCTGAGTGGGTTTGGTTGCAGTTAGCACATACCAGCTGGCTGCATTGTTGTTCTTTTGAGTGTTAAAGAGATCATTTACTGCATTTTTGTTCAGATTGTTTGTAATGCTGTGCAAAATAGTTAAACCTAAAACAACGGTAACATTGACTAAAAGGGACAAGAGGACTAACACTAATTTTTGTATAAAGGAAAACAACCTCGTTGGGAATATGCGAATAAATGGGAATATGTAGTGAATAAATAAGTCTTCATTATTTTTGCCCCTAGTCTTCACACGAATTATTTTATGTATTGGTACTGGGGAGGAAATATATTCTTTAAGTTCGGAGTCCGAGAATTCGGAAGGGATATTAAAAATAGTATTTTCAAAAATAAAATGCTTCAGGACTTTAGGTTCGTAACCGATCTCTAAAATTAGAAGTCAGCAGGCTATTTGCTGCCGCAGCGGACTTGCACTCAGCTTTGCAGTGACCATAACCAATCTTATTGACTGAAATAATATCTTTTATTTTTAGTTTTAACAGAATAGCATTTAGTTCGAGGGGATTTTTTGGGACTCTTCTAGGTCGGTTCTCTTCATTGGTTGCACCAATTTTGTCAATATATACAACGAAAGGTCCCTTGTGGGAGCTGCCTTATGTGTAACCGTTATTTTTCAATCTTCTGTCTGTTCTATTCTCTTGTCCGTTGATGGTAAGATACGTTGCAATACTTGCACTTACTTGGCTGCTTGAACTCGGGTGGAAGGTTCACTGACCTCTTCCATCTCCACTTCTTCATTCTGCGATTCTTTTATGAGAGCTAGTTTCGGCCTTACGTAGTTGCTCAACTCCGAGAAAGGGCTTTACCCTTGGCTTCGGTGGGGGCCATTTTCCTTGTGGTAATTTTATCCGTATTAATTTTTATTTTTTAACCAGTAATGGAATAAAAAACAAATTCACCCTTTTTTTCGAGAATTTATTTTACTATGTTTTTGTTTTGAAAACAAAACACCTTCGTTGCGTGCAACAGATCACACGCCAATGGAATAATTCGTTTTTGTTTACCTTTTTTGCTGTTAGAGATGTGTGTTATCGTTAGTATCGTGAAACGTGAGTTATCGCTATCAATGTTGGGGAAGTGTTGGGACATTGGGGGTACTCCGCCCTGAGAAATTCCGGAGCAGGTCGTAACATAGTACAACGTAACCAAATTCTTTTGGTCACAACTTACTTTCCTAGCGAGGACACGCCCGGCAGGATGTCCATTTAGGGAGCCAAGTCCCACTCTGCATGTTCCTGCCCACTGAAATTCTCTAGTGAATCTCCTCTAGCACTTTATTTTTTTTTATTACGAGCTTAGGTGATTTTTGTATATGGCGTTTCGAAATTTTTTTTGAGAGGGAACAGTTATAGCGTTGCCATACGAAAATTATTGTCCGTGCTTGCCCAAGGTGCCATCCAACGGCTCGGAATCCACCAATTGATCTCATTTTGAAAATAAAAATTGCTATGCTCTTTTTAAAGGAAATGACCAACCTTCAGTTTAAGTCCTTCTTGGCAAGACCTTGCCCTCTTTGCACCAAAACGTTCATTGTTTATCTAAAGATAAACCATCAAAGTGTTGTGTTACGTAGGCATATTAGTGCCCGAGTCCTGACAGGGACTTGGGCCGAGGGAGAGGCGTCCGATATTCTGACACCATTCGCCGGCATAAGCTACGTCGTATTCGGGTCGTGGGTTCTTGATAAGCCTCTCTCCTCTCCAATATAACGAAAATAAATATTTAAAGTGCCTGTAAAATAATGTTAGTCATAAAGTTCGTCAGCCCACAAGCTTAGCTGTCGCTTGATCGCAATACGATCGGGCTGTGTTTTGGCCATATTCCCTCCCCTTCACACATTCACTCTAGAACAGATCGTCGATCGCCTGTGGTCCGGCACCGTGCTCCCTTCAGTTACCTGTGTCGCGACGCGATCTTCCTGTTCTCCCTAACGTCTCCGTGATAGCGACATGTGTTCATTACCCCCCTTGTCCCGCGGCGCGACTTCAACACACTGTTGATCTCCGGTTACACGCACACTCGTGTACTCACCTTCAAACAGTCTTATATCGCCTGTGGTCCGGCACCGCACTACCTCGTAGGCATCCGTGTCGCGACGCGATCCTACTGTAATACATAGCGTCCCCGTGACCGCGACGAGCATCCATAACCCCCTCGTCCCGCGAGTGACCCGTACCTTGCCCAGCTAAACTAGGCAAGAACATTGGTGACCCCGACGTGATCCTTTAACAACAAAGGATCACACTTCAGAATCCGCCTTCCACGTAGGCAACATACACGCCGGTTTGCACAGGTAAGATCGCCTGTCAAGCCTAGCTTAAGAACCACAGTCGGCTACGAATTACCGAATACCTGCACGATGTCAACGTCATTCATCGAGCAGACAAACCAAAACAGAATCGATTTACACAATCGACTGTAAGACGACCAAACGAGCTGCAAGGAAAAATAC
This sequence comes from Drosophila subpulchrella, assembly GCF_014743375.2. NCBI lineage: Eukaryota > Metazoa > Arthropoda > Insecta > Diptera > Drosophilidae > Drosophila > Drosophila subpulchrella. The sequence goes on from NW_023665574.1 coordinate 1,246,509, forward strand.
AACAGCTCATTAAAAATTATAACAAGGATTCTGCCGACCGATGCCTCCGAGAAGGCTACTATGCCGGGAGGTTAGAACAGCTAAGGGAGCTCTGGCAACAATTTTGTGATCTGGATGAAGAGGTCCAGCAAGCGGCATTACCCACGGGAAGTGAATACTCTTCAAAACTAACAGCCCTTAAGGAACTGGTCTAGAAGTATCAGAAAATCTTCCTGGACAACATACCGACTGGAAGCGGGGCACCGAAGGCCCCCAGATGAACCTCAGCCAACATCAAGATCACAACAGGAGACCAAGTAAAGAGAGACTCCACAATAGACACGGTGATACGACAGTTTCAGAGAAGATGCAACGAATTAGAATCATCATTGACATTAGCCTCAAACGCTCCAACCGTCACCCCAGCCCTACAAAGGGACCTGGACCTCCATCGGGCGTTACTAAGGCAAGCCCACGACGAATTAGATAGCACACCTGGGGCCGCAGCTTTGGCACAGGCAGAGCTAGACCAATTTCAAACCTTATATGAGGAATAGTCTTCGCCGCCATAGCAAAAATCGTTGACTATAAGCCTATAGATGGCTCTTCACGCCAACTCAGGGCCTTACATGACACGATCAAAAATTCAATGAGCACTTTAAGAAACCTGGAAATCTGCACAAAGAGCTGGGATCCAATTATAGGGTCTTAGTGCGTCGAAAACTAGATCAGTCTACGTTAGCAGCTCTCGAAGATTCAGCCAACTCACCGACAGAAGTACCGGTACTGGAAAGCGTTTTAGCTTTTTTAGAACGTCGCTCCGGCATGTTGGAAACATTGGATGCTCAACCCATGGGACATACAAAAACATTGGTTTCGCGAGATAACAATTGAAAAATTTGCAACATGGGCACGCACCGGCCGCTATCCTGCAACATGTTTCGGAGAATGGATCCGGACAGCCGTCGGCAGGCAATGACGAAGTTTGCAGGCTGTGCCAACTGTCTGTCAACTTACCATAAGACAAGCAGCTGCCCATCGCCAATGATCTGTCGTTTTTGCCGTCAACGGCATCATTCCATGCTGCACAAACATCCAGAATCCACGGCGCCGGTTGTTGCCATCACTACCCGAGAGCAACCATTGCGAGCAATGGATGCGTCAGGTCCAAATCAGCAGAATATGTACGAATTACTCGCCACAGCCATGGTGGCAGTACAAGGACAAGCCGAAAACCAAGAAAATTGTCGGGCAATCATCGACCCTGGCTCTCAGCTAAATCTCATGTCCAGGAGGATGGCAGATCAACTTGCGCTCCCCACCTACAGCACATCGCAAGGTATTCAAGGAATTGGAAAATATACGCAGGGATCGTCGTCTTGGGCACTCGTGAGGCTGTCATCGTTAAGGTCAAACTTTCAGACGGATATCGAGGTGTTTATTTTACCACAACTGACAAAAAACCAACCGTCGGAATCCATAGAGGGAGAACTTAGGATTCCGAGAACAGTAGTGTTGGCAGACCCAGAGTTCGGCCAACCCGGAAGCATAGATTTACTTCTGGGAGCTGAAGTATACTCACAATTGATAAGGCCCGGACTTATCAAGTTGGGGACGGATAAGCCAACTCTACAAGAAACCTCTCTTGTGTGGATTGTGTTCGGCGCAGTAAGGCGACGAGTGCCAGCAGCCATAGCAGGAAATGTCACGACAATAACACGGGAAGATCCGTTACCAGCCCTGGAAAAATTTTGGAAGCTAGATACGTTAAACACCGAGGTACCTGCAATGACAGTCCAAGAGAGACTTTGTGAAGAACATTTTCTATCAAACATCAAATTCTGCCCAGATCAACGACTAATGGTAAGATTGCCATTCGCAGAAAATCCAAGGATACTAGGAAACACATTAGCTTTGGCTCAACGGAGATTTTACAGTCTAGAACGTCGTTTAAAACGGGATCCAGCAATGCTAGAGGGATACGTGAGTTTTATGGATGAGTATGAACATTTGAATCACATGACGGAAGTACCATTCTCCAGGGTTCCAAGGAATCACTACTTCATTCCCCACCATTGCGTTTTAAGACCTGACAGCTCCACCACAAAGTTAAGAGTGGTTTTTGACGCTTCGGCTCCTAGTTCAACAGGAAAGAGTCTCAACAACATCCTAAGAATCGTGCCGACAGTTGAGAGTGATTTATTATCAATTTTGTTACGGTCCCGAACTCAGCGGTTCGTGTTCACAGCAGACGTGGAAAAAATGTATCGAGAAATCTGGGTTCATCCTGAAGACAAGGGTTATCAACTTATAGTATGGCGACGAAACCCACAGGAAAAAATGCGGTATTTCCAGTTAAACACGGTGACATACGGGACTGCATGTGCACCTTAGTTAGCAACAAAATGCTTGCAACATTTGGTACAGGGAGCGCCGATAAGCCAGCAGCTAGGCGCAGACGCCATTCAACAAAATTTCTATGTCGACGAGGCGATACGGCAACGAGATCAAATTTGCGCAATTTTAGGTTCGGCAAAATTAAGGTTAAGGAAGTGGTGCGCAAATCACCCCGCGTTGCTTAAGGACATTATAAAGGACGACCAGGTGTTGGACCTCGATTTCAGCAAATTCTCAGATGCAACAATAAAAACACTAGGGATAGTCTGGAATCGGAAGGAAGATAAACTCCAAGGACGTGCGACGCCATACGAAAAGGGACGATCACAAAACGAGTTGTGTGCTCGGAACTAGCAAAAATATTTGATCCACTAGGGTTACTATGTCCGATAACGACAGCAGCAAAAATATTTATGCAGCAATTATGGCAAAAAACGTTAGGCTGGGATACTGAATTGGACAAGGCGTTTCGAAATGATAGTCAATGATATATTGCACAGCATTGGTCCCTTTGACATCTTCGTGCACTGGTTCAGTTCCTCCGCAGTTAGTGCGAAATGCCGATCTCGATGATCACTAGTCGCTAGATATTTGGTTTCTGTCTCCGTTGCGATTATATGATTGTGTGTAGCTACTGGAATTGGTGTTAATTGATATACGTCATACTCCTCTTTGTCTACTAATGGTATTTTAGTGTGGAATATAAGGGTATCGTCCAATTCCTGGGCTTCTGAGACCATCACCTGATAGATGTCATGCATAGTCTCATATGTAACAGGTAACCGCCTCCCCTTGGGGAGATGGACCTGTATGTTTATTAGCTTCTTCCGCAGCTGACTTACGGAGATAAATGCTGGGCTGACTATGCCCCTTTTTAATCCGGTTATTATGTTGATGACTGCTGTCTGTGTCCTCTTAATATGCCCTGCTATTAGTGTTAGCTCTGATGACACCTGTGCCATGTTCCCAGTTCGTATGGTATTTTCGAGGTCTGTGACGTGCGTTTCCATGTGTCTTACCCTGCGCTCCATTTCATCATTACTGGTTCTCATCAGGTTTATTGTACTATCTTAGATCGACGTCTGATTTTGAGCAGATGCGTGTTGTACAATTCCTTAGCCTGGATTCTGCGGATGATATCCTCCATATTCTGTGCATACTGAGAGTCTAACACTCCAAGTAGTCCGTTGGCGAGATTTCCTACCAGATTCGGGGCTCCTCTTCGTTGTCGACGATGACTGAATAGCTGTTGACCATCATATAGCTCGCTGGCCTCTTGTTCGAGCACCTGTATTATTGTCGGACACGACCCGCCTCGAAGGCACCAAGTTGATAATTTTCCGATATTTTTTTTAAATGCAGCGATTTCCTGCGCTAACAACCGTAGGTCAAAATATGATACAATTGTCCATTCTGCTAACATTAGAGCTATTATATCCTTTAATTCTACATATGTTCCCGTATTATTGGGTAATGGGCCCACCTTTACGGGAGGTTCTGCCGTGATTGGGACGGCTTGGGCGGCGTTGGCAACGACCAGCCAAACTATGAATTTGAACATAATCTTGGGGACCGTCTCACATTTCCCGTTACTTCTTCGGATGCCTTTTGGGTTTCTATTGTTAAAATCGCCAGCCGGTGAATTGCTCTGGTGCATTCTCCTGCTGAAGTCCGGATGTTAAAGCCTCGGATCGCACCGTCTTTTCCTGCGTGTACTGTCACTACTCTGCCTAGTGGCCACTGCAACGGTGTGATATTGTCCTCCTTTATCACCACAAGGTCTCCTACGGCCAACGTCTTTTGTTTTCTTGTAAATTTTGATCGGTTTTGTAATTCCTGCAGGTACTCGTGGCTCCATCTTTTCCAAAACTCCTGTCTGACCTTGTCAACTTGCTTCCATCGTGTCACTAGCCCCGATCGTACCTCCTTGTTATGAATGTCGGGAGATGCGGTTATTGGTCCTCCGATCAAGAAGTGTCCTGGAGTCAATGCAGACAGATCGCGGGGGCTGGAAGAAATAGGAGTGAGAGGCCGTGAGTTTAGTATTGCCTCTATGTCGATAACGACTGTTTCTAATTCTTCATATGTCAAATCTGCTGTTGACACCGTACGGATCAACAAATGTTTTGCTGATTTCACTGCCGCCTCCCATAATCCTCCAAAGTGAGGTGCCCGTGGTGGGATAAAATGGAACTCTGTTCCTAGTTGCGAGCATGTTTTCGTAATTATTTCCCGAGCCTTATCCGAATATATCGTAGTTTCTTCTTCCTCTCCTTCCATTGAATCTTTAAAGTGCTGCCAAAAACGCTTGGGTGGTTAGATCCGAAACCACTTCTAAGTATACTGCCTTGGCGGTGAAACAACAAAAAATGGCTAAGTAGACCTTATGGGGTTTCTTTCCTCGGATTTTGTAATGCACCAAGAACGGTCCACAGTAATCCACCCCACTGATATTAAATGGTCTTGTAATTCGTACCCGATCTGTTGGTAGCGGACTCATGATCTGATTTAATAACCTTGGCCGAGCTCGGCAGCAGGTGATACAGCGTCGTACTGTCGTCAATGCAAGTTGTTTTCCCTTGATCGTCCAGAATTGCTGCCGAGTGTTTGCTAACAGTGCCTGAGGGCCACAATGCTTTAGCTGCCGATGCTCGTTTTCAAATATGAGCCGCGTTACTTCATGACCTGCTGGAACATAGGATGTTTTTCATCGAATGCTAGACTTGAATTTTGGAGTCGCCCTCCCACACGCAGCACCTTGGTATTGTCCAGAAACGGATCTAACGACCGGTAAGGATCTGATACTGCCACACAACCGTTCTTCTGCAACTGAGTTATAGTCGCCTGGAATGCTATTCCTTGTATCTGTCGCACTATTCGTTGTAAGGCCTTTGTACGTTAATCTGGCGTTATTGGTCCTGATTCTTTCTGAGTGTCTGATCGACAATTGTTTCCAAAACGTAACATCCAGGCTGTTATTCCAACCAGTGTGTCAAAAGATCCGTGATGACTGATTTCAGTGGTCCAATCATCGATTTTGATGAGACTCAGGACGTGATTGCTTATAGTCCGTTGTTCTGGGTCCTTAGTGCTCAGCACATGCCTTGTTTGTTGTTTCCAGACTTCTTGGTCCGTTGTCAGAAATGGCGGACCATTAAACCACAACTCCTTTCGTTTAAGCTGTGTTGCTGAACACCCTCTTGACGCAAGGTCTGCTGGGTTGTTTTCTGATGCTACATGCACCCATTGCTCCGGACTTGTTAGTTCATAACTTGTTCAGCAATTCGGTTTGCCACGAACGTGTGGAACGACGACGCTGTTGCGTTTATCCATGCCAAAACTATCGTGGAGTCCGTCCAATATTGGACGTTATCGATCCTTATCCTCAGATCGCCTTGAATTCTTGCTGCCAGCTCAGCTCCTAGCACAGCTGCACACAATTCTAGTCTAGGCAGCGTTTGTTTTGCCATAGGTGCCACTCGCGATTTCGCGCATAGCAGCCTACTTACTATCGTACCGGTGGCTGTGATCGTACGAAGATAAGCAGTCGTTCCATAAGCGACCTCTGATGCATCAGCAAATATGTGCAGTTGAATGGCTGTTGGTTCTGCTGCTGGATGCGGATACCTGGCGAGCTCAATGGTGGTCAATACCTGACTATCATTTCGAAACGCCTTGTCCAATTCAGTATCCCAGCCTAACGTTTTTTGCCATAATTGCTGCATAAATATTTTTGCTGCTGTCGTTATCGGACATAGTAACCCTAGTGGATCAAATATTTTTGCTAGTTCCGAGCACACAACTCGTTTTGTGATCGTCCCTTTTCGTATGGCGTCGCACGTCCTTGGAGTTTATCTTCCTTCCGATTCCAGACTATCCCTAGTGTTTTTATTGTTGCATCTGAGAATTTGCTGAAATCGAGGTCCAACACCTGGTCGTCCTTTATAATGTCCTTAATCAACGCGGGGTGATTTGCGCACCACTTCCTTAACCTTAATTTTGCCGAACCTAAAATTGCGCAATTTTAGGTTCGGCAAAATTAAGGTTAAGGAAGTGGTGCGCAAATCACCCCGCGTTGATTAAGGACATTATAAAGGACGACCAGGTGTTGGACCTCGATTTCAGCAAATTCTCAGATGCAACAATAAAAACACTAGGGATAGTCTGGAATCGGAAGGAAGATAAACTCCAAGGACGTGCGACGCCATACGAAAAGGGACGATCACAAAACGAGTTGTGTGCTCGGAACTAGCAAAAATATTTGATCCACTAGGGTTACTATGTCCGATAACGACAGCAGCAAAAATATTTATGCAGCAATTATGGCAAAAAACGTTAGGCTGGGATACTGAATTGGACAAGGCGTTTCGAAATGATAGTCAGGTATTGACCACCATTGAGCTCGCCAGGTATCCGCATCCAGCAGCAGAACCAACAGCCATTCAACTGCACATATTTGCTGATGCATCAGAGGTCGCTTATGGAACGACTGCTTATCTTCGTACGATCACAGCCACCGGTACGATAGTAAGTAGGCTGCTATGCGCGAAATCGCGAGTGGCACCTATGGCAAAACAAACGCTGCCTAGACTAGAATTGTGTGCAGCTGTGCTAGGAGCTGAGCTGGCAGCAAGAATTCAAGGCGATCTGAGGATAAGGATCGATAACGTCCAATATTGGACGGACTCCACGATAGTTTTGGCATGGATAAACGCAACAGCGTCGTCGTTCCACACGTTCGTGGCAAACCGAATTGCTGAACAAGTTATGAACTAACAAGTCCGGAGCAATGGGTGCATGTAGCATCAGAAAACAACCCAGCAGACCTTGCGTCAAGAGGGTGTTCAGCAACACAGCTTAAACGAAAGGAGTTGTGGTTTAATGGTCCGCCATTTCTGACAACGGACCAAGAAGTCTGGAAACAACAAACAAGGCATGTGCTGAGCACTAAGGACCCAGAACAACGGACTATAAGCAATCACGTCCTGAGTCTCATCAAAATCGATGATTGGACCACTGAAATCAGTCATCACGGATCTTTTGACACACTGGTTGGAATAACAGCCTGGATGTTACGTTTTGGAAACAATTGTCGATCAGACACTCAGAAAGAATCAGGACCAATAACGCCAGATTAACGTACAAAGGCCTTACAACGAATAGTGCGACAGATACAAGGAATAGCATTCCAGGCGACTATAACTCAGTTGCAGAAGAACGGTTGTGTGGCAGTATCAGATCCTTACCGGTCGTTAGATCCGTTTCTGGACAATACCAAGGTGCTGCGTGTGGGAGGGCGACTCCAAAATTCAAGTCTAGCATTCGATGAAAAACATCCTATGTTCCAGCAGGTCATGAAGTAACGCGGCTCATATTTGAAAACGAGCATCGGCAGCTAAAGCATTGTGGCCCTCAGGCACTGTTAGCAAACACTCGGCAGCAATTCTGGACGATCAAGGGAAAACAACTTGCATTGACGACAGTATCACCTGCTGCTGAGCTCGGCCAAGGTTATTAAATCAGATCATGAGTCCGCTACCAACAGATCGGGTACGAATTGCAAGACCGTTTAATATCAGTGGGGTGGATTACTAAGGACCGTTCATGGTGCATTACAAAATTCGAGGAAAGAAACCCCATAAGGTCTACTTAGCCATTTTTTGTTGTTTCACCGCCAAGGCAGTATACTTAGAAGTGGTTTCGGATCTAACCACCCAAGCGTTTTTGGCAGCACTTTAAAGATTCAATGGAAGGAGAGGAAGAAGAAACTACGATATATTCGGATAAGGCTCGGGAAATAATTACGAAAACATGCTCGCAACTAGGAACGGAGTTTCATTTTATCCCACCACGGGCACCTCACTTTGGAGGATTGTGGGAGGCGGCAGTGAAATCAGCAAAACATTTGTTGATCCGTACGGTGTCAACAGCAGATTTGACATATGAAGAATTAGAAACAGTCGTTATCGACATAGAGGCAATACTAAACTCACGGCCTCTCACTCCTATTTCTTCCAGCCCCCGCGATCTGTCTGCATTGACTCCAGGACACTTCTTGATCGGAGGACCAATAACCGCATCTCCCGACATTCATAACAAGGAGGTACGATCGGGGCTAGTGACACGATGGAAGCAAGTTGACAAGGTCAGACAGGAGTTTTGGAAAAGATGGAGCCACGAGTACCTGCAGGAATTACAAAACCGATCAAAATTTACAAGAAAACAAAAGACGTTGGCCGTAGGAGACCTTGTGGTGATAAAGGAGGACAATATCACACCGTTGCAGTGGCCACTAGGCAGAGTAGTGACAGTACACGCAGGAAAAGACGGTGCGATCCGAGGCTTTAACATCCGGACTTCAGCAGGAGAATGCACCAGAGCAATTCACCGGCTGGCGATTTTAACAATAGAAACCCAAAAGGCATCCGAAGAAGTAACGGGAAATGTGAGACGGTCCCCAAGATTATGTTCAAATTCATAGTTTGGCTGGTCGTTGCCAACGCCGCCCAAGCCGTCCCAATCACGGCAGAACCTCCCGTAAAGGTGGGCCCATTACCCAATAATACGGGAACATATGTAGAATTAAAGGATATAATAGCTCTAATGTTAGCAGAATGGACAATTGTATCATATTTTGACCTACGGTTGTTAGCGCAGGAAATCGCTGCATTTAAAAAAAATATCGGAAAATTAT